>NC_092397.1:1795052-2095052 GCF_030028105.1 Mobula birostris | reverse complement strand
GATGTATGTGACTCAAATCTGTCGACAATGCCCCATGTGCGGCCTGACTAGTGTCTAATAAAGCCTCAGCATTATCCCCTTGTTTTTATGTTCTATTCCCTTGAAATGAAATGCCAGCATTCCATTTGTCTTCTTTACCACAGACTCAACCTGTTAATGAGAGGAGATCTTATAGAAACATCTAAAATTATGAAAGGGATAGATAAGGCAGAGGTAGGAAAGTTGTTTCCACTGGTAGGTGAGACTGGAACTAGGGGACATTGCCTCAAGATTCAGAGGAGAAGATTTAGGACGGAGATGAGGAGAAACTGTTTTTCCCAGAGAGTGGTGAATCTGTGGAATTCTCTGCCCAGTGAAGCAGTGGAGGCTACCTCAGTAAATATATTTAAGACAAGGTTGGATAGATTTTTGCATAGTAGGGGAATTAAAGGTTCTGGGGAGAATGCAGGTAGGTGGAGATGAGTCCACGGCCAGATCAGCCATGGTCTTACTCCTGCTCCTATTTCTTACGTTCTTATGTTCTTAACCTTCTGGGAGTCTTGCATGAGGACTCCTAAATCCCTCTGCACCTCTGATGTTTGAACCTTCTCCCCATCTAGAAAATAGACCACTCTACTGTTCCTTTTACCAAAATACATTTCCCAACTGTATTCCATTTGTCACTTCTTTGCCCATTCTTCCAATTTGTCTAAGTCCTGCTGCAATCGCATTGTTTCCCCAGCACTACCTACCCCTCCACCTATCTTTCCATCATCCACAGACTTTGCCACAAAGCCATCAATTCCATTATCCAAATCATTGACAAACGATGTGAAAAGTAGTGGTCCCAATACTGACCCCTGAGGAACACCTCTAGTCACCGGCAGCCAACCAGAAAAGGCCCCTTTTATTCCCACTCGCTGCCTCCTGCCAGGCAATCAATCCTCTATCCATACCAGTATCTTTCCCTTTAAAACCATAGGATTTTATCTTTTTAAGCACCCTCATGTGTGGCACCTTCTCAAATACCTTCTGAAAATCCAACTAATTGATATCCACTGCCTCTCCTTTTTCCTTTGTCCCTTCCTCAAAGAACTCTAACAGGTTTGTCAGGTAAGATTTCCCTTTACAGAAACCATGCTGATTTTGACTCATTTTATCATGAGGCTCCAACTACCTTGAAACCTCATCCTTAATAATAGACTTCAACACTTTCCCAACCACTGAGGTTCAGCTAACTGGCCTATAATTTCCTTTCTTTTGCCTTTCTCCCTTCTTAAAGAGTGGAGTCACATTTGCAATCTTCCTGTCCTCCGGAACCATGCCAGAATCAAGTGATTCTTGAAAGATCATGACCAATGCATCCATTATCTCTTCAGCAACCTCTCTCAGGACCCTGGGATGTAGTTCATCTGGCCCAGGTGACATGCACCTTATGACCTTTGAGTTTACCTGGCCTTTTTCCTTTGTAATAGCAATGACACTTACTGCTGCTCCCTGACACTCATGGACCACTGGAGCACTGCTAGTGTCTTCCACAGTGAAGACAAATGCAAAGTACCCATTAAGTTCATCTGCCACTTCTTTGTGCCCCATTGCTACCTCACTGGATCATTTTCCAGTGGTCCAATATCAACTCTCATCTCCTTTCTACTCTTTATACAACTGAAAAAAACTTTTGGTATCTTGCTTTATATTGCTGGCTAGTCTGCTCTCATGTTTCATCTTTCCCCTTGTAGGTTTTTTTCAGTTGCCTTTTGTTGGATTTTAAAAGCTTCCCAATCACCCAACTTCCCACTCAATTTTGCTACCTTACAGTATAAGCCCTTTCCTTGGCTCTTATGTGGTCCGTAACTTCCTTTGTCAGCTATGGTCGCCTACCCCTGCCATTTGAGAACTTCTTCCTCTGTGGGACATAAATATCTTGCACCTCGTGAAATATTCCCAGAAACTTCAGCCACCTCTGCTCTGCCCTCCTCAGCCCCACTCCCCGGCCTTCTTCCCGTAACCTTTGATGCCATGTCCATTCAAGAACCTATCAATCTCTGCCTTAAATACACCCAACGACCTGGCCTCCACAGCTGCCCATGGTAATATATTCCACAAATTCACCACCCTCTGGCTAAAGAAATTTCTCTGCAACTCTGCTTTAAATGGATGCTCCTCTATCCCGAGGCTGTGCCCTCTTGTCCTAGACTCATCCACCATGTGAAACATCCTTTTCACATCTACTCTGTCCCAGCCATTCACCAGTCAAAGGGTTTCAATGAAATCCTCCTTCATCCTTCTAAACTCCAGCGAATATAGACCCAGATGTATCAAAAATTCCTTGTATGATAACCCTTTCATTCCCAGAATCATCCTTGTGAACCTCCTCTGGACCCCCTCCAATGCCAGCACACCTCTTCTAAGATGAGGGACCAAAACTGTTCACAATACTCAAGTACCTCACCAGGGCCTTATAAAGCCTCAGCATCACATCCCTGCTCCTGTAATCTAAACCTTTTGAAATTAACTTGCCTTCCTCACCACCGACTCTACCTGCAAGTTAACTTCCAGGGTGTTTTGCACAAGGACTCCCAAATACTTTATACTTTATTGTCGCCAAACAATTGGTACTAGAACGTACAATCATCACAGCGATATTTGATTCTGCGCTTCCCGCTCCTGGATTACAAATCAATAGTAAATATTAAAAAATTATAAATCATAAATAGAAAATAGAAAAATGAGAAGTAAGGTAGTGCAACAAAACCGAGAAGCAGGTCTGGATATTTGGAGGGTACGGCCCAGATCTGGGTCAGGATCCGTTCAGCAGTCTTATCACAGCTGGAAAGAAGCTGTTCCCAAATCTGGCCGTACGAGTCTTCAAGCTCCTGAGCCTTTTCCCGGAGGGAAGAGGGACAAACAGTCTGTTGGCTGGGTGGGTCATGTCCTTGATTATCCTGGCAGCACTGCTCCGACAGCGTGCGGTGTAAAGTGAGTCCAAGGACGGAAGATTGGTTTGTGTGATGTGCTGCACCGTGTTCACGATCTTCTGCAGCTTCTTCCGGTCTTGGACAGGACTACTTCCATACCAGGTTGTGATGCACTCTAGAAGAATGCTTTCTACGGTGCATCTATAAAAATTAGTGAGGGTTTTAGGGAACAGGCCAAATTTCTTTAGTTTTCTCAGGAATTAAAGGTGCTGGTGGGCCTTCTTGGCAGTGGACTCTGCTTGGTTGGACCATGTCAGGTCATTTGTGATATTGACCCCGAGGAACTTAAAGTTTCTGACCTGTTCCACTTGCACACCACTGATGTAAATTGGGTCGTGCGGTCTGCTACTCCTTCTGAAGTCAACTACCAATTCCTTCATCTTGCTGACGTTGAGGGATAGGTTATTGTCTTCGCACCAGGTTCTTAATTTCGTCTCTGTACTCAAACTCATCATTACCCGAGATACGGCCTACAATTGTTGTGTCATCAGCAAACTTCTATATTGAGTTTGATGGAAACTTGGCTACACAATCATGGGTGTACAGTGAGTACAGCAGGGGGCTGAGTACACAGCCCTGTGGGGCACCGGTGCTCAGAGTGATTGTAGAGGAGAGCTTGTCCCCTATTTTTACAGCCTGGGTCCTGTCTGTGAGGAAGTTAGTCACAGTCATAGTCATACTTTATTGATCCCGGGGGAAATTGGTTTTAGTTACAGTTGCACCATAAATAATTAAATAGTAATAAAACCATAAATAGTTAAATTGTAATATGTAAATTATGCTGGAAATAAGTCCAGGACCAGCCTATTGGCTCAGAGTGTCTGACCCTCCAAGGGAGGAGTTGTAAAGTTTGATGGCCACAGGCAGGAATGAATTCCTATGACGCTCTGTGCTGCATCTCGGTGGAATGAGTCTCTGGCTGAATGTACTCTGTGCCCGACCAGTACATTATGTAGTGGATGGGAGACATTGACCAAGATGGCATGCAACTTGGACAGCATCCTCTCTTCAGACACCACCGTGAGAGAGTCCAGTTCCATCTCCACAACATCACTGGCCTTACGAATGAGTTTGTTGATTCTGTTGGTGTCTGCTACCCTCAGCCTGCTGCCCCAGCACACAACAGCAAACATGATCGCACTGGCCACCACTGACTGAAGTTGAAGATCCAGCTGCAGATCTGCAGCTGCAGATTGAATTTCAGTCTCAGATATTTGGATTTTCTCCCCGTTTAGAAAATAGTCTACACATGTATTTCTACTTCCAAAGTGCATGACCATTCATTTTCCAGCATTGTATTTCATTTGACAATCTCTTGTCCATTCTCCTAATCTGTCTAAGTCCTTCTGCAGCCTACCTGTTTCCTCAACACAACCTGCCCCTCCACCAGTATTGGTATCATCTGCAAACTTGGCAACAAAGCCATCTATTCCATCATCTAAATCATTGATGTACAGCATAAAAAGAAGCGGTCCCAACACAGACCCCTGCGGAACACCACTGGTCACTGGCAGCCAGTCAGAAAGGTATTCTTTTTCTCCCACTCGCTGCCTTCTACCAATCAGCCAATGCTCTAACCACGCTAGTAACTTTCCTGTAATACCATGGGGTCTTCACGTAGTTAAGGGGTCTCCCAGTGTGATTTGACCCGGTGATGCGATGCATTCGGACGGAATGGGGAACTGGCCGTGAAGTACCCGAAGGGAACGGCAGATGGCAGCAGAGGTACAGGGAGTCGCCTGTGGAATGGTCGCTCATCAGTCAAATCTCTCTCTTATTCTCTCTCTCTCTCACACTCTCTCTCTCTCTCATTCTCTCTCTCTCTCTCTCTCTGTTTCTCTCTCCCTCCCTCCCTCTCCCACTGCCTCTCTCCCCACTCTCCTCTCCATCTCTCTCCCCCCTCAATCACCCTCTTCCTCCCTCTCTTCTCCCTTTTCACCCTCTATCTCTCCCCCACTCTCTCTTCCTCCTTCTCTCCCTTTCCCTCTCCCTTTCTCTCCCTTGCTCTCTCCCTCTCCCCATCTCCCTTTCTTTCCCTCTCTATCTTTACCTCTTTCTCTCCCCACTTTCTTCCCCTCTCGCACCTTCTCTCTCTTCCTCTCTATCTCTCTCTCCTCACTCTCGCTCTATCTCTTTCTCCCTCCTCTCTCTGCCTCTCTCTCCCTCTTTATGAGCCCCCTCTCTCCCTTATTCTCTCTCCTTCTCTTTCCATCTCTTCCTCTCCCTCCCTCCTTCTGAACTCTTTCTCTCTCTCTGCCTCTCACTCACTCTCTCCCTTGACCACCTCACTGGCTTGCACCTTCCTTCTTCTCTTCCTCTCTCGCTCATCCCATCCCCTTGCAACACCCCCCCCAGTCCCTCACTCCCTCGCCTCCTCGCCCCTCACTCCCTCACTCCCTGTTTCCCTTTCCCCCTCGCTCCTGATGAAAGGAAAGCCAGCACTGTATTCTTTCCGGAGAAGGAGATGGATTCCCCTGCTCTCGAAGGCTTTCAATGTTACGCCATTCGGCCCGATCAGACTGTGCTGACCACCGCAGACCAGTCACCACCAAACCCACCTGGTTCAGCTCACATTCACACTCAGATTTACCCCCCCCCACCCAACCCACACATGGGGAGGGGGCAATTAACACACACACAGGCTACATAGACATACACACACACAGACAAACACATATACACACACACACACACACACACACACATGCATACAAACACAGACGCGCACACACGCATAAGAACACAGATATACACACACATACATGCAAACACAGACACACACGCAGGCTTACACATGCAGACAAACACACACACATGCAGACATGCACACACGCACAAGGACACAGATATACACATCCATATATACAGACAAACAAAGACACACACACACACACAAGGGCACAGATATATATAGACAAATGTGAATACAGACAAACACTGGCACACACACACAAGAACATAGATATACACACATACATACACACACACACATGCATACAAACACAGACACACACACACACACACAAGGACACAGATATACAGTATTAAACACACACACACACACACATACAAACACAGATACACACACACACACATACAAACACACACACACACACACACACACAAACACACACACACACGCGCGTGCGCGCACAGTACACACACACACACATATGCATACAAACACAGACACACACACACAAGGACACAGATACACACACACGCATGCGCGCACACTACACACACACACTACACACACACACACACACACACACACACACACACACACACACTACACACACACACACACACACGCAATCTGGAGGACAGAGCGAACCCTTGGTAAAGGACAACTTGTTGGGTGGGAGGTGGATAACATCTGGGGATGATATGGATTTGAGCAGCAGTATTGGGGGAAGGTCACCCTGTGAGAGGGGCAATTTTGACTTCGTAAGGCCTTGTCCTCTCTGGTAAAATATGCAGCAGTGTCCTCTGGAGTGACTGCCGGGAGCACCTCCCTGGAGTCTCCCCCCCCCCCCGGGGTCTCCGGGTCGATAGTCAGCCCTTTCCACAGTGGCGAACTGTCCAGAGTTTCACTGTTCGCTGTGTGGGTCCTGGTATTGTCCAGCCACTGGGGACATCTTCCACAATAACAATCATGACCAGCTTCAACTGACCTTGCAGCGCACCCACCTGCAGGAAACACATCAATAAGATCGAAAGAGTGTGTTCCTTCGTTCGTTATGCCGTGTCGCATGACATGGGCGATCACGGTCTTCCCTGACCACGATTATTCTTGGTAAAGTTTTCTACAGAACTGGTTTGCCATTGTCTTCTTCTGGGCAGTGTGTTTACAAGACAAATGACCCCAGCCATTATCAATACTCTTCAGAGACTGTCTGCCTGGTGTCAGTGGTCACATAACCAGGACTTGTGATCTGCACCGGCTGCTCGTACGACCATCCACCACCTGATCCCATGGGTCCACGTGTCCCTGATCGGGGGGCTAAGCAGGTGCTACCCCCTGCCCAAGGGTGACCTGCAGGCTAGCAGAGGAAAGGAGCACCTTACACCTCCTTTGGTAGAGATGTCTCTTCACCCCGCTACCCCATAAGGAGTACAGAGAAAACTTACAAGGACGTTGGAGCAAATAAGACTGAGAGGAGATTTGACAGAGGTGTTCAAAATTCTGAGGGGTATAGACAGGGTAAATGCAAACAGGCTTTTTCCACTGAGGTTGGGTGGGCCTGCAACCAGAGTTCGTGGGTTAAGGGTGAAAGGTGAAATGTTGAAAGGGACGATCTTCTCCCAGAGGGTGGTGAGAGTGTGGGACGAGCTGCTGGTGGAAGGTTCAATTTCAATGTTTAAGAGAAATTTGGATAGGTACGTGGATGGGAGGGGTAGGGAAGGGTGCGGATTCGATGCAGGTCGAAGGGAATAAGCAGTTTAAATGGTTCAGCATGGACTCGATGGGCCGAAGGGCCTGTTTCTGCACTGGAACGTTCACTGACTTGACGATGAATAGAACAATGCATCTAAAACTCCATCGTACCATTTGCCCTGAGCCGCAGGGCGTGGGATCGCAGATGAAACACGGGAGATTCTGCAGGTGCTGGCAACACATATAAAATGCTGGAGGAACTCAGCAGGTCAGGCAGCGTCTGTGGAGAGGAATAAACAGGCCGATGTTTCGGGCCGAGACCCTTCATCTCCGCAGGACCTGCCCCTTTAAAACATCCTACTCCATATTGTTAGGAAGCAGACAGCCAAGGAAGGAGCTTGAGTACAAGATGACTGAAGCAGCAATTAACTGTGGCACAACAGCTAACTGGCAATCAGCGAGGCACTCGATTGCTGTCAGTAGAGCTGCCACATCTGCCATCGTTAACAAGTCAATCACTCCACACCATGAATTCATAATGAAATGGAGTCTCACCGGGACAGGCACTCAGGTTGTGATCTCCGTACCCTGGTAAACAGCACTGGAGACCACGCATCACCGTCCATCATACAGTCCCTCCTCAACCTCCCTCCTCACCGTCCCAACACACCCTCCCTCCTCACCGTCCATCGCACAGTCCCTCCTCAACCTCCCTCCTCACTGTCCATCACACAGTCCCTCCTCAACCTCCGTCCTCACCGTCCCAACACACCCTCCCTCCTCACCATCCATTGCACAGTCCCTCCTCAACCTCCCTCCTCACCGTCCATCACACAGTCCCTCCTCAACCTCCCTCCTCACCGTCCATCCACACCCTCCCTCCTCACCGTCCATCGCACAGTCCCTCCTCAACCTCCCTCCTCACCGTCCATCGCACAGTCCCTCCACAACCTCCCTCCTCACCGTCCCAACACACCATCCCTCCTCACCGTCCCTCCACATCTTCCCTCCTCACCGTCCATCGCACAGTCCCTCCTCAACCTCCCTCCTCACCGTCCTAACACACCCTCCGTCCTCACCGTCCATCATACAGTCCCTCCTCAACCTCCCTCCTCACCGTCCCAACACACCCTCCCTCCTCACCGTCCATCGCACAGTCCCTCCTCAACCTCCCTCCTCACTGTCCATCACACAGTCCCTCCTCAACCTCCGTCCTCACCGTCCCAACACACCCTCCCTCCTCACCATCCATTGCACAGTCCCTCCTCAACCTCCCTCCTCACCGTCCATCGCACAGTCCCTCCTCAACCTCCCTCCTCACCGTCCATCCACACCCTCCCTCCTCACCGTCCATCGCACAGTCCCTCCTCAACCTCCCTCCTCACCGTCCATCGCACAGTCCCTCCACAACCTCCCTCCTCACCGTCCCAACACACCATCCCTCCTCACCGTCCCTCCACATCTTCCCTCCTCACCGTCCATCGCACAGTCCCTCCTCAACCTCCCTCCTCACCGTCCTAACACACCCTCCGTCCTCACCGTCCATCATACAGTCCCTCCTCAACCTCCCTCCTCACCGTCCCAACACACCCTCCCTCCTCACCGTCCATCGCACAGTCCCTCCTCAACCTCCCTCCTCACCGTCCATCACACAGTCCCTCCTCAACCTCCGTCCTCACCGTCCCAACACACCCTCCCTCCTCACCATCCATTGCACAGTCCCTCCTCAACCTCCCTCCTCACCGTCCATCGCACAGTCCCTCCTCAACCTCCCTCCTCACCGTCCATCCACACCCTCCCTCCTCACCGTCCATCGCACAGTCCCTCCTCAACCTCCCTCCTCACCGTCCCAACACACCCTCCGTCCTCACCGTCCATCGCACAGTCCCTCCACACCCTCCCTCCTCACCGTCCCTCCACACCTTCCCTCCTCACCGTCCATCGCACATTCCCTCCTCAACCTCCCTCCTCACCGTCCATCACACAGTCCCTCCTCAACCTCCCTCCTCACCGTCCCAACACACCCTCTGTCCTCACCGTCTATTGCACAGTCCCTCCACACCCTCCCACCTCACCGTCCATCGCACAGTCCCTCCTCAACCTCCCTCCTCACCGTCCATCGCACAGTCCCTCCACAACCTCCCTCCTCACCATCCCAGCACACCATCCCTCCTCACCGTCCCTCCACACCCTCCCTCCTCACCGTCCATTGCACAGTCCCTCCTCAACCACCCTCCTCACTGTCCCATCACAGACTCCCTCCTCACCGTCCATCGCACAGTCCCTCCTCAACCTCCCTCCTCACTGTCCCAACACACCCTCCGTCCTCACCGTCCATCGCACAGTCCCTCCACACCCTCCCTCCTCACCGTCCCTCCACACCTTCCCTCCTCACCGTCCATCGCACAGTCCCTCCTCAACCTCCCTCCTCACCGTCCATCACACAGTCCCTCCTCAACCTCCCTCCTCACCGTCCATCGCACAGTCCCTCCTCAACCTCCCTCCTTACCATCCCAACACACCCTCCGTCCTCACCGTCCATCGCACAGTCCCTCCACACCCTCCCTCCTCACCGTCCCTCCACACCCTCCCTCCTTACCGTCCCAACACACCCTCCCTCCTCACCGTCCATCGCACAGTCCCTCCACACCCTCCCTCCTCACCGTCCATCGCACAGTCCCTCCACACCCTCCCTCCTCACCGTTCATCGCACAGTCCCTCCACACCCTCCCTCCTCATCGTCCATCGCACAGTCCCTCTTCACCCTCCCTCCTTACCGTCCCAACACACCCTCTGTCCTCATCGTCCATCGCACATTCCCTCCACAACCTCCCTCCTCACCGTCCCAACACACCCTCCGTCCTCACCGTCCATCGCACAGTCCCTCCTCAACCTCCCTCCTCACCGTCCCTCCACACCCTCCCTCCTCACTGTCCATCGCACAGTCCCTCCACACCCTCCCTCCTCACCGTCCATCGCACAGTCCCTCCACACCCTCCCTCCTCACTGTCCATCACACAGTCCCTCCACAACCTCCCTCCTCACCGTCCCAACACACCCTCTGTCCTCACTGTCCATCGCACAGTCCCTCCACACCCTCCCTCCTCACCGTCCATCGCACAGTCCCTCCACACCCTCCCTCCTCACCGTCCATCGCACAGTCCCTCCTCACCGTCCATCGCACAGTCCCTCCTCAACCTCCCTCCTTACCGTCCATCGCACAGTCCCTCCACACCCTCCCTCCTCACCGTCCATCGCACAGTCCCTCTTCACCCTCCCTCCTCACCGTCCCAACACACCCTCTGTCCTCATCATCCATCACACAGTCCCTCCAGACCCTCCCTCCTCACTGTCCCATCACAGACTCCCTCCATCGTACAGTCCCTCCACACCATCCCTCCTCACCGTCCATCGTACAGTCCCTCCACACCCTCCCTCCTCACCGTCCATCGCACAGTCCCTCCACAACCTCCCTCCTCACCATCCCAACACACCCTCTGTCCTCACTGTCCATCGCACAGTCCCTCCTCAACCTCCCTCCTCACCGTCCATCGCACAGTCCCTCTTCACCCTCCCTCCTCACCGTCCCAACACACCCTCTGTCCTCATCGTCCATCACACAGTCCCTCCAGACCCTCCCTCCTCACCGTCCCATCACAGACTCCCTCCATCGTACAGTCCCTCCACACCCTCCCTCCTCACCGTCCATCGCACAGTCCCTCCTCAACCTCTCTCCTCACCGTCCATCGCACAGTCCCTCCACACCATCCCTCCTCACCATCCATCGTACAGTCCCTCCACACTGTCGAATCCCACCCTCCCTCCTCACCATCCCAACGCACCCTCCCTCCTCACCATCCCAACACACAGTCCCTCCACACCCTCCCTCCTCACCGTCCATCGCACAGTCCCTCCACACCATCCCAACACACAGTCCCTCCACACCCTCCCTCCACACCATCCCAACACACAGTCCCTCCACACCCTCCCTCCTCACCGTCCATCGCACAGTCCCTCCACACCATCCCAACACACAGTCCCTCCACACCCTCCCTCCTCACCGTCCATCACACAGTCCCTCCACACCCTCCCTCCTCACCATCCCAACACACCATCCGTCCTCACCATCCCAACACACCCTCTGTCCTCATCGTCCATCGCACAGTCCCTCCTCACCCTCCCTCCTCGCCGTCTATCGCACACTCCCTCCTCAACCTCCCTCCTCACCGTCCCAACACACCATCCGTCCTCACCATTCCAACACACCGTCCCTCCTCACCATTCCAACACACCATCCGTCCTCACCATCCCAACACACCCTCTGTCCTCACCGTCTATCGCACAGTCCCTCCACACCCTCCCTCCTCACCGTCCATCGCACAGTCCCTCCACACCCTCCCTCCTCACCGTCCATCACACAGTCCCTCCACACCCTCCCTCCTCATCGTCCATCGCACAGTCCCTCCTCAACCTCTCTCCTCACCGTCCATCGCACA
Source organism: Mobula birostris (assembly GCF_030028105.1). Classification (NCBI taxonomy): domain Eukaryota; kingdom Metazoa; phylum Chordata; class Chondrichthyes; order Myliobatiformes; family Myliobatidae; genus Mobula; species Mobula birostris. The sequence goes on along the minus strand of NC_092397.1, from coordinate 2,083,218 downwards.
GTCCCTCCTCAACCTCCCTCCTCACCCTCCATTGCACAGTCCCTCCTCACCGTCCCTCCACACCCTCCCTCCTCACCGTCCATCACACAGTCCCTCCACACCCTCCCTCCTCACTGTACATCGCACACTCTCTCCTCACCACCCCATCACACAGTCCCTCCACACTGTCCCATCAGAGACTCCCTCCACACCGTCCATCACACAGTCCCGGGGTCAGACACAGAGTGAAGCTCCCTCTGCACTGTCCCATCACACACTGGAGTGACAGGGACGCACAGGGGAATCACATCTTCCAGCTCCCCATGAAGCGAGCTCCGTCAGTTTCCTGAGAGCACTCTGACAGTACTGAAGCATGGAAACAGCCCTTCAGCCCATCTGGGCCATGCTGTCCATTTGCCCATGTCTCCCTAAACCTTTCCTATCCATGTATCTGTCCGAGTGTCTTAAACGTTGTTAATGTACCTGCCTCAACCACTCCCTCTGGCAGCTCGTTCTGAATATGGATCACTCTCGGGGTGAAGAAGTTGCCCCTCAGGTCTGTCCCCTCTCACCTTAAACCTGTGCCCGCTGGTTCCTGATTCCTCAACCCTGGGGAAAAGACTGTGCATTCACCCTACCTGTGTCCATAGGTCCCTTTACTTCCCTGAGGACTGCCACCTTGTCCTGGAGGAGAGCCTTGGGACTTGCTGAGATCTGGAGAAGGGTGCTGTCTGGGGTTTACCCGTCTGGTGCTTCGCTCCTGGCGAGGTCACCCGTGGCAGTAGGGTCCAGGGGGAGGATCCAGACAAACAGTGATCCAACCAAGACCTCAGCGGAAGATGCCGAAAGACCACAACGACAGAGGAAGGATGCGCCAGTGACAGCCCCCCGTCGTCCTTCATTCCATGTCACTGGGCCCTGACCCTGACCCTGAACTCTCAATGGCCGGGTGCTGGCTGTCCATGCATCTGCCTCCCCACCTTGAATAAGGTCGCGCACAGACATTCTCCATGAATGAATCCACCCTAAAATCCCAGGAACAAGGCCTTAGTAGAACATCGTGATTCAAGTGGTGACACTAATTCACTCCCTCCGTCTCCTACGCTACAGAGACTGTGGTTTCCACCTACCTCCCTCTCCCTACAACACCCTCCGTCTCCTACCCCCCTCAGATTGTCAACTCCACCTGCCTCCCTCTCCCTACAACACCCCCTCTGTCTACTACCCTCCTCAGATTGTCGACTCCTACCTGCGTCCCTCTCCCTACTGCTTTGACCCTTGACTGGATAGACCATGCGACTCAGGGGCAGATTTTGGCCATTCAGCCCATTGAGTCTGTCCTTCACTCAATCACGGTTGATGTATTATCCCTCTCAACCCCATTCTCCTGCCTTCTCCCCGTAACCTTTGACGCCCTGACTAATCAATAATCTATCAATCTCCGCCTAAATATACCCAATGGCCCAGCCTCCACATCCATCTATGGCAATGAATTCCACAGTCTGACCACTCCTTGGCTAAAGAAATTCCTCCTCATCTCTGTTCTAAAGGGCTGTCCTTCTCTTCTGAAGCCATGTCCTCTGGTACCAACTCTACCACTATTGGATACATCCTCTCCATCTTCACTCTATTGAGGCCTTGCAATACTTTATAGATTTCAATGAGATGCCCCCACTCATTCTTGTAAACCTCAGCGAGTACAGACCAGAGCCATCAAATGTTAACTCTTATGTTAACTCTTTCCTCATATGTTAACTCTTTCATTCCCAGAATCATTCCCGTGAACCTTCTCTGGACCCTCTCCAATGCAGGCACATCTTTTCTTCAGGGACCCAGAACGGCTCACTACACTCCAAGTGCAGTCTGACCAATGCCTTATAAAGCCTTGGAATTACATCCGTGCTTTTATGTTCTAGTCCTCTCGAAATGAAGGCGAACATTGAATTTGCCTTGTCAACATTTTCATCGATCTTCATTGCATTCTTTCTAACCCCCACCCCAATCGAGCAGAAGATACTAAAGTCTGGAGGCACCTACCACCAGGCTCAAGGACCTTTCCTACCCTGCTGGTTCCCCAGTGCAACAAGATAGATTCTTGACCTCACAATCTACAGTACTGTACAAAAAATCTTGGGCACATTTCTATAGCGAGGGTGCCTCAGAGTTTGCACAGCACTGTATCTGTTAATGTGGAGCAGAGAGCGAGTTTGTAAGTCTGGCATGAGTAAAGGGTGTTGGGAATAACAAGGGTGGAGCACGAAAGAGAGGTGAGGAACAGGTGGCACGAAAAGACTGCCGGGGTGGGTGCAGACAAGCCCAGCCCTGAGACACCAGGCAAGGTCATTCGATCCCAAACAATTGGTTTATTGATCATTACAGAATGTCCCTCTGGTGCTTCCCTCTCCCTCCCCTCTCCCTTCCCCTTTTCCCAACCACGATTCCCCTCTCCCTGCTCCCTTCCCACTCTCTGTGCACAACACAGACCCAGATCAGAATCAGGTTTATCATCACTTACGTATGTCCTGATTTTTTTTTGTCGCAGTGCAATACATAAAATTACTACAGTACGATGCAAAACTCTTAGCACCCTAGCTGTATGTATGTGCCTAAGATCCTCACACAGTGCCGTACATCACTGTGTCTCTTGTACCTTCTTGTCTGCCTGCACTGCACTCTGTCTGTGACTGTCGCACTTTATTCTGCGTTCTGTTGTTGTTTGACCTTGTTCTGCCTCAACGTGCTGTAGGGATGAACTGATCCATGCGGATGGCAGAGTTTTTCATTGTCTCTCGGCCGACACTGCCAGGGGTGGCAGAGACAGTGGGGACATTTTAAAGATTCTTACACAGACTAGCTTTATTTGTTATATACATCAAATGTCAAAGTAAGTTTTATTATCAAAGTACATATATATCACCAGACTCATTTTCCTGCAGGCGTATTCAGCAAATCTATAGAGTAGTAACTATACCAGGATCAATGAAGTATCGTCCAGAGTGCAGAAGACAACAAACTATGCAAAGGAAAATATAAATAAATAGCAATAAATGACAAGAACACGAGATAAAGAATCCTTAAAGTGAGATCTTTGGTTGTGGGAACATCTCAATGGACCGGCAACTGAGTGTAGTTATCCCCTTTTGTTCAAGAGCCTGATGGTTCAGGGGGAGTAACTGTTCTTGAACCTGGTGGTGTGAGTCCTGAGGCTCCTGGACCTTCTACCTGATGGCAGCAGCGAGAAGAGAGCGTGGCCTGGGTGGTGGGGGTCTCTGATGATGGATGCTGTTTTCCTGCGACAACACTCCATGTAGATGTGCTCAATGGTGGGGAGGGATTTACCCGTGATGGACTGGGCCATATCCACTACTTTTTTTATATATTGTAACGTTCAGTGAAATGCATCAACTTAAATCAGTGAGGATATGCTGGGGGCAGCCTGCAAGTGTCGCCACGCTTCCCGCACGCCCACAAATCACTAACCCTAACCGGAACGTCTTTGGAATGTGGGAGGAAACTGGAGCACCCAGAGGAAATCCCCGTGATCATGGGGAGAGTGTGCAAACTTCCTGTAGACAGCGGTGGGAGTGGAACCCCGATCTCACGCCTGGTGCTGCAATAGCACCCCGCTGTCATGCTGTCTAGAGGAACACAGAAAAATGGAGGGTTATTAGGGAGGGAAAGGTTAGATTGGTCTTAGGTAGTCAGCATGACATTATAGGCTGAAGGGCCTGTTCTGTGTGACCATATTAAACCAACCTGCCAAACACCACCTGATATTCCATTTGGGTTGTCTCCAACCCGATGGCATGGACACTGATTTCTCCAATTTCTGGTCATTTCCCCCACTCCCCTCCCCTTTCCCTCTCCTTCTATCCCCCTCTCTGACTTCCCACTTAACTCTTCTTTTCTTCTCACCTGCTTGGGTCCCTTCCTCCTTCCCTTTCTCCCATGGTCCACTGTCCTCTCCTATCAGATTCTTGCTTCTCCAACTCTTTACTTTTCCCACCTATCACCTCCCAGCTTGTCCCTCACCCACTGGGCTCCACCTATCACCTCCCAGCTTCTCCCTCACCCGCCGGGCTCCACCTATCACCTCCCAGCATCTCCTTCACCCACCGGGCTTCACCTATCACCTCCCAGCTTGTCCCTCACCCACCGGGCTCCACCTATCACCTCCCAGCTTCTCCCTCACCCACCGGGATTCACCTATCACCTCCGAGCTTCTCCCTCACCCACCGGGCTCCACCTATCACCTCCCAGCTTCTCCCTCACCCACCGGGATTCACCTATCACCTCCGAGCTTCTCCCTCACCCACCGGGCTCCACCTATCACCTCCCAGCTTCTCCCTCACCCACCGGGATTCACCTATCACCTCCGAGCTTCTCCCTCACCCACCGGGCTCCACCTATCACCTTCCAGCTTCTCCCCCACCTACCGGGCTCCGAGAGAGGAGGGGTGTGTGTGTGTGTGTGTGTGTGTGTGTGTGTGTGTGATGCTCTAGATTTCCAGCATCTGCAGAATCTATTCTGCTTGCCAATTACTACTCTTTTGAACAATCGGGGATCTGTCCCCAGCTGGTTTCTGGACTGTGAAACCACGCCGTTCAGTAACTTGAAAGGAAAGACAGACATTTCTGGGAGCTCTGAGCTGCTTTTCAAAGACCCTCAAACCAAAGCCTAAATAGCCGATAAAGTGGGAAACTCGAGATTACTGCCGCATTTGAATCTGATATATTCATGCACCACAGTCCTTTAATAATGAAACACCTTTAGCCCAGCGCCGACCCGACTGGCTGTCTAGATACGTTACTTTTCCGGGAAAGAATTATTCAGCCAGAACTTCCCCCTACTTTATCAGTCCACTTTAACAAGAATGGAAACATTTGCCTGTAGACCCACGTTGAGGTCCACTCCGGCAGATGTTGCAGCAACGTAGGACGAAACTGGAGGATAATTTCATTAAATATTTCATTCAGCGCCTGTGCCCGAGGACGGTTTTTCTGGCCAAATGGCCACACTGGAGTCTATTCGCGGCTCCGATGATGGAGCTGTCCGACGGTGCGGGTGCTGAAGGTAGGGCCGCCCCCGCCGCCTGCGGAACCGATGGAGCCGGACACAATCACTTACCATAACTGCATGTTGGTGTGAAATGAGTTTCCGACCGGTGAGTGGCGTTTCATTTAACCCTCTGTGGTTCATAGTGTAGCTTTCAAACACACACACACACACACTGGGGATATGCGAGAACACTCGGAGTACACATATGCACACATATATAAAAATGTACACACATGCCAATGTGCACAAACACACACAGATGTGCACGTGCACGCATACCTGTCGATGAAGACACCCATATGTATGTCTGCACACATGCCTGTACATCCAGTGGCCACTTTAATAGGTACCTCCTGCTTGCTGGATTTTTTAAAATGGTTTTGCACCATTCTCTGTAAACTCGAGATACCGTTTCAGCATCTTCCGCGATACTCAGACCACCCCGTCTGGCGCCAACGATCATTCCACAGTCAAGGTCACTTAGATCACATTTCTTCCCCATTCTGATCTTTGATCTGAACAACAACTGAACCTCTTGACCATGTCGGCGTGCTTTTATGCACTGAGTTGCTGCCACGTGATTGGCTGATTAGATATTTGCATTAGCGGGCAGGTATACCTAATAAAGTGGCCGCGGAGTGTATTTTGAGACTGATCCCAGGTCAGATGAGTGACTTAAGGGGTTTGGCGCTCTCCGAGAGTGTTTATCACAAAAGCACAGGGAATGGTGTAAGGAATTCGTGATGAACAACGTCACAGAGGCACGGGAGACTCGAACCTGGAGGTGGACATGGTCTGCCGGCAGAACTCAGAGGGTCAAACAGCATCTGGCGGGGCAGAGGAACTGTCAACCCTTCAAGTTATGAACCTGCGTCAGGGCTTCCCCCAGCAGACGCTGTTCGAGCTGTTGTGTTCCTCCAGATTTCATCGTCTACAGACCCCGGCTGGGCCGCAGCCGTGGGGCCCAGCCAGTAACAATTTGCGCCTCTGCATGCCTTCCGAAGAACCTTCCGGGCAACATCGTCCCCAGGTCTAACAGCTACTTATTCACCCACAGGGGTGGGGTTGAGGTCAGCCTTGGGCTGCACCCTGAGGGAGGTGTGACATCTCCCCCGGAAACAAGGAGAAGATTGCCCGAGAGGCGGCCCAGTTCGGCCCTCTCCGAGAGGTCGGCGGTGGGAAGGGCAAGCACCTTCCTCAGTGTCAACGTCGCAGAGAACCTGTCCTGGGCTTACAGATGCAATCTTGAAGAAGGCACGCCAGCGGCTCTACAGGGGAGGGTGAGAAAGGCTTGCGCTACGCTTCACAGCACCAGCGATTGGGGTTCGAATCCCGCCCCGCCCCCCAGCCATCTGCAAGGAGTTTGGATGTTCTCACCACGGTAGTGTGAGTTTCCTCCAGGTGCTCTGGCGTCTTTCCACAGACCAGAGACGTACGGATTAGGGCTAGTGAGTTGTGGCGACAGTACGCTGGCCCTGGAAACGGCGACACTGGCAGGCGTGGACTGTGTTGGTCGTGGAAGCAAATGACCCCTTTCACTGTACACGTGACAAATACATTTAATCTTTACTTTCCTAAAAGTTTAGCGAGAGTCTGAACGTCTCCACAGACTCTGACAACCTTCTACAGACTGGAGAGCATCCTGACTGGTTGCATCCCAGCCCGGTGTGGGGAATTCCAGCACACGGGGATATAGGGAGTAGTGGGACCGTCAGTTCCATCCCAGGGGCAGCTGTCCCCACCACCGAGGAACATATCGCCCCTAGTAGATGTCTCAGTAAGGGGGCAAAACATCATCAGCGACCCCCATCATCTGGGCTGAGCTCTCTTCCCAATCCTGCCCGAAGAAAAGAGGTAGAAGAAGACCCAGACCTCAAGATTCAAAAACAGCTCCTTCCCACTACCATCAGGTCCGGAAACCCAAACGCACGTGCCTCAACTTGCGTTAAAAGATCGCTCAGCATATTTTTGTTTATTGTATTCTGTAGGTTGTGAATGAGTTTTTTGCCGATTGATTCCATTTTCTCCGATTAAAGTGCCACGGAAGATTGAAACAACGAGGTGCGTGCAGAGGGCAAGTGAGTGTTCAGCACCGACTACCTACTTCTCGCTCACTGCTGGCGGAGAAGGAGTCTGTGCGTGTCAGTCTCTCGTTTGCTGCTCCCGAGGAAAACCCAGTGTTCGAACTGTCTCTCTCTCCCTCGATGCTGCCGGAGGATGATCCCAAAGTGCTACGAGTTATGGATTGGACTGCAGTTCAAATTCGACTTTTTCAGTTTTATGTTGTTATATTCTGTGTTCCTTCTTGTTGCTGTTTGTGTGATTTGTTTTATTTTGGACCTGGGGGGTTGATATTCTCGTTGCTGTTTGTGTGATTTGTTTTTTTCGCACCTGGGGGGTTGATATTCTCGTTGCTGTTTGTGTGATTTGTTCGTGTGTGTGTGTGTGTGTGTGTGTGTGTGGAGGGGGTTGGTGTTTAATGTTCGAGTTGCTGTTTGCGTGATTTGTTTTTTTTTGTACTGGGGGGTTGATATTCTTGGTTCTGTTTGCATGATTTATTCTTTTGTGTGTGTAGGGGGTGGTGTTTGATATTCTTGTTGCTGTGTGTGTGATTTGATTTTTTTGCTTGTGGGGGTTGATATTCTTGTTGCTGTTCACGTGATTTGTTTTTTTTTGCACTTGGGGGGGGTTGATATTGTTGGTGCTGTTTGAGGGATTTTTTTCTTGCACATGGGGGTTGATATTTTTGTTGCTGTTTGCGTGATTTGTTTTTTTTTGCACGGGGGTTGATATTCTTGTTGCTGTTTGCATGATTTTTTCTTTTGTGTGTGTAGGAGGTGGTGTTTGATGTTCTTGTTGCCGTTTGTGCGATTTGTTTTTTTTTTTGCACCTAGGGTGTTGATATTCTTGTTGCTGTTTGCTTGATTTTTTTTGCACTTGAGGGGGGAGGGGTTGACATTCTTGTTGCCGTTCGCGTGATTTTTTTTTGCTGGGGGGTTGATATTCTTGGTGTTGTTTGAGTGATTTTTTGCACATAGGGGGTTGATATTCCTGTTTCTGTTTGCATGATTTTTTTCGCACTGGGGGGTTGATATTCTTGTTGCTGTTCACGTGATTTGTTTTTTTTTGCACTTGGGGGGTTGATATTCTTGGTGCTGTTTGAGGGATTTTTTTCTTGCACATGGGGGTTGATATTTTTGTTTCTAATTGCATGATTTTTTTGCACCTGGGGGGTTGATATTCTTGTTGCTGCGTGTATAATTTGTTCTTCTGTGTGTGTGTGTGTGGAGGGGGCAGTGTTTAATGTTCTTGTTGCTGTTTGTGTGATTTGCTTTTTGGCATGGGGGGGTGCTTAATGTTTTTCTTTGAACGACTCCAGGTTTTCTTTGTCTTGTGGCTGTCTGTGGGGAAGATGAATCCCAGCGTTGTATACTGCATGCTTACTTTGAACCCTAAGTTTAGGTTAACAAATGTTTCTTACAGAAGTCTTCTGCAAAAGTCTTCGGCACATATATATATATCTTGGGTGCCTAAGACTTTTACACAGTACTGTGGTAACTTTACGTATTGCACTGTACAGTTGCCACAAACAAAAAACAAATTTCCCAACATTTGTGAGTGATGATAACCTGATTCTGATTTGAGTCTCCATTGTGGATGAGAGTGGAAAGGAGGCAGGGAGAGGGGAATCATGGTTGAAAAAGGGGACGGGAGAGGGGAGGGAGTGGAAGGCACCAGAGAGACATTCTGTAACGATCAGTAAACCAATTGTTTGGAATGAAATGACCTTGTCTGGTGTCTTAGGGCTGGGTGTGTCTGCACCCACGCCACTCCCTGACCCTGGCACTCCTCTGCCACCTGTCCCACACCCCTCCCTCAGCATTCCACCCTCGCCATTCTCATCATCCATTGCTCCCACCCGATTTACAAACATGCTCTCTGCTCCACGTTGACAAAAACAGTACCGCTGTCAGTCGAGTCGAGCGAGAGGTCCTCCTCAGGGGTTGTCTATTGATGGATCCAGGACCCACACATCCTGGTGCCGTGTGGGCAAGAGTGAGTGGTGTCTGTGGTTGCTGGTCAGGTTTTCTGCTTGTTCCGTCTCTGCGTTCACAGTTGCTGCCTGTACTCTGAGTCACAGCGGAGCGCGCTCTCCTCCAGCTGTGTCTATTGAGTACAATGTCACCCCCGTTTCTAGGTGTCACGTTGAACGTGTACAGGCTGATTTCGATGTTATGTTGGAAGTGTTCCCTTTGCCCACCTGGGTCTCACTGACCAGGGAGTGCAGGATCTGTGTGAAGAGACAAACTGTTGCTGAGAAAAAGGGGATTTTTCATGGCATTCACACTCAGCAATCCCTTTATCAGCTACACCTGTACACCTGCTCATTAATGCAAATATCCAATCTGCTAATCATGTGGTAACAACTTAATGCTTAAATGCATGCAGACATTCAAGATTCAACAGAGTTTAATGTCATTTCCAGGACACAAGTGTGAAGCATTCGATGCAGCAGAGAAACACACAATAAGACAAAGAACATAATAATAAAAAACACAGTAAATATAAATACATAAGATTGCTTATAGACATAGATTAATTGTATGTCCACAAGGTGACGCTAGACTGACAGATGGGAAATAATGGAGATGGTGAATGGAAGCGTTGATCAGCCTTACTGTTTGGGGAAGGTAACTGTTTCTGAGTCTGGTGGTCCTGGTGTGGATGCTACGTAGCCTCCCCGCTCATGGGAGGGGACAGACAGTCCACCAACAGGGTGGGTAGGATCCTTCATGATGTCACTGGCCCTCTCCTGGCACCTTGCTGTAGAAACGTCCTTGAAGGCCGCAAGGCTGATGCCAGTGGTGTGTTCAGCAGCTTCAACGACCTGTTGTAGAACCTTCCTGTCCACTGCAGAGCAGTTTCCGAGTTCAAAAAGTTCAAATTTCAAAGTAAGTTGCTGATCAAAGGACAAGTATCTCACCATATAGATTCACTTCCTTGTGGGCGAAGAAAATTTGTCCCAAGCAGTGAAGAGGATTGTTAGGATGCTCTCCATTGTGCATGGGCCAGAGGTTCAGTTGCTGTTCAGACCAAACACCAGAAAGGGGAAGAAATGTGTTCAAAGTAACTTTGACTGTGGAATGATTGTTGGTGCCAGATGGGGTGGTCTGAGTATTTCAGAAACAGAAAATCTCCTGTGATTTTAACACACAACAGTCCAGTTTTTAATGGTGTGAAAAACAACAAAAAAAAAATCCAGTGAGCGGCAGTTCTGTGGGTGAAAATGCCTTGTTAATGAGAGAGGTCAAGGAGAACAGCCAGACTGGTTCAAGCTGACAGGAGGGTGAGAGGAACTCAAATAGCCAGGCATTACAACAGCTGTGTGCATACAACATAGAAGAATATAGAACATAGAATAATACAGCACAGTACAGGCCCTTCGGCCCACAATATTGTGCCGACCCTCAAACACTGCCTCCCATATAACCATCCACCTTAAATTCCTCCATATACCTGTCTAGTAGTCTCTTAAACTTCACTAGTGTATCTGCCTCCACCACTGACTCAGGCAGTGCATTCCACACACCAACCATTCTCTGAGTAAAAAACCTTCCTTTAATATCCCCCTTGAACTTCCCACCCCTTACCTTAAAGCCATGTCCTCTTGTATTGAGCAGTGGTGCCCTGGGGAAGAGGCGCTGGCTATCCACTCTATCTATTCCTCTTATTATCTTGTACACCTCTATCATGTCTCCTCTCATCCTCCTTCTCTCCAAAGAGCAAAGCCCTAAAGCCCTTAATCTCTGATGATAATGCATACTCTCTAAACCGGGCAGCATCCTGATAAATCTCCTCTGTACCCTTTCCAATGCTTCCACATCCTTCCTATAGTGAGGTGATCAGAACTGGACACAGTACTCCAAGTGTGGCCCAACCAGAGTTTTATAGAGCTGCATCATTACATCGTGACTCTTAAACTCTATCCCTCGACTTATGAAAGCTAACACCCCATAAGCTTTCTTAACTATCCTATCCACCTGTGAGGCAACTTTCAGGGATCTGTGGACATGTACCCCAAGATCCCTCTGCTCCTCCACACTACCAAGTATCCTGCCATTTACTATGTACTCTGCCTTGGAGTTCCAAAGTGTACCACCTCACTCTTCTCCGGGTTGAAGGTGCAGAAGAGCATTTCTAAATGCACAACAGATCAAACATTGAAATGGACTGGCTACAGCAGCAGAAGACAATGAACGTACGGACACTCCTGAGAAAGTATTCCTTTCCAACCCTTTACACGGCTAAACTGAAACAACAAGCACACGCCCATGACTCTAAATGAACTTAAAATTCCCACATTGATTGCATTTACTATTAAGCACGTTGAAAAATACTTCTATGCAGATGACAAAGCAAATCACCCATGATGCTTTTTAAAACACATTCTCATCCATCCCAGTCACATTAACCTGGTCATTCACCCTTTGAGAGACTTGTCCCAGCTTTTAATATCCTTTCTCCCTTGGACGATCAAACTCCAGTAATCTCCCTTCCCCCACTGAACAAACTCCAGAAATCTCCCATCTCTCAGTGAACAAACTCCAGAAATCTCCCTTCCCTCAGTGAACAAACTCCAGTAATGTCCCTTCCCCCACTGCAAAAACTCCAGTGATGACCCTTCCCCCCACTGAACAAACTCCAATAATGTCCCTTCCTCCCACTGCACAAACTCCAGTGATGACCCTTCCCCCACTGAACAAACTCCAGTAATATCCCTTTCCCCCACTGAACAAACTCTAGAAATCTCCCTTCCCCCGTGAACAAACTCCAGAAATCTCCCTTCCCCCAGTGAACAAACTCCAGTAATGTCCCTTCCCTCAGTGAACAAACTCCAGAAATCTCCCTTCCCCCGTGAACAAACTCCAGAAATCTCCCTTCCTCCACTGAACAAACTCCAGTAATGTCCCTTCTCCCACTGAACAAACTCCAGAAATCTCCCTTCCCCTGTGAACAAACTCCAGAAATCTCCCTTCCCTCAGTGAACAAATGCCAGTAATGTCCCTTCCTCCCACTGCACAAACCCCAGTGATGACCCTTCCCCCTGTGAACAAACTCCAGAAATCTCCCTTCCCTCAGTGAACAAACTCCAGTAATCTCCCTTCCCCCACTGCAAAAACTCCAGTGATGACCCTTCCCCCCACTGAACAAACTCCAATAATGTCCCTTCCCCCCACTGAACAAACTCCAGAAATCTCCCTTCCCCCGTGAACAAACTCCAGAAATCTCCCTTCCCCCACTGAACAAACTCCAGAAATCTCCCTTCCCCCACTGAACAAACTCCAGAAATCTCTCTTCCCCCCACTGAACAAACTCCAATAATGTCCCTTCCCCCCACTGAACAAACTCCAGTAATCTCCCTTCCCCCAGTGAACAAACTCCAGTAATGTCCCTTCCCCCACTGAACAAACTCCAGAAATCTCCCTTCCCCTGTGAACAAACTCCAGAAATCTCCCTTCCCTCAGTGAACAAACTCCAGTAATGTCCCTTCCCCCCACTGAACAAACTCCAGAAATCTCCCTTCCCCTGTGAACAAACTCCAGAAATCTCCCTTCCCCAGTGAACAAACTCCAGTAATGTCCCTTCCCCCACTGCAAAAACTCCAGTGATGACCCTTCCCCCCACTGAACAAACTCCAATAATGTCCCTTCCCCCCACTGAACAAACTCCAGAAATCTCCCTTCCCCCGTGAACAAACTCCAGAAATCTCCCTTCCCCCACTGAACAAACTCCAGAAATCTCTCTTCCCCCAGTGAACAAACTCCAGTAATCTCCCTTCCCCCAGTGAACAAACTCCAGTAATGTCCCTTCCCCCACTGAACAAACTCCAGAAATCTCCCTTCCCCCCGTGAACAAACTCCAGTAATCTCCCTTCCCCCAGTGAACAAACTCCAGTAATGTCCCTTCCCCCCACTGAACAAACTCCAGAAATCTCCCTTCCCCTGTGAACAAACTCCAGAAATCTCCCTTCCCTCAGTGAACAAACGCCAGTAATGTCCCTTCCTCCCACTGCACAAACCCCAGTGATGACCCTTCCCCCACTGAACAAACTCCAGAAATCTCCCTTCCCCAGTGAACAAACTCCAGTAATGTCCCTTCCCCCAGTGAACAAACTCCAGTAATGTCCCTTCCCCCAGTGAACAAACTCCAGAAATCTCCCTTCCCCCTGTGAACAAACTCCAGAAATCTCCCTTCCTCCAGTGAACAAACTCCAGTAATATCCCTTTCCCCCACTGAACAAACTCCAGAAATCTCCCTTCCCTCAGTGAACAAACTCCAGAAATCTCCCTTCCCTCAGTGAACAAACTCCAGTAATGTCCCTTTTTTCCACTGCAAAAACTCCAGTGATGACCCTTCCCCCCACTGAACAAACTCCAATAATGTCCCTTCCCCCCACTGAACAAACTCCAGAAATCTCCCTTCCCCCGTGAACAAACTCCAGAAATCTCCCTTCCCCCACTGAACAAACTCCAGAAATCTCTCTTCCCCCAGTGAACAAACTCCAGTAATCTCCCTTCCCCCAGTGAACAAACTCCAGTAATGTCCCTTCCCCCACTGAACAAACTCCAGAAATCTCCCTTCCCCCCGTGAACAAACTCCAGTAATCTCCCTTCCCCCAGTGAACAAACTCCAGTAATGTCCCTTCCCCCCACTGAACAAACTCCAGAAATCTCCCTTCCCCTGTGAACAAACTCCAGAAATCTCCCTTCCCTCAGTGAACAAACGCCAGTAATGTCCCTTCCTCCCACTGCACAAACCCCAGTGATGACCCTTCCCCCACTGAACAAACTCCAGAAATCTCCCTTCCCCAGTGAACAAACTCCAGTAATGTCCCTTCCCCCAGTGAACAAACTCCAGTAATGTCCCTTCCCCCAGTGAACAAACTCCAGAAATCTCCCTTCCCTCAGTGAACAAACTCCAGTAATGTCCCTTCCTCCCACTGCACAAACTCCAGTGATGACCCTTCCCCCACTGAACAAACTCCAGTAATATCCCTTTCCCCCACTGAACAAACTCCAGAAATCTCCCTTCCCCTGTGAACAAACTCCAGAAATCTCCCTTCCCTCAGTGAACAAACGCCAGTAATGTCCCTTCCTCCCACTGCACAAACCCCAGTGATGACCCTTCCCCCACTGAACAAACTCCAGAAATCTCCCTTCCCCAGTGAACAAACTCCAGTAATGTCCCTTCCCCCAGTGAACAAACGCCAGTAATATCCCTTCCTCCCACTGCACAAACCCCAGTGATGACCCTTCCCCCATTGAACAAACTCCAGAAATCTCCCTTCCCTCAGTGAACAAACTCCAGTAATGTCCCTTCCCCCAGTGAACAAACTCCAGTAATGTCCCTTCCCCCCACTGAACAAACTCCAGAAATCTCCCTTCCCCCTGTGAACAAACTCCAGAAATCTCCCTTCCTCCAGTGAACAAACTCCAGAAATCTCCCTTCCCTCAGTGAACAAACTCCAGTAATGTCCCTTCCTCCCACTGCACAAACTCCAGTGATGACCCTTCCCCCACTGAACAAACTCCAGTAATATCCCTTTCCCCCACTGAACAAACTCCAGAAATCTCCCTTCCCCCGTGAACAAACTCCAGAAATCTCCCTTCCCCCAGTGAACAAACTCCAGTAATGTCCCTTCCCTCAGTGAACAAACTCCAGAAATCTCCCTTCCCCCGTGAACAAACTCCAGAAATCTCCCTTCCTCCACTGAACAAACTCCAGTAATGTCCCTTCCCCCACTGAACAAACTCCAGAAATCTCCCTTCCCCTGTGAACAAACTCCAGAAATCTCCCTTCCCTCAGTGAACAAACGCCAGTAATGTCCCTTCCTCCCACTGCACAAACCCCAGTGATGACCCTTCCCCCACTGAACAAACTCCAGAAATCTCCCTTCCCCAGTGAACAAACTCCAGTAATGTCCCTTCCCCCAGTGAACAAACTCCAGTAATGTCCCTTCCCCCCACTGAACAAACTCCAGAAATCTCCCTTCCCCCTGTGAACAAACTCCAGAAATCTCCCTTCCTCCAGTGAACAAACTCCAGAAATCTCCCTTCCCTCAGTGAACAAACTCCAGTAATGTCCCTTCCTCCCACTGCACAAACTCCAGTGATGACCCTTCCCCCACTGAACAAACTCCAGTAATATCCCTTTCCCCCACTGAACAAACTCCAGAAATCTCCCTTCCCCCAGTGAACAAACTCCAGAAATCTCCCTTCCCTCAGTGAACAAACTCCAGTAATGTCCCTTCCTCCCACTGCACAAACTCCAGTGATGACCCTTCCCCCACTGAACAAACTCCAGTAATATCCCTTTCCCCCACTGAACAAACTCCAGAAATCTCCCTTCCCCCGTGAACAAACTCCAGAAATCTCCCTTCCCCCAGTGAACAAACTCCAGTAATGTCCCTTCCCTCAGTGAACAAACTCCAGAAATCTCCCTTCCCCCGTGAACAAACTCCAGAAATCTCCCTTCCTCCACTGAACAAACTCCAGTAATGTCCCTTCCCCCACTGAACAAACTCCAGAAATCTCCCTTCCCCCAGTGAACAAACTCCAGAAATCTCCCTTCCTCCAGTGAACAAACTCCAGTAATGTCCCTTCCCCCCGTGAACAAACTCCAGAAATCTCCCTTCCTCCAGTGAACAAACTCCAGTGATGTCCCATCCCCACTTCTTCAACTGAACAAAGTCTGGTCTTTCACTGAACTCCACTCTCTCCCAATCGCATCTGAAGTTTGAATTACTGACATTTCTTCCTGAGCCAGTGAAGAAGCATTTAATAATTTAAGATATGGACAGCTCTATCACCCAATTATATATTCTTCTCCACTGTTTAAGCCACTCATTCATTATGTAAATAATTAATATTGTTGTTTACGAAGCAAATGATCTAATTGACAATTACATTTCTTTTCAGTAGGTTTTGTTGACTTCCTTCTTGAACAGCCAGGTTTGGGAGATGTGAGTTGTCTGATTCATCGGGGGTGGGATATCTGTTCGATGCATACCTTGGGATAAAGGTTCCGAGCCGTGGGTGTCTGCTCCCAGTGAGGGGCTGATCGCAGACTGGATTAAACACTGGCGAAGACTGATTTTTACCCCATGTGTTTGGAACCTGGGGTGTCTGCAACACACACACACAAATTGCTGCAGGAACTCAGCAGGCCAGGCAGCATCTATGGAAAAGAGTACAGTTGATGTTTTGCACCAAGGCATCGCCTGTACTCTTTGTATCAATGCTGCCTGGCCAGCTGAGTTCCTCTGGCATATTTTGTGTGCCTTGCTTCGATTTCCAGTATCTGCAGATTTTCTCTTGTCTGTCCTGGGGCGTCTGCCTCCAGATGAGTTGGGGACAGTTTCTTGTGTGGTTTTGGGAGTCATACATCTTTGAAACCGATCTCTACTGACCAACATTACTCATCTGAACTCGTTCCACTTGCCCATGTTTGACCCTGCAGTCTGGCATTTGCCCACGTTGGTTCCATGTGCCTATGTTTGACCCTGCAGGCTGGCATTTGCCCATGTTTCACTCTGCAAGCTGGCACGGTAGCCTAGTAGTTCGTGTGACACTTTACAGCACCAGAATTGGGGTTCAATTCCTGCTTCTGTCTGTAAGAAGTTCATATGTTCTCCTCAAGGCTGCGTGGGTTTCCTCCGGGTGCTCCGGTTTCCTCCGGGTGCTCCAGTTTCCTCCCACATTCCAAAGACATATGGGTTAGGGTTGGTGAGTTGTGGGCATGCTATGTTGGCGCTGGAAGCATGGTGACACTTGTAGGCTGCCCACAGCACAATCATTAGACTGTGTTGGTCGTTGACACAACCAACACATTTCACTGTATGTTTCCATGTACATGTGACAAATCTAATGTTTTCTTTAAAGAGTTCAGTCTCCTGAATCCCTCTGAACCATATGTTTCCCACCTTTTTTATGCCGTGGACCAATATCATTTAGCAAGGGGTCTGTGGTCTCCCGATTGGGAACCCCTGCCCTAAACCCTTCCTGTCCACGTACCTGTCCAAGAGTCTTTTAAATGTTGTTAGTGTACCTGCCTCAACCACTTCCTCTGGCAGCTCGTTCCATGTCTGGACCACAGTCTGGAAACCACATTTTTAAATCTCTCGTCTCTCACCTTAAACCCATACCCTCTGGTTCTTAATTCCCCAACTCTGAGGACAAAGACTGTGCATTCACCCTGGCACTGGAAAGCACCCAGAGGGGTTCATGAGAATAAACCTGGCAATGAAAGGGTTAATGTATGAGGAGTGTTTCATGGCTCTGGGCCTGTACTCACTGGAGTTTTGAAGAATGAGGTGGGGTGGGGGATCTCATTGAAACCTATCGACTATTAAAAGGTCCAGATAGAGTGGATGTGGAGAGGATGTTTCCTATAGTGGGGGAGTCTAGGACCAGAGGACACAGATAGAGTGGGTGTGGAGAGGATGTTTCCTATAGTGGGGGAATCTAGGACCAGAGGACACAGTCTCAGAATAGAGAGATGTCCATTTATAACAGAGAAGAGGAGGAATTTCTTCAGCCAAAGAGTGGTGAATTGGTGGAATTCATTACCACAGATGGCTGTGGAGGCCAAGTAATTGGGTATATTTAAAGTGGAGGTTGATAAGTTATTGATTAGTCAGGATGTCAAAGGTTACGGGGAGAAGGCAGAAGAATGAAGTTGAGAGGGATAATACATCAGCCATGATGGAATAGCAGAGCAGACTCAATGGGCTGAATGGACTAATTCTGCTCCTCTGTCTTATGGTACTATGGTCCCTCCCATCTGCTCCACTTGTGCTCTTCATGAGGCATGGACACCTCCACCAGAACCCTTCCCTGCTTCCTCCATTCCAAGGAGGATGGCACCAGCTTTTCAGGCCTGCCTGCTGGATCTGCGATCTCAGAGTCTCTTCGCTGTGCCGCAGCAGTTTCTGCCCGTCGAGACTAATCAATAACCCCAAGGGCCCTGAGACCTTGTAAAGAGGTGGAAAAGTGCTTTATAAATGCAATTAAGATGTTGCTGTGAATTAAGCCAATGTGGTTCTTCGGCTGAAATTGCCAAGGCTGATTATATTCAGAGCAGAGTCTGACTAACAGACCTATTGACGCCTGGGTTGATGGCTGTCAACGCTGTTGGCTGCATTTTAATCCTGCAATCCCTCTGCACCACGGAGTACCAGTGAGGTGGCAGAGCAGGTAGAGATGCTGTCTCCCTGCACCTGGGTCCCTGGGTTCAGTCCTGGCCTCTGGCACAATGTGTGCTTCCGGAGTCTGCACATTCTCCCTGTGACCCTGTGGGCTCCCGGGTGGGGAGGAGCTGATAGGGTGTGTTGTGTGTCTGTGAGGAGTTTGCACGTCTCTCTGTGATAGTGCGGGTTAGTGTCCGATCCCGGGGGGGTGGGGGGGGGTGAGTCAGTGGATTATTGGGCTGTAGTAACCCACCCCACCAGGTGGGTGGTAATTGGGTGCTAGGTGGTAGGTAATTGGGTGCTAGGTGGGTGGAAATTGTGTGCTAGGTGAATGGTAGTTGGGTGCTAAGTGGGTGGTAGTTGGCTGATAAGTGGGTGGTAATTGGGTGCTAGGTGGATGGAAATTGGGTGCTAGGTGGGTGGAAATTGGGTGCTAGGTGAATGGAAGTTGGGTGCTAGGTGGGTGGTAGTTGGGGGCTAGGTGGGTGCTAGTTAGGTGCTAGGCGGATGTTAGTTGGGTTCTAGGTGGATGTTAGTTGGGTGCTAGGTGGGTGCTAGTTAGGTGCTAGGCGGATGTTAGTTGGGTTCTAGGTGGATGTTAGTTGGGTTCTAGGTGGGTGGTAATTGGGTGCTAGATGAATGGTAATTTGGTGCAAAGTGGGTGTATGGGGGTGCTAGGTGGGTGTAGGTAAGTAGAGCCCCTAGGCTCTTCTGGGCTGTGTCCCATAGTCCCAATGGGCTGTGTGACCTCATTAAATGTTTAAGATAAGTTTTGCTTCCATACACAGGCCTAGAATGTTATGCCAACATTATTAAGGTAAGGACTCCTAACCCCTTCAGCCTGCACAAAAACGGGCCCTTTGGCCGTCATGTCTGTGCTGAACACGATGTTAAATTCTGCCTACACAATGATGCGTATCCCATTATTCCCTGCACATGGTCCATCTCCCATCATTCCCTGTACATTCATGTCTCTGTTTAACATTCTCCTATACATCTCCATCGTATCTGCCTCCACCTCCACCCCTGGCAGCTCATTCCACACACTCACCACTCTCTGTGTAAAAAAAAACATCTCCCTTAAACTTGCCCCCTCTCATCTTAAATGCCTGCACTTTGGTATTAGACATTTCGACCCAGGGAAAAAGATACTGTCAGTCTACCTGTATCTCTCAATCTTAGAAGCCTCTATCAAACCTCCCCTCAGCCTGAGACCCCCAGAGAAAACGACTCGAGTTGTTACCTTACATAATATTCAGTACACTCTCCCTACCCCACAATATACTCACCACTGCGTCATTTCAAGGAGTTGTCAATGGTGGGGAGTGGATGATCGACTCCCCTCACCATAGGCCTACAATGGGAATTGATTGATGGCTAAATCAGCCAATGAGGTGGAGCAGAGTCCGGGGCTACTCTTGACAGACCGATGTTCCGAAGTCGTACAGTGCAGAGCCAGGCAATTCAGCCTATCGTGTCTGTGCTGTGCTGCTGTATGTAACTACACGTGTGCTCATGATTATTGTCTAATCATAAACACAGAGAGATTCTGCAGACGCTGGAAATCTTGAGCAACATATGCGCAGAATGCTGGTCGTGATGAAGGGTCTCGACCTGAATTATCGGCTGTTTATTCCCCCTCATTCCTCCCCCCCTTCCCATAGATGCTACCTCATTCCTCCAGCATATCATGCTCCTGTTAGATTCCTCTCTCTGATTCATGTGAAGGTCCAGAGTCTTCTTCAACACTGTGAGAGTCTCTACCGCCACCACCTCCTCTGGCAGAGCGTTCCAGATTTCAACCCTTCTCAGGGGAAAGAAAATCCCTCTCACATCCTCATTAAACCTCCCACTCCATCACTTCGAGGCCCTCAACATAGGAAAGGAGCTGTTATTACTTTTGAATCTAAATCCCCTAATAATTCCCTACACTTTCATCAATCTTCCCTCTGCCCCCAACCTCCTTCAAAGTTCAAAGTAAATTTATTATCAAAGAATGTATACTGTATATCACCATATACTAACTTTTATTCATCGTCAGGAATTGTCTGTAGTCCTCTCAGGCTGCCTGGTTGGATGAGGGAAGATCACACAGAGCTCAGTGTCTCAGGGTGGTCGGGAACTGTCCATGGTCCTGAAGGCAGCCTGGTTGTGATCAGAGAGGAGCATGGAACCCAGTCTGTCGGTGAGTTCAGGAACTGTCCATGGTCCTGAAGGACTGCCTGGTTGTGATCAGGGTCTGGGGAAAATATCCGGAGGAGAGGTCCGTGGGGAGAGATTTGGGGAATATGTCTGAGGGAGCTGTCAGCAGGAGACGTCTAGAGTGAGAGGTCTGGGTGACTTGCCTGGGGAAAGACGACTGGGGAGGACTGAAGAAGCAACTTGAATGAGACATCTGGATAGAGACGTTTGAGCTATCTGGGGAGACGTTTGAGAGACCTGCCCAGGGAGATGTCTGGGAGGTGATGTCTGGAGAGAGATGTCTGGGTGGCCTCTGTGGAACAGAGTGCCCGGCAGGTGACACAGTGCTGAAAGCCGGGAGCAGGCCTGGATGACAGACAACGGATGGGCAGAATTCCTGGGTGCCAGAGATGAATTTACAAAGAGCCAGTGTAAGTATCTGTCACCATCGGGTGACTTCTTACCTCATCAGCCTCACTCGATCAGTGTCAGAGACCCTCTCCGCAGCTGCCTGACGGCCTCGGAATTGTTTCTGTCTTTTTGCTTTGTCGGAGATTTTTGAGATAGTCTTCGGTAGCTTGATAAGGTTCTTCAATTTTCAATTTTACTCCAATTTGCATTTTGCTGATCTTTCGAGGTCATTAAAGCATTTGACAGCCTGATGGATGTCTCTGGCTTCCAGACTCAGGAAGGGAAGGCAGATGTCCCACTGATTCTCTCTTCCTGGTCACTGCCCCAACAATGTCTCTCATTGTCTGCCCACCAGTGGGGTTCGGTGGTGAGGACCCCCAAATTTCAGCTCCCCCAACACTGACACCTGATTGGCTTAGAGAAAATAAATATTTGCATGCCCATTATGGGATGCATGGGCACACTTATTTGCATGTGCAAAGTGCATGGTTGATGTAATTTGCATAGGTTAAGATTATGGTGGCAAAGAGCAAATTAACATAGGCAAAATATTAATTTGCATATGTGGTGTTAATTTGCACGAGATTCTCATTTGCATGAGTAAAGAGTTAATTTGCAAGAGAGACGCTCATTTGCAGCAACGTGTTAATTTGCATGGCTGAAATGCTCTTTTTGCATGGTCAAAAGTGTTCATTTGCATGGGGGAAATGTTTATTTGCATGCATAGAGTGTTAATTTGCACGAGTTAAGTACTTATTTGCATCAGTGGAGTGTTTATTTGCATGGCTAACGTGTTCATTTGCATGGATAAGCAGCTCGTCAGCATGAACTGCATTGATGCAGCGAATTACAACAATTGGCAGCGACTATTTGATTTATTTGCCTTCTATTTTCATCAAGAGAGGTGACAAAATCTAATCCAGATGCATCATTGCTTCCAACATAAATTGATTCGATTAGCATATTGTGTTCCGTCTGCTGTGAAACCAGCCCCACCCCCAGGTGGAAACGTCTACCTCAGATGTGATCAGCCGAGCGTCATCCGCCCCCTCCCTCCCGCTCCCTCCTCCCTCCCTCTCGCTCCCCCTCCGTCCCTCCCTCTCCCTCCTCCCTCCCTCCCTATCCCCCTCCCTCCCTCTCCCTCCTCCCTCTCTCCCTTCCTCTCCATTCCCCTCCCTCCCTTCCTCTCCATTCCCCTCCCTCTCTCCCTCTCTCTCTCTCCATCCCCCTCCCTCCTCCCTCTCTCTCTCCCTCTCCATCACCCCTCCCTACCTCTCCCTCCTCTCTCCCGCTCCCTCCTCCCTCCCTCTCCCTCTCCATCCCCCTCCCTCCTCTCTCTCCCCCTCCCTCCTCTCTCTCCCCCTCCCTTTCCTTCCCCCTCCCTACCTCTTCCCTCCTCCCTCTCTCCCTATCCTTCCCCTCTCCCTCTCCCTCCTCCCTCCCTCCCTCCCCATCCCCTCCCTCCCCCCTCCTCCCTCTCTCCCTCTCTCCCTCCCTCTCCTTCTCTCTCCCTCCCTCTCCCTACTCCCTCTCTCCCTACCTCTACCTACTCCCTCCCTCTCCCTCCTCCCTCTCTCCCTCCCTCTCCATTCCTCTCCCTCCCTCCTCCCTCTCTCCCTCCCTCTCCATCCCCCTCCCTCTCCCTACTCCCCTCTCTCTTCCTCTCCCCTCCTTCTCCACCTTTCCTCCCTCTCTCCCTACTATCTCCTCTCTCTGCCCTACCCCTCTCCCTACCCCTTCTCCCTCCCACTCCTCCTACCTTTCTCCCACTCTTCCCTCCCTCTGATCTCCTATTCCCTCTCACTCTCCCTTTCCTCCCCCTCTCCCTCTCACCTCCATCTCCCCTCTCCCTCCCTCTCCTCACTCACCTTCCCTCTCTATACTTCACACTCTCCCCTTCCATCTCCCTCGCCCCTCTGTCTCTTCCACTGTTTGTTTCCTGCTCTGCGACTAGCCTCTCTCTCTCTCTCTCTCTCTCACACACACACACACACACACACACACACACACAAACACACAGAACCCCCTCCTCCTGCCTTCACCCACACTCCCCTTCTCTTCTCCAACACTCATTATCTGGTGGAGGTTGGAAAATTGGAGGAAGATTTTTTTTATGTAAAAGTAGGGAAGTGTGGGGAACTGGCAAACAAGGGGAGATGAAGTATGGGGCAAATTAACCATAGAGTCACTAGAGTCACACAGCACAGAAGCAGGTCTATTAGCCGAATTCATCTATGCTGAAGAAGAACCCCATCTGAAGCAGCTGCATTTTACCCACCTCCCTCTAACCCTTTGCTATCCATGTCCCTTCTGTCAAAGCAGGAGTGAACCGTGAGGAGTGAGATAGGCTCGAGGAGATGAGTGGACAGAGGGAGGATGTGCAAATGGACTGGGGAGTCCTTGTGCAGGATTCTTTAAAGGTTAGCTAGCAGGTTGAGTCAGTGGTACTACTACAACTACCTCAACTCAGACATTATTCAGATCACATTTGGGGTGTCATGAACAGTTTTGGGCTCCAAGAAAATATGTGCTGGCATGGGATAGAGGAGGTTAATGGGAAGCATCCTAGGAATGAAAGGGTTAACATAAGAGGAGTGTTTGATGGCTCTGGGTCTATAACTCGCTGGAGTTCAGAGGAGGGGGGGGGATCTCATTGAAAACAATTGAAAAGCCTTGATAGTGTGGATGTGGAGAGGATGTTTCCTATAGATGGGGAGTCTAGGACCAGAGGACACAGATAGAGTGGATGTGGAGAGGATGTTTCCTATAGTGGGGGAGTCTAGGACCAGAGGACACAGATAGAGTGGATGTGGAGAGGATGTTTCCCGTAGCGGGGGAGTCTAGGACCAGAGGACACAGATAGAGTGGATGTGGAGAGGATGTTTCCCGTAGTGGGGGAGTCTAGGACCAGAGGACACAGATCGAGTGGATGTGGAGAGGATGTTTCCTGTAGTGGGGGAGTCTAGGACCAGAGGACACAGATCGAGTGGATGTGGAGAGGATGTTTCCTGTAGTGGGGGAGTCTAGGACCAGAGGACACAGATCGAGTGGATGTGGAGAGGATGTTTCCTGTAGTGCGGGAGTCTAGGACCAGGGGGCACAGATAGAGTGGATGTGGAGAGGATGTTTCCTGTAGTGCGGGAGTCTGGGACCAGAGGGCACAGATAGAGTGGATGTGGAGAGGATGTTTCCTATAGTGGGGGGGGTCTAGGACCAGAGGACACAGATAGAGTGGATGTGGAGAGGATGTTTCCTATAGTGGGGGAGTCTGGGACCAGAGGACACAGATAGAGTGGATGTGGAGAGGGTGTTTCCTGTAGTGGGGGAGTCTAGGACCAGAGGACACAGATAGAGTGGATGTGGAGAGGGTGTTTCCTATAGTGGGGGAGTCTAGGACCAGAGCACACAGATAGAGTGGATGTGGGGAGGATGTTTCCTATAGTGGGGGAGTCTAGGACCAGAGGACACAGATAGAGTGGATGTGGAGAGGGTGTTTCCTATAGTGGGGGAGTCTAGGACTAGAGGACACAGATAGAGTGGATGTGGAGAGGGTGTTTCCTGTAGTGGGGGAGTCTAGGAACAGAGGACACAGATAGAGTGGATGTGGAGAGGTTGTTTCCTATAGTGGGGGGAGTCTAAGACCGGAGGACACAGATAGAGTGGATTTGGAGAGGATGTTTCTATAGTGGGGGGAGTCTAAGACCGGAGGACACAGCCTCGGAATAGAGGGATGTCCATTTAGAACAGAGATGAGCAGGAATTTCTTTCGCCAGAGTGTGGAGAACCTGTGGAATTCGTTACCGTAGTTGGCTGTGGAGGGCAAGTCACTTAAAGCAGTGGTTGATGGGTTCTTGATTAGTCAGGGTGTCAAAGGTTACAAGAGAATGGAGTTGAATCAGCCATGGCAGAATGGTGGAGCAGATTTGATGGGCTGAATGGCCTGATTTTCCTGTACTCTGTGGTTACTTCATGAGGAACATCTGTATACCTGCTCGTTAATGCAAGCATCTAATCAGCCAATGATGTGGCAGCAACTGAATGCACAAAAGCCTGCCGACATGGTCAAGAGGTTCAGTTGTTGTTCAGAGGAACGTTCCCCTCTGTGAATACATGACTCTTCTGCAGAGAGATTTTAGTGCACCAAGTTCCTGGTGCTCACATCACGGATGACCTCAGCCGGTCACTTGATATCACTTCCCTGAACAAGAGGCACAACAGTGCCTCCACTTCTACGGAGATTGAGGTAAGTGAGCCCCCCCTCCACCCCCACCATCTTAACTGTGTTTTACAGGAGGACAATTGAGTGTCTGGACAAGTTGCATCTCCTTCTGGTCTGGGAGCAGCCGAGCATCGGACCAGCAGTCCTTACAAAGGACTGTGATAACAGCTGGGAGGGTCATAGGGGTCTCCCCCCTATCTATCTATTGGGGACATTTATCAAGAGTGCTGTGTATAGAGGGCCCTTAGTGTTATTAACAATCCCACCCATCCATCCAGCATCCTCTTTGACTTTCTACCATCAGGCAGGAGACTCTGATGTATAAAGACAGGAACCATCAGGATGGGAAACAGTTTCATCCCTCAGGGCACGAGGCTTCTGAACTCCCTGCTGCATCGTACTGGAGTGTCACTGGTTAATCTGTTCCGTACCTGACAATATTTAATTTATGTGCTTTACTCTGCTTAATTATGTGTGATTCATCTGTAGAGTTTACCCTTAATTTCATAAGTTATTGTGCGTCATGTGTGTTCTGTGTTTTACGCCCCGGTTCGGAGAAACATGGTCTCTTTTGATGGTACGCATGTATATCGTTAAATGACAATAAACTTGACTTGACTTGATCAGACCAAGCATCAGAATGGGGAAGAAATGTGATCTAAATGACTTTGACCATGATATGATTGTTGGTGCCAGACAGGGTGGCTTGAGTATCTCAGAAACTGCTGATCTCCTGGGATTTTCATGCACAACAGTCTCTGGAGTTTACAGAGAATGGTACGAATAACAAGGAAGTATCCAGTGAGTGGTAGTTCTCTTGGTGAAAACGCCTTGTTAATGAGAGAGGTCGGAAGAGAATAGCCAGGCTGGTTGAAACAGACAGGAAGGTGACAGTCACTCAGATAACTCTGTGTTACAACAGCGATGTGCAGACGAGCATCTCTGAATGCACACATCAAACCTTGAAATGGATGGGCTACAGGAGCAGAAGACCATGAACTTCTGATTAGGTACCCAATAAAGTGGCCACTGAGTGTATGTTTATGGTCTTATGTTTTTTATTCTTGTTACTAATTTCTTTTTGTGCTTTTTAACAATGGACCAATGACAGTGACCTCATCTGTGGTGCACCAGCTGTGAGCACAATTACTTTAATTAAACACATCATCGTTAGGTATTAAAGGCATCAGCCACCTTGGCAACCATTGCAACCTACTCACTGAGAGGGTGGGGCGAGGGTTTGTCTGCAGGAGACTCAGTGTGGCAGAAGGTCCTAGTGGGAAAAGGATTCCTGAGGTGACCACCCCCCACCTCCACTGGTGCTATTTCGACAATGCTTGACTACAGGAGGTGGAAACTGAAGGTCGGTCAGCCAGTCCTTGGTGTTAACATATCAAAGGGTCTGTCCTGGGACCATCAATTTACTTCCTTTACTTGCCTTTATTTCCTCAGAAGTTTGTGTAGATTCAGCATGTCATCTAAAATCTTGACAAGCTTCTATAGATGCACAGCACAGAATGTCCTAATTGGTTGCTCCACAGCCTGGTAGGGAAACACCAATGCCCAGGAATGGAAAAGCCAACAAAAAGTGGTGGCCCGGTCCATCACAGTAGAAACCATCCCCATCTACAACGTAGCGCTGCCACAAGAAAGCCACATCCATCATCAAGGCCCCCTTACACCCAGGCCATGCTCTCTTCTTGCTGCTGCCATCAGGAAGAAGGTACAGGACCAGGTTCAGGAACAGTTATCACCCCTCAACCATCAGGTCCCACACCATCAGCTTCAGGTACAGTTATTACCCTTCAACCATCAGGTCCCACACCACCAGGTTCAGGAACAGTTATCACCCCTCAACCATCAGGTCCCACACCACCAGGTTCAGGAACAGTTATTACCCCTCAACCATCAGGACCCACACCATCAGCTTCAGGTAGAGTTATTACCCTTCAACCATCAGATCCCACACCACCAGGTTCAGGAACAGTTATTATCCTTCAACCCCTCAGGTCCCACACCACCAGGTTCAGGAACAGTAATTACCCCTCAACCATCAGGTCCCACACCACCAGGTTCAGGAACAGTAATTACCCCTCAACCATCAGGTCCCACACCACCAGGTTCAGGAACAGTTATCACCCCTCAACCATCAGGTCCCACACCAGCAGGTCCAGGAATAGTTATTACTTCTCAACCATCCGGATCCTGAACCAACGTTGATAACTTCACTCACTACTACACTGAACTGATTCCACAACCTACAGACTCACTTTCAAGGACTCTTTGCAACTCAAGCTCTCAGTATTAATTTTACTTGTGCAATTTGTCTTATTTTGCACAAAGTTCAAAATAAATTTTATTAACAGAAGTACTTATATGTCACCATATACAATCCTAAGATTTATTTCCTTGTGGGCATATTCAGTAAATCTACAGAATGATAACCATAACAGAATCAACAAAAGATCACACCAACTCGGGTGCTCAACCAGCGTGCAGAAGACAACAAACTGTGCAAATACAAAAAGAAGAAACAATAATCATTAAATAAGCAATAAATATCAAGAACATGAGGTGAAGAGTCCTTAAAAGTCAGTCTATAGGTTCTGGGAACATTTCAGTAATGGGGCAAATGAAATTAAGTGAAGTTACCTGATGGTTGAGGGGTAATAACTGTTCCTGAACCTGGTGGTGTGGGACCTGATGGTTGTAGGATAATAACTGTTCCTGAACCTGGTGGTGTGGGACCTGATGGTTGAGGGGTAATAACTGTTCCTGAACCTGGTGGTGTGGGACCTGATGGTTTGGGGGATAATAACTGTTCCTGAACCTGGTAGTGTGGGACCTGATGGTTGAAGGGTAATAACTGTTCCTGAACCTGGTGGTGTGGGACCTGATGGTTGAGGGGTAATTACTGTTCCTGAACCTGGTGGTGTGGGACCTGGGGCTCCTGATGGCAGCAGTGAGAAGAGAGCGTGTCCTGGGTGGTGGGGGTCCCTGATGATGGATGCTGCTTTCCTGTGACAACGTTTTATGTAGATGTGCTCAGTGGTGGAGAGGGCTTTACGCAGGACAGATAAACATTAGTCATTTGTCAGTGTTTGACAGTTTGTGCATAGTTTTTTTTGTAAATTTTATTACATTTCTTTAATTTCCTGTAAGTGAAGCTCAGAGTTATATATGGTGACATCTACATACTTTGAAAATAAATTTATTTTGAACTTTGAACTTTGGATTTGGATCCAGATTGTTGGTCCCTTTTGGATTTTCCTTGCAGTTTTTGCATTTTTGTTTTTGCTTTTTTTGTAATGTAGTATATTTAGTAACTTGTAGTATATTTAGTTCCATGCATCTGTAGTCTCTTTGTCCGCAGAGCAGAAGTGTGAGTCAGTCAGTCCCCGTTCACAGGATTTTTCACTGAACTCATTCAGGCTGTTGTGCAGCGTAAATGGAGATCATGTGCTCAGGGACCTTTGTTACTTCCCTCCTTGCTGGTCGGTGCAGACTCACACTGCCTGACACACACTGTACAATTTCTGAGATGCAGAGGGACTTGGGAGTCCTTGTGCAGAACGCCCTGATGGTTAACTTGCAGGTAGAGTCGGTGGTGAGGAAGGCAAACGCCATGTTAGAATTCATTTCAAGAGGTCCAGAGTATAAGAGCAGGGATGTGATGCTGAGGCTTTATAAGGCACTGGTGAGGCCTCACCTTGAGTATTGTGAACAGTTTTGGGCCCCTCATCTGAGAAAAGATGTGCTGGCATTGGAGAGGGTCCAGAGGAGGTTCACAAGGATGATCCCAGGAATGGAAGGGTTATCATACAAGGAACATTTGATGGCTCTGGGTCTATACTCGCTGGAATTCAGAAGGATGAGGGGGGATCTCACTGAAATCTTTTGAGTGTTGAAAGGCCGAGACAGAGGAGGTGTGGAAAGGATGTTTCCCATGGTGGGGGAGTCTAGGACAAGAGGACACAGCCTCAGGATAGAGGGGCTCCCTTTCAAAACAGAGATGTGGAGAAATTTCTTTAGCCAAAGGGTGGTGAATTTATAGAACGTTGCCACGGGCAGCTGTGGAGGCCAGGCTGTTGGATGTATTTAAGGCAGAGATTGATAGGTTCTTTATTGGATATGGCATCAGAGGTTACAGAAAGAGGGCCGGGAAATGGGGTTGAGGAGGAGATAAAAAAAGGATCAGCCATGTTTGAATGGCGGAGCAGACTTGATGGGCCAGATGGCCCAATTCTGCTTCCATGTCTTATAGTCTTATTTCTTGTAACTTTAGCTTTCTTGGCACTTGCTTATGTGTTTGGATAATCACTTGTATTTTTGTAAACTCTTAGTAACTTGTACGCAGGCATGAGAGCTGGAAATTTTGAGCAACACACACAAAATGCTGGAGGAACCCTGCAAAGTTCAAAGCAAATCTATTACCAAAGTATATATATATATATATATATATATATATATATAGAGTAGCAACTCAATGCACAAAAGCACGCAGACATGGTCAAGAGGTTCATTTGTTCAGACCAAACATCAGAATTGGGAAGAAATGCGATCTAAGTGACCTTGATCATGGAATGCTTGTTGGTGCCAGACGGGGTGACTTGAGTATCTCAGAAACTGATGATTTCCTGGGATTTTCACTCACAAGTCTCCAGAGTTTGTAGAGAATGTGTGAAAAAGAAAAAGAGTGGCATTTTTGTGGGGAAAATGTCTTGCTAATGAGAGAGGTCAGAGGAGAATGGCCAGACTGGTTCAAGCTGACAGGGAGCTGACAGTAATGCAAATAACCACACGTTAAGGTGCAAAAGAAGGCAAGTTTTGCAAATTATAAAAATGTAAATATATAG
Source organism: Mobula birostris (assembly GCF_030028105.1). Classification (NCBI taxonomy): domain Eukaryota; kingdom Metazoa; phylum Chordata; class Chondrichthyes; order Myliobatiformes; family Myliobatidae; genus Mobula; species Mobula birostris. The sequence continues at coordinate 2,053,265 of NC_092397.1, read as the reverse complement.
TTTTAGAGCCCTTGAAAGTGAGTTCACAGGTTGTGGAGTCAGTTCAGGCAACATCCATGGTGACGAATGAACAGCCGTCACTTCAGATCGAGACCCTTCGGAAACATTGACTGTCCATTTCCCTCCATAGATGCGATCTGACCTTCCGAGCTCCTTCAGCGTTTCGTGTGTGTTGTAACTGGTTCCACACACCTGTTGTTTCATTGTCCGCAGAGCAGAAGCGGGTCTCAGTCAGTTCCTGCTCTCCGGAGTTTTATCTGAGCTCATTCAGACTGTTGTACAGTGCACAGGGAGACCATGTACCCAGGGTCCTTTGCCACTCAGCCTCGCTTGTTGGGGCAGGCTGACCCTGCCTGACCCGTATGGATAATGTGGCTCTATCCATCAGATCTGAACACCCCTTTCTGACTTCTGAAGAACCAGCCGGACAATATTGTCCACAGACGTAACAACTACTGATTCAACCACCGCTTTGTTGCTGGGTGGAGAATCCACCTTTGGGCCACAAGCCAGGGGAGGTGTGACAGCTCCTGAGGGGAGCAAGGAGGAGATTTCCCGAGCGGGTTCTGGGAATGAGGGTGGGGGCTTTAGTTCTGCGGGCCGGTGGGAGAAGCTCGAGGTGTCCTGCTCGGAATGGAGGTGCTCACGCCTCACCAGGAGGGGGGGTGCGGGCAGAGCGGACGGGGGGGAGAGAGAGGGTCCACTCCCACTGGTGGATCGGTCAGGGAGATGGAGAGGGAAGCAGAGAGGAGGTAGGGCCGTGAAGGGATGAGGGGAACCATCCCTCCAGGTTGTGGGTCGAGTTGGAGAGGGGCTTGCATGGCCGAGGAGGGAAGGAGTGGAGGGAAGGTCCGTATATGGAACAAGGGAGGTACATTATCATTTAAGATACACTTGGACAGGAAGATGGGTGGGAGAAGGTTAAAGGGATAGAGGCCAAATGCAGGCAAATGAGACTGGGTTAACATGAACCAGATAGACCGAGTGGCCAGCAGAACTCTGTGAGCAAGCTTGATGTGAGTCCTTTCGCAAAAATGATTGGGCCGACAGATGGAAGCTGCCTGTCAAAATACCTCGAAAAGGCCTATTTATTCAAGAATCATTAGTAACAAACTAATTATAACAGCGGACGCTTCGGGATGAGGCAGCTGGTGCTCCGTGGGTGTGCTCGACACCTCTGAGTCACAGAGGGGGCGAAATGGGGTCTCACTCCAAACGTCCAATACCTTCACCCAGTCTCCCGGTTGTGCGGAGGGGGGAGATGGCAAACCCAGGCCCAGGTTCACCCAGGTCGGAGAGGAGATGGGCTGCTCCCTTCTGAGGCCGAAGGCGGGCGGTTACCTATGGAGGTGTGGTGCCCTGGCAGCGGGCCCAGGACTGAGCGGAGACAGAGGCCTACATGGAGCAGCTAATCTGTTTGTTAATAATAAACGACACATTTCACTGCATGTTTCAATGTATAAATTTGAATCATTAACCTTGAGACTCTGATCATTTCTACGCCCTCTCTACCCCCGGTAGAGTTTAGAAGTATCAAATCTTGTTGAAACAAATGGAAGTCCTCGACAGAGTGGATGTGGAGAGGATGTTTCCTCGAGTGGCGGAGTATAGGACCAGAGGACACAGATAGAGTGGATGTGGAGAGGATGTTTGCTATAGTGTGGGGAGTTTAGGACCAGAAGACACAGATAGAGTGGATGTGGAGAGGATGTTTCCCATAGAGGGGGAGTCTAGGACCAGAGGACACAGATAGAGTGGATGTGGAGAGGATGTTTCCTATAGTGGGGGAGTCTAGGACCAGAGGACACAGATAGAGTGGATGTGGAGAGGATGTTTTCTACAGTGGAGGGAGTCTAGGACCAGAGGACAAAGATGGAGTGGATGTGGAAAGGGTGATTCCTATAGTGGGGGAGTCCAGGACCAGAGGACACAGATAGAGTGGATGTGGAGAGAATGTGTCCCATAGTGGGAGTGTCTAGGACCAGAGGACACAGATAGAGTGGATGTGGAGAAGATGTTTCCTATAGTGGGGGAGTCTTGGACCAGAGGACACAGAGAGAGTGGATGTGGAGAGGATGTTTCCTATAGTGGGGGAGTCTAGGACCAGAGGACACAGATAGAGTGGAAGTGGAGAGGATGTTTCCTATAGTGGGGGAGTCTAGGACCAGAGGACTAAGATAGAGTGGATGGGGAGAGGATGTTTCCTATAGTGGGGGAGTCTAGGGCCAGAGGACACAGACAGAGTGGATGTGGAGAAGATGTTTCCTATAGTGGGGGAGCCTAGGACCAGAGGACACAGATAGGGTGGATGTGGAGAGGATGCTTGCTATAGTGTGGGGAGTCTAGGACCAGAGGACACAGATACAGTGGATGTGGAGAGGATGTTTCCCATAGCGGGGGAGTCTAGGACCAGAGAATACAGATAGACTGGATGTGGAGAGGATGTTTCCTATAGTGGGGGAGTCTAGGAACAGAGGACACAGATAGAGTGGATGTGGAGAGGGTGTTTCCTATAGTGGGAGAGTCTAGGACCAGAGGACACAAATAGAGTGGATGTGGAGAGGGTGTTCCCTACAGTGGGGGAGTCTAGGACCAGAGGACACAGATAGAGTGGATGTGGAGAGGATGTTTCCTTTAGTGGGAGAGTCTAGGACCAGAGGACACAGATAGAGTGGATGTGGAGAGGATGTATCCCATAGTGTGGGGAGTCTAGGACCAGAGGGCACAGATAGAGTGGATATAGAGAGGACGTTTCCTATAGTGGGGGAGTCTAGGACAAGAGCACACTGATAGAGTGGGTGTGGAGAGGATGTTTCCTATAGTGGGGGAGTCTATGACCAGAGGACACAGATAGAGTTGATGTGGAGAGGATGTTTCCTATAGTGGGGGAGTCTAGGGCCAGAGGACACAGATAGAGTGGATGTGGAGACGATGTTTCCAATAGTGTGGGGAGTCTAGGACCAGAGAGCAAGATAGAGTGGATGTGGAGAGGATGTTTCCTATAGTGGGGGAGTCTAGGACCAGAGGACACAGATAGAGTGGATGTGGAGACGATGTTTCCTGTAGTGGAGAGTCTAAGACCAGAGGACAGAAATAGAGTGGATGTGGAGAGGATGTTTCCTGTAGTGGGGGAGTCGAGGACCAGAGGACACAGATAGACTGGATGTGGATAGGATGTTTCCTATAGTGGGAGAGTCTAGGACCAGAGGAGACAGACACAGTGGATTTGGAGAGGGTGTTTCCTGTAGTGGGGGAGTCTAAGACCAGAGGGCACAGATAGAGTGGATGTGGAGAGGATGTTTCCTATAGTGGGGGAGTCTAGGACCAGAGGACTCAGATAGAGTGGATGTGGAGAGGATGTTTCCTATAGTAGGGGAGTCTAGGGCCACAGGACACAGATAGAGTGGATGTGGAGAGGATGTTTCCTATAGTGGGGGGTGTAGGACCAGAGGACACAGATAGAGTGGATGTGGAGAGGATGTTACCTACAGTGAAAGTGTCTAGGACCAGAGGACACAGATAGAGTGGATGTGGAGAGGATGTTTCTTATAGTGGGGGAGTCTAGGACCAGAGAACACAGACAGAGTGGATGTGGTGAGGCTGTTTCCTTTAGTGGGAGAGTCTAGGACCAGAGGACACAGATAGAGTGGATGTGGAGAGGATGTATCCCATAGTGTGGGGAGTCTAGGACCAGAGAGCACAGATAGAGTGGATGTGGAGAAGATGTTTCCTATAGTGGGGGAGCCTAGGACCAGAGGGCACAGATAGGGTGGATGTGGAGAGGATGCTTGCTATAGTGTGGGGAGTCTAGGACCAGAGGACACAGATAGAGTTGATGTGGAGAGGATGTTTCCCATAGCGGGGGAGTCTAGGACCAGAGGACACAGATAGAGTGGATGTGGAGAGGATGTTTCCAATAGTGGGGGAGTCTAGGACCAGAGAATACAGATAGAGTGGATGTGGAGAGGATGTTTTCTACAGTGGAGTGAGTCTAGGACCAGAGGAAACAGATAGAGTGGATGTGGAAAGGGTGTTTCCTATAGTGGGGGAGTCCAGGAACAGAGGACACAGATAAAGTGGATGTGGAGAGGGTGTTTCCTATAGTGGTGGAGTCTAGGACCAGAGGACACAGATAGACTGGATGTGGAGAGGATGTTTCCTATAGTGGGGGAGTCTAGGAACAGAGGACAGAGATAGAGTGGAGGTGGAGAGGGTGTTTCCTGTAGTGGGGGAGTGTAAGACCAGAGGGCACAGATAGAGTGGATGTGGACAGGATGCTTCCTATAGCTAGGGAGTATAGGATCAGAGGACTCAGATAGAGTGGATTTGGACAGGATGTTTCCTATAGTGTGGGAGTAGAGGGCCAGAGGACACAGATGGAGTGGATGTGGAGAGGATGTTTCCTGTAGTGGGGGAGCCTAGGACCAGAGGACACAGATAGAGTGGATGTGGAGAGGATGTTTCCCATAGTGGGGGAGTCTAGGACCAGAGGACACAGATAGAGTGGATGTGGAGAGCATGTTTCCCATAGTGGGGGAGTCTAGGACCACAGGACACAAATAGAGTGGATGTGGAGAGGATGTTTCCTATAGTGGGGGAGTCTAGGACCAGAGGACACAGATAGAGTGGATGTGGAGAGGTTGTTTCCTATAGTGGTGGAGTCCAGGACCAGAGGACACAGATAGAGTGGATTTGGAGAGGATGCTTCCTATAGCTGGGGAGTCCAGGACCAGAGGACTCAGAAAGAGTGGATTTGGAGAGGATGTTTCCTATAGTCTGGGAGTCTAGGGCCAGAGGACACAGATGGAGTGGATGTAGAGAGGATGTTTCCTATAGTGGGGGAGTCTAGGACCAGAGGACACAGATAGAGTGGATGTGGAGAAGTTGTCTGCTATAGTGGAGGGAGCCTAGGACTAGAGGACACAGATAGAGTGGATGTGGAGAGGATGTTCCCTACAGTGGGGGAGTCTAGGACCAGAGGACACAGATAGAGTGGATGTGGAGAGGATGTTTCCTATAGTGGGGGAGTCTAGGGCCAGAGGACACAGATAGAGTGGATGTGGAGACGATGTTTCCAATAGTGTGGGGAGTCTAGGACCAGAGAGCAAGATAGAGTGGATGTGGAGAGGATGTTTCCTATAGTGGGGGAGTCTAGGACCAGAGGACACAGATAGAGTGGATGTGGAGACGATGTTTCCTGTAGTGGAGAGTCTAAGACCAGAGGACAGAAATAGAGTGGATGTGGAGAGGTTGTTTCCTGTAGTGGGGGAGCCCAGGACCAGAGGACACAGATAGACTGGATGTGGATAGGATGTTTCCTATAGTGGGAGAGTCTAGGACCAGAGGAGACAGATAGAGTGGATGAGGAGTGGATGTTTCCTGTAGTGGGGGAGTCGAGGATCAGAGAAAACAGACACAGTGGATTTGGAGAGGGTGTTTCCTGTAGTGGGGGAGTCTAAGACCAGAGGACACAGATAGAGTGGATGTGGAGACGATGTTTCCTGTAGTGGAGAGTCTAAGACCAGAGGACAGAAAGAGAGTGGATGTGGAGAGGGTGTTTCCTGTAGTGGGGAATTCTAAGACCAGAGTCCAAAGAGAGAGTGGATGTGGAGAGGATGCTTCCTATAGCTGGGGAGTCTAGGACCAGAGGACTCAGATAGAGTGGATTTGGAGAGGATGTTTCCTATAGTCTGGGAGTCTAGGGCCAGAGGACTCAGATAGAGTGGATGCGGAGAGGATGGTTCCTATAGTGGGGGAGTCCAGGGCCAGAGGACACAGATAGAGTGGATGTGGAGAGGATGTTTCCTATAGTGGGGGGTCTCGGACCAGAGGACACAGATAGAGTGGATGTGGAGAGGATGTTTTCTATAGTGGGGGAGTCTAGGACCAGAGGACACAGATAGAGTGGATGTGGAGAGGACGTTTCCTATAGTGGGGGAGTCTAGGACCAGAGGACACAGATAGAGTGGGTGTAGAGAGGATGTTTCCTACAGTGGGAGTGTCTAGGACCAGAGGACACAGATAGAGTGGATGTGGAGAGGATGTTTCTTATAGTGGGGGAGTCTAGGACCAGAGAACACAGACAGAGTGGATATGGTGAGGATGTTTCCTATAGTGGGAGTGTCCAAGACCAGAGGACATAGATAGAGTGGATATGGACAGGATGTTTCCTATAGTGCGGGAGTCTAGTGCCAGAGGACACAGATAGAGTGGATGTGGAGAAGATGGTTCCTTTAGTGGGGGAGCCTAGGACCAGAGGACACAGATAGAGTGGATGTGGAGAGGATGTTTCCTATAGTGGGGGTGTCTAGGACCAGAGGACACAGTTAGAGTGGATGTAGAGAGGATGTTTCCTATAGTGGGGGTGTCTAGGTCCAGAGGACACAGATAGAGTGGATGTGGAGACGATGTTTCCTATAGTGGAGAGTCTAAGACCAGAGGACAGAAAGAGAGTGGATGTGGAGAGGATGTTTCCTGTAGTGGGGGAGTCTAGGACCAGAGGACACAGATAGACTGGATGTGGATAGGATGTTTCCTACAGTGGGAGAGTCTAGGACCACAGGAGGCAGATAGAGTGGATGAGGAGAGGATGTTTCCTGTAGTGGGTGAGTCGAGGATCAGAGGACACAGTTAGAGTGGATGTGGAGAGGGTGTTTCCTGTAGTGGGGGAGTCTAAGACCAGAGGCCAAAGATAGAGTGGATGTGGAGAGGATGCTTTCTATAGCTGGGGAGTCTAGGACCAGAGGACGCAGATAGAGTGGATTTGGAGAGGATGTTTCCTATAGTCTGGGAGTCTAGGGCCAGAGGACACAGATGGAGTGGATGTAGAGAGGATGTTTCCTATAGTGGGGGAGTCTAAGACCAGAGGAATCAGATAGAGTGGATGTGGAGAGGACGTTTCCTATACTGGGGGAGTCTTGGACCAGAGGACTCAGATAGAGTGGATGCGGAGAGGATGGTTCCTATAGTGGGGGAGTCTAGGGCCAGGGGACACAGATAGAGTGGATATGGAGAGGATGTTTCCTATAGTGGGGGGTCTAGGACCAGAGGACACAGATAGAGTGGATGCGGAGAGGATGTTTTAAATAGTGGGGGAGTCTAGGACCAGAGGACACAGATAGAGTGGATGTGGAGAGGATGTTTTCAATAGTGGAGGGAGTCTAGGACCAGAGGACATAGATAGAGTGGATGTGGAGAAGATGTTTCCTATAGTGCGGGAGTCTAGTGCCAGAGGACACAGATAGAGTGGATGTGGAGAAGATGGTTCCTATAGTTGGGGAGCCTAGAACCAGAGGACACAGATAGAGTGGATGTGGATAGGGTGTTTCCTGTAGTGGAGGAGACTAGGACCAGAGGACACAGATAGAGTGGATGCGGAGAAGTTGTTTGCTATAGTGGAGGGAGTCTAGGACTAGAGGACACAGATAGACTGGATGTGGACAGGGTGTTTCCTATAGTGGGGGAGTCTAGGACCAGAGGACATAGATAGAGTGGATGTGGAGAGGATGTTTCCTTTAGTGGGAGAGTCTAGGACCAGAGGACACAGATAGAGTGGATGTGGAGAGGATGTATTCCATAGTGTGGGGAGTCTAGGACCAGAGAGCACAGATAGAGTGGATGTGGAGAGGACGTTTCCTATAGTGGGGGAGTCTAGGACCAGAGGACACAGATAGAGTGGGTGTGTAGCGGATTTTTCTATGGTGGGGGAGTCTATGACCAGAGGACACAGATAGAGTGGATGTGGAGAGGGTGTTTCCTGTAGTGGGGGAGTCTAAGACCAGAGGCCAAAGATAGAGTGGATGTGGAGAGGATGCTTCCTATAGCTGGGGAGTCTAGGACCAGAGGACTCAGATAGAGTGGATTTGGAGAGGATGTTTCCTATAGTCTGGGAGTCTAGGGCCAGAGGACACAGATGGAGTGGATGTAGAGAGGATGTTTCCTATAGTGGAGGAGTCTAAGACCAGAGGAATCAGATAGAGTGGATGTGGAGAGGTCGTTTCCTATACTGGGAGAGTCTTGGACCAGAGGACTCAGATAGAGTGGATGCGGAGAGGATGGTTCCTATAGTGGGGGAGTCTAGGGCCAGAGGACACAGATAGAGTGGAAGTGGAGAGGATGTCTCCTATAGTGGGGGGTCTAGGACCAGAGGACACAGATAGAGTGGATGTGGAGAGGATGTTTTCTATAGTGGGGAGTCTAGGACCAGAGGACACAGAGAGAGTGGATGTGGAGAGGACGTTTCCTATAGTGTGGGGAGTCTGGGACGAGAGAGCACAGAGAGAGTGGCTGTGGAGAGGATGTTTCCTATAGTGGGGGAGTCCAGGGCCAGAGGACACAGATAGAGTGGATGTGGAGAGAATGTTTCCTATAGTGGTGGAGTCTAGGACCAGAGGATACAGATAGAGTGGATGTGTAGAGGATGTTTCCTATAGTGGGGGAGTCTAGGACCAGAGGACACAGATAGACTGGATGTGGAGAGGATGTTTCCTATAGTGGGAGAGTCTATGACCATAGGACACAGATAGAGTGGATGTGGAGAAGTTGTTTGCTTTCGTGGAGGGAGTCTAGGACTTGAGGACACAGATAGAGTGGATGTGGACAGGGTGTTTCCTATAGTGGGGGAGTCTAGGACCAGAGGACACAGATAGAGTGGATGTGGAGAGGATGTTTCCTTTAGTGGGAGAGTCTAGGACCAGAGGACACAGATAGAGTGGATGTGGAGAAGATGTTTCCTATAGTGGGGGAGTCTTGGACCAGAGGACACAGAGAGAGTGGATGTGGAGAGGATGTTTCCTATAGTGGGGGAGTCTAGGACCAGAGGACACAGATAGAGTGGAACTGGAGAGGATGTTTCCTATAGTGGGGGAGTCTAGGACCAGAGGACACAGATAGAGTGGATGTGGAGAGGATGTTTCCTATATTGGGGAAGTCAAGGGCCAGAGGACACAGATAAAGTGGAAGTGGAGAGGATGTATCCTATAATGGGAGTGTCTAGGACCAGAGGACACAGATAGAGTGGACGTGGAGAGGATGTTTCCTAGAGTGGGGGAGTCAATGACCAGCGGACACAGATACAGTGGATGTGGAGAGGATGTTTCCTGTATTGGGGGAGCCTAGGACCAGAGGACACAGAGAGAGTGGATGTGGAGAGGATGTTTCCTGTAGTGGGGGAGCCTAGACCAGAGGACTAAGATAGAGTGGATGGCGAGAGGATGTTTCCTATAGTGTGGGGAGTCTAGGACCAGAGGACACAGATAGAGTGCATGTGGAGAGGATGTTTCCCATAGCGGGGGAGTCTAGGACCAGAGGACACAGATAGAGTGGATGTGGAGAGGATGTTTCCAATAGTGGGGGAGTCTAGGACCAGAGAATACAGATAGAGTGGATGTGGAGAGGATGTTTTCTACAGTGGAGTGAGTCTAGGAGCAGAGGAAACAGATAGAGTGGATGTGGAAAGGGTGTTTCCTATAGTGGGGGAGTCTAGGAACAGAGGACACAGATAAAGTGGATGTGGAGAGGGTGTTTCCTATAGTGGTGGAGTCTAGGACCAGTGGACACAGATAGAGTGGAGGTGGAGACGATGTTTCCTGTAGTGGGGGAGTCGTGGATCAGAGCACACAGATAGAGTCGATGTGGAGAGGTTGTTTCCTGTAGTGGGGGAGTGTAAGACCAGAGGGCACAGATAGAGTGGATGTGGACAGGATGCTTCCTATAGCTAGGGAGTATAGGACCAGAGGACTCAGATAGAGTGGATGTGGAGAAGTTGTTTGCTATAGTGGAGGGAGCCTAGGACTAGAGGACACAGATAGAGTGGATGTGGAGAGGGTGTTCCCTACAGTGGGGGAGTCTAGGACCAGAGGACACAGATAGAGTGGATGTGGAGAGGATGTTTCCTTTAGTGGGAGAGTCTAGGACCAGAGGACACAGATAGAGTGGATGTGGAGAGGACGTATCCCATAGTGTGGGGAGGCTAGGACCAGAGAGCACAGATAGAGTGGATGTAGAGAGGACGTTTCCTATAGTGGGGGAGTCTATGACCAGAGGACACAGATAGAGTGGATGTGGAGACGATGTTTCCAATAGTGTGGGGAGTCTAGGACCAGAGAGCAAGATAGAGTCGATGTGGAGAGGATGTTTCCTATAGTGGGGGAGTCTAGGACCAGAGGACACAGATAGAGTGGATGTGGAGACGATGTTTCCTGTAGTGGAGATTCTAAGACCAGAGGCCAAAGATAGAGTGGATGTGGAGAGGATGTTTCCTATAGTGGGGAAGCCTTGGACCAGAGGACACAGATAGAGTGGATGTGGAGAGGGTGTTTCCTGTAGTGGGGAAGTCTAAGACCAGAGTCCAAAGATAGAGTGGATGTGGAGAGGATGCTTCCTATAGCTGGGGAGTCTAGGACCAGAGGACTCAGATAGAGTGGATTTGGAGAGGATGTTTCCTATCTTCTGGGAGTCTAGGGCCAGAGGACACAGATGGAGTGGATGTAGACAGGATGTTTCCTATAGTGGGGGAGTCTTGGACCAGAGGACTCAGATAGAGTGGATGCGGAGAGGATGGTTCCTATAGTGGGGGAGTCCAGGGCCAGAGGACACAGATAGAGTGGATGTGGAGAGGATGTTTCCTATAGTGGGGGGTCTAGGACCAGAGGACACAGATAGAGTGGATGTGGAGAGGATGTTTTCTATAGTGGGGGAGTCTAGGACCAGAGGACACAGATAGAGTGGATGTGGAGAGGACGTTTCCTATAGTGGGGGAGTCTAGGACCAGAGGACACAGATAGAGTGGGTGTAGAGAGGATGTTTCCTATAGTGGGAGAGTCTGGGACCAGAGGACACAGATAGAGTGGAAGTGGATACGATGTTTCCTATAGTGTGGGGAGTCTAGGACCAGAGAGCAAGATAGAGTGGATGTGGAGAGGATGTTTCCTATAGTGTGGGAGTCTAGGGCCGGAGGACACAGATAGAGTGGATGTGGAGAGGCTGTTTCCTATAGTGGGGGAGTCTAGGTTTAGAGGACACAGATAGAGTTGATGTGGAGAGGATGTTTTCCATAGTGGAGGGAGTCTAGGACCAGAGGACACAGATAGAGTGGATGTGGAGATGGTGTTTCCTATAGTGGGGGAGTCTAGGACCAGAGGACACAGATAGAGTGGACGTGGAGAGGATGTTTCCTATAGTGGGAGTGTCTAGGAGTAGAGGACACAGATAGAGTGGATGTGGAGAGGATGTTTCCTATAGTGGGGGAGTCTAGGACCAGAGGACACAGATAGAGTGGATGTGGAGAGGATGTTTCCTGTAGTGGGGGATTCTAGGACCAGAGAGCACAGATAGAGTTGATGTGGAGAGGATGTTTTCCATAGTGGAGGGAGTCTAGGACCAGAGGACACAGATAGAGTGGATGTGGAGAGGCTGTTTCCTATAGTGGGGGAGTCTAGGTTTAGAGGACACAGATAGAGTTGATGTGGAGAGGATGTTTTCCATAGTGGAGGGAGTCTAGGACCAGAGGACACAGATAGAGTGGATGTGGAGATGGTGTTTCCTATAGTGGGGGAGTCTAGGACCAGAGGACACAGATAGAGTGGACGTGGAGAGGATGTTTCCTATAGTGGGAGTGTCTAGGAGTAGAGGACACAGATAGAGTGGATGTGGAGAGGATGTTTCCTATAGTGGGGGAGTCTAGGACCAGAGGACACAGATAGAGTGGATGTGGAGAGGATGTTTCCTGTAGTGGGGGATTCTAGGACCAGAGAGCACAGATAGAGTGGATGTGGAGAGGATGTTTCCTATAGTGGGGGAGTCTAGGGCCAGAGGACACAGATAGAGTGGATGTGGAGTGGCTGTTTCCTATAGTGGGGGAGTCTAGGACCAGAGGACACAGATAGAGTGGACGTGGAGAGGATGTTTCCTATAGTGGGAGTGTCTAGGAGTAGAGGACACAGATAGAGTGGATGTGGAGAGGATGTTTCCTATAGTGGGGGAGTCTAGGACCAGAGGACACAGATAGAGTGGATGTGGAGAGGATGTTTCCTGTAGTGGGGGATTCTAGGACCAGAGAGCACAGATAGAGTGGATGTGGAGAGGATGTTTCCTATAGTGGGGGAGTCTAGGGCCAGAGGACACAGATAGAGTGGATGTGGAGTGGCTGTTTCCTATAGTGGGGGAGTCTAGGACCAGAGGACACAGATAGAGTGGACGTGGAGAGGATGTTTCCTATAGTGGGAGTGTCTAGGAGTAGAGGACACAGATAGAGTGGATGTGGAGAGGATGTTTCCTATAGTGGGGGAGTCTAGGAATAGAGGACACAGATAGAGTGGATGTGGAGAGGATGTTTTCTATAGTGGGGGAGTCTAGGACCAGAGGACACAGATAGAGTGGATGTGGAGAGGACGTTTCCTATAGTGGGGGAGTCTAGGACCAGAGGACACAGATAGAGTGGGTGTAGAGAGGATGTTTCCTATAGTGGGAGAGTCTGGGACCAGAGGACACAGATAGAGTGGAAGTGGATACGATGTTTCCTATAGTGTGGGGAGTCTAGGACCAGAGAGCAAGATAGAGTGGATGTGGAGAGGATGTTTCCTATAGTGTGGGAGTCTAGGGCCGGAGGACACAGATAGAGTGGATGTGGAGAGGCTGTTTCCTATAGTGGGGGAGTCTAGGTTTAGAGGACACAGATAGAGTTGATGTGGAGAGGATGTTTTCCATAGTGGAGGGAGTCTAGGACCAGAGGACACAGATAGAGTGGATGTGGAGATGGTGTTTCCTATAGTGGGGGAGTCTAGGACCAGAGGACACAGATAGATTGGACGTGGAGAGGATGTTTCCTATAGTGGGAGTGTCTAGGAGTAGAGGACACAGATAGAGTGGATGTGGAGAGGATGTTTCCTATAGTGGGGGAGTCTAGGGCCAGAGGACACAGATAGAGTGGATGTGGAGAGGACGTTTCCTATAGTGGGGGAGTCTAGGACCAGAGGACACAGATAGAGTGGGTGTAGAGAGGATGTTTCCTATAGTGGGAGAGTCTAGGACCAGAGGACACAGATAGAGTGGAAGTGGATACGATGTTTCCTATAGTGTGGGGAGTCTAGGACCAGAGAGCAAGATAGAGTGGATGTGGAGAGGATGTTTCCTATAGTGGGGGAGTCTAGGTTTAGAGGACACAGATAGAGTTGATGTGGAGAGGATGTTTTCCATAGTGGAGGGAGTCTAGGACCAGAGGACACAGATAGAGTGGATGTGGAGATGGTGTTTCCTATAGTGGGGGAGTCTAGGACCAGAGGACACAGATAGAGTGGACGTGGAGAGGATGTTTCCTATAGTGGGAGTGTCTAGGAGTAGAGGACACAGATAGAGTGGATGTGGAGAGGATGTTTCCTACAGTGGGGGATTCTAGGACCAGAGAGCACAGATAGAGTGGATGTGGAGAGGATGTTTCCTATAGTGTGGGAGTCTAGGGCCGGAGGACACAGATAGAGTGGATGTGGAGAGGCTGTTTCCTATAGTGGGGGAGTCTAGGTTTAGAGGACACAGATAGAGTTGATGTGGAGAGGATGTTTTCCATAGTGGAGGGAGTCTAGGACCAGAGGACACAGATAGAGTGGATGTGGAGATGGTGTTTCCTATAGTGGGGGAGTCTAGGACCAGAGGACACAGATAGAGTGGACGTGGAGAGGATGTTTCCTATAGTGGGAGTGTCTAGGAGTAGAGGACACAGATAGAGTGGATGTGGAGAGGATGTTTCCTATAGTGGGGGAGTCTAGGACCAGAGGACACAGATAGAGTGGATGTGGAGAGGATGTTTCCTGTAGTGGGGGATTCTAGGACCAGAGAGCACAGATAGAGTTGATGTGGAGAGGATGTTTTCCATAGTGGAGGGAGTCTAGGACCAGAGGACACAGATAGAGTGGATGTGGAGAGGCTGTTTCCTATAGTGGGGGAGTCTAGGTTTAGAGGACACAGATAGAGTTGATGTGGAGAGGATGTTTTCCATAGTGGAGGGAGTCTAGGACCAGAGGACACAGATAGAGTGGATGTGGAGATGGTGTTTCCTATAGTGGGGGAGTCTAGGACCAGAGGACACAGATAGAGTGGACGTGGAGAGGATGTTTCCTATAGTGGGAGTGTCTAGGAGTAGAGGACACAGATAGAGTGGATGTGGAGAGGATGTTTCCTATAGTGGGGGAGTCTAGGACCAGAGGACACAGATAGAGTGGATGTGGAGAGGATGTTTCCTGTAGTGGGGGATTCTAGGACCAGAGAGCACAGATAGAGTGGATGTGGAGAGGATGTTTCCTATAGTGGGGGAGTCTAGGGCCAGAGGACACAGATAGAGTGGATGTGGAGTGGCTGTTTCCTATAGTGGGGGAGTCTAGGACCAGAGGACACAGATAGAGTGGACGTGGAGAGGATGTTTCCTATAGTGGGAGTGTCTAGGAGTAGAGGACACAGATAGAGTGGATGTGGAGAGGATGTTTCCTATAGTGGGGGAGTCTAGGACCAGAGGACACAGATAGAGTGGATGTGGAGAGGATGTTTCCTGTAGTGGGGGATTCTAGGACCAGAGAGCACAGATAGAGTGGATGTGGAGAGGATGTTTCCTATAGTGGGGGAGTCTAGGGCCAGAGGACACAGATAGAGTGGATGTGGAGTGGCTGTTTCCTATAGTGGGGGAGTCTAGGACCAGAGGACACAGATAGAGTGGACGTGGAGAGGATGTTTCCTATAGTGGGAGTGTCTAGGAGTAGAGGACACAGATAGAGTGGATGTGGAGAGGATGTTTCCTATAGTGGGGGAGTCTAGGAATAGAGGACACAGATAGAGTGGATGTGGAGAGGATGTTTTCTATAGTGGGGGAGTCTAGGACCAGAGGACACAGATAGAGTGGATGTGGAGAGGACGTTTCCTATAGTGGGGGAGTCTAGGACCAGAGGACACAGATAGAGTGGGTGTAGAGAGGATGTTTCCTATAGTGGGAGAGTCTGGGACCAGAGGACACAGATAGAGTGGAAGTGGATACGATGTTTCCTATAGTGTGGGGAGTCTAGGACCAGAGAGCAAGATAGAGTGGATGTGGAGAGGATGTTTCCTATAGTGTGGGAGTCTAGGGCCGGAGGACACAGATAGAGTGGATGTGGAGAGGCTGTTTCCTATAGTGGGGGAGTCTAGGTTTAGAGGACACAGATAGAGTTGATGTGGAGAGGATGTTTTCCATAGTGGAGGGAGTCTAGGACCAGAGGACACAGATAGAGTGGATGTGGAGATGGTGTTTCCTATAGTGGGGGAGTCTAGGACCAGAGGACACAGATAGATTGGACGTGGAGAGGATGTTTCCTATAGTGGGAGTGTCTAGGAGTAGAGGACACAGATAGAGTGGATGTGGAGAGGATGTTTCCTATAGTGGGGGAGTCTAGGGCCAGAGGACACAGATAGAGTGGATGTGGAGAGGACGTTTCCTATAGTGGGGGAGTCTAGGACCAGAGGACACAGATAGAGTGGGTGTAGAGAGGATGTTTCCTATAGTGGGAGAGTCTAGGACCAGAGGACACAGATAGAGTGGAAGTGGATACGATGTTTCCTATAGTGTGGGGAGTCTAGGACCAGAGAGCAAGATAGAGTGGATGTGGAGAGGATGTTTCCTATAGTGGGGGAGTCTAGGTTTAGAGGACACAGATAGAGTTGATGTGGAGAGGATGTTTTCCATAGTGGAGGGAGTCTAGGACCAGAGGACACAGATAGAGTGGATGTGGAGATGGTGTTTCCTATAGTGGGGGAGTCTAGGACCAGAGGACACAGATAGAGTGGACGTGGAGAGGATGTTTCCTATAGTGGGAGTGTCTAGGAGTAGAGGACACAGATAGAGTGGATGTGGAGAGGATGTTTCCTACAGTGGGGGATTCTAGGACCAGAGAGCACAGATAGAGTGGATGTGGAGAGGATGTTTCCTATAGTGTGGGAGTCTAGGGCCGGAGGACACAGATAGAGTGGATGTGGAGAGGCTGTTTCCTATAGTGGGGGAGTCTAGGTTTAGAGGACACAGATAGAGTTGATGTGGAGAGGATGTTTTCCATAGTGGAGGGAGTCTAGGACCAGAGGACACAGATAGAGTGGATGTGGAGATGGTGTTTCCTATAGTGGGGGAGTCTAGGACCAGAGGACACAGATAGAGTGGACGTGGAGAGGATGTTTCCTATAGTGGGAGTGTCTAGGAGTAGAGGACACAGATAGAGTGGATGTGGAGAGGATGTTTCCTATAGTGGGGGAGTCTAGGACCAGAGGACACAGATAGAGTGGATGTGGAGAGGATGTTTCCTGTAGTGGGGGATTCTAGGACCAGAGAGCACAGATAGAGTTGATGTGGAGAGGATGTTTTCCATAGTGGAGGGAGTCTAGGACCAGAGGACACAGATAGAGTGGATGTGGAGAGGCTGTTTCCTATAGTGGGGGAGTCTAGGTTTAGAGGACACAGATAGAGTTGATGTGGAGAGGATGTTTTCCATAGTGGAGGGAGTCTAGGACCAGAGGACACAGATAGAGTGGATGTGGAGATGGTGTTTCCTATAGTGGGGGAGTCTAGGACCAGAGGACACAGATAGAGTGGACGTGGAGAGGATGTTTCCTATAGTGGGAGTGTCTAGGAGTAGAGGACACAGATAGAGTGGATGTGGAGAGGATGTTTCCTATAGTGGGGGAGTCTAGGACCAGAGGACACAGATAGAGTGGATGTGGAGAGGATGTTTCCTGTAGTGGGGGATTCTAGGACCAGAGAGCACAGATAGAGTGGATGTGGAGAGGATGTTTCCTATAGTGGGGGAGTCTAGGGCCAGAGGACACAGATAGAGTGGATGTGGAGTGGCTGTTTCCTATAGTGGGGGAGTCTAGGACCAGAGGACACAGATAGAGTGGACGTGGAGAGGATGTTTCCTATAGTGGGAGTGTCTAGGAGTAGAGGACACAGATAGAGTGGATGTGGAGAGGATGTTTCCTATAGTGGGGGAGTCTAGGACCAGAGGACACAGATAGAGTGGATGTGGAGAGGATGTTTCCTGTAGTGGGGGATTCTAGGACCAGAGAGCACAGATAGAGTGGATGTGGAGAGGATGTTTCCTATAGTGGGGGAGTCTAGGGCCAGAGGACACAGATAGAGTGGATGTGGAGTGGCTGTTTCCTATAGTGGGGGAGTCTAGGACCAGAGGACACAGATAGAGTGGACGTGGAGAGGATGTTTCCTATAGTGGGAGTGTCTAGGAGTAGAGGACACAGATAGAGTGGATGTGGAGAGGATGTTTCCTATAGTGGGGGAGTCTAGGAATAGAGGACACAGATAGAGTGGATGTGGAGAGGATGTTTTCTATAGTGGGGGAGTCTAGGACCAGAGGACACAGATAGAGTGGATGTGGAGAGGACGTTTCCTATAGTGGGGGAGTCTAGGACCAGAGGACACAGATAGAGTGGGTGTAGAGAGGATGTTTCCTATAGTGGGAGAGTCTGGGACCAGAGGACACAGATAGAGTGGAAGTGGATACGATGTTTCCTATAGTGTGGGGAGTCTAGGACCAGAGAGCAAGATAGAGTGGATGTGGAGAGGATGTTTCCTATAGTGTGGGAGTCTAGGGCCGGAGGACACAGATAGAGTGGATGTGGAGAGGCTGTTTCCTATAGTGGGGGAGTCTAGGTTTAGAGGACACAGATAGAGTTGATGTGGAGAGGATGTTTTCCATAGTGGAGGGAGTCTAGGACCAGAGGACACAGATAGAGTGGATGTGGAGATGGTGTTTCCTATAGTGGGGGAGTCTAGGACCAGAGGACACAGATAGATTGGACGTGGAGAGGATGTTTCCTATAGTGGGAGTGTCTAGGAGTAGAGGACACAGATAGAGTGGATGTGGAGAGGATGTTTCCTATAGTGGGGGAGTCTAGGGCCAGAGGACACAGATAGAGTGGATGTGGAGAGGACGTTTCCTATAGTGGGGGAGTCTAGGACCAGAGGACACAGATAGAGTGGGTGTAGAGAGGATGTTTCCTATAGTGGGAGAGTCTAGGACCAGAGGACACAGATAGAGTGGAAGTGGATACGATGTTTCCTATAGTGTGGGGAGTCTAGGACCAGAGAGCAAGATAGAGTGGATGTGGAGAGGATGTTTCCTATAGTGGGGGAGTCTAGGTTTAGAGGACACAGATAGAGTTGATGTGGAGAGGATGTTTTCCATAGTGGAGGGAGTCTAGGACCAGAGGACACAGATAGAGTGGATGTGGAGATGGTGTTTCCTATAGTGGGGGAGTCTAGGACCAGAGGACACAGATAGAGTGGACGTGGAGAGGATGTTTCCTATAGTGGGAGTGTCTAGGAGTAGAGGACACAGATAGAGTGGATGTGGAGAGGATGTTTCCTACAGTGGGGGATTCTAGGACCAGAGAGCACAGATAGAGTGGATGTGGAGAGGATGTTTCCTATAGTGGGGGAGTCTAGGGCCAGAGGACACAGATAGAGTGGATGTGGAGAGGATGTTTTCCATAGTGGAGGGAGTCTAGGACCAGAGGACAGAGATAGAGTGGAGGTGGAGACGATGTTTCCTGTAGTGGGGGAGTCGTGGATCAGAGCACACAGATAGAGTCAATGTGGAGAGGGTGTTTCCTGTATTGGGCGAGTCTAGGACCAGAGGACACAGCTTGAAAATAGAAGGATGTCCCTTCTGAACAGAGATGAGGAGGAACTTCTTTAACCAGAGGGTGCTGAATCTGTGAAATTCATTGCCATAGTTGCCTGTGAAGGCCAAATCATTGAGTATATTTCAAGTGCAGCTTGATTAGTCAGGGTGTCAATGGTTATGGAGAGAAGGCAGAAGAATGGGGCTGAGAGGGATAGTAAATCAGCCATGATGAAATGGGAGAGCAGACTCGATGGGCTGAATGGCCTTATTATGGTGTCGTGATCTCATACAGTAAAAGAAGAATTCTTGATCTCACAATCCTGTTGTGACCATTGCCCCTTTTATTGTCCGCCTGCACTGCCCTCTCTCTGTAACTGTAACACTTCATTCTGTGTTCTCTTCTTGCTTTACCTTGTACTGTCTTGAACACGTGCAGTGTTCACCCTGTGAGTTTCTCCCCAGCCAGAACTCCCATTGCACCCCAGTGTATGTGACAATGAACTCAGCTGAATCTTAAATCTGGACTGACCGTATGCCTAAACGACAAAGGACCAGAAAAGGATATTCAGCCAATCGAGTCTGCTCCATCAATCCATCAATCCACACTGGCTGACTGCCCAGTGCTCCATCTGTGCGTGTGAGCATTAATGTGTGTGTCTGTGTCTCTGAGTATTAGCGTTTGAGTGACTGCGTGTCTTTGAGTATTAGTGTTTGTGTGTCTGTGTGTGTGAGTGTGTGTCGTGTGTATGTGTGAGTGTGTGTGTCATTGTGTGTCGTGTGTGTGTGTGTGAGAGAGTGTGTGTTGTGTGTGTGTATATGTGTGTGTGGTGCGTGTCATTGTGAGTCATGTGTGTCTGTGTGTGTGCGAGTGTGTCATTGTGTGTGTGTGTCTGTCTGCGTGATCGTGTGAGTATTAATGTGTGTGTCTGTGTCTGTGAGTATTAGTGTTTGAGTGTCTGTGTGTCTGTGTGTGTGAGTGTGTCATGTGTATGTGTGAGTGTGTGTGTCATTGTGTGTCGTGTGTGTCTGTGTGTGTGAGAGTGTGTCGTGTGTGTGAGTGTGTGTCATGTGTGTGTGTAGTGTGTGTGTGTCATTGTGTGTCGTGTGTGTCTGTGTGTGTGAGAGTGTGTCGTGTGTGTGAGTGTGTGTCATGTGTGTGTAGTGTGTGTGTGTCATTGTGTGTCGTGTGTGTATATGTGTGTGTGTGTGGTGTGTGTGAGTGTGTGTCATTGTGTGTCGTGTGTGTGTCTGTGTGTGTGAGAATATGTGTCATGTGTGTGTGTGTTTGTGTGTGTGTGTATGTTTGTGTGGTGCATGTGTGTGTGTGTGTGTGTGTCTGTGTGCATGCATGGTTGCATATCATGCACCATGTGCTCACAACATGCACCGAGTACAAATTCTACGTGTAAATGCAATGTTCATGTCTGTGCACGTGTGCACATGTGGTCCTGTGCAGACACGTGTCAATGTGCACATTTGCGTAGTTGTACGTGTCCACATGCGTCTGTGCGTGTGGTGTGTAAGTATGGGTGTGACTGTCTCACCAGCTGGATACCGAGCCGGTGAACTCTGCTGGAAGTGTAAGATGTCAGATATAATTGTGCGGCAGTGGCGAAACGATGTTTTATGTTAAACTATTCACTTCTCATCACTGACTAATGAATCTCACTCAGGGGAACAGGGAAGTTACACAAATTCTTCCCAAATTGCTCAGGTTACGTTTTGCTAAATTCTATTTGCCCAGGTCCCAGGGGAAGGTATTAAACATTAACATCAAAGTGTCACTCAATGGAGACCCGGGGAAAACAGTCAAAGGAAAGGGGATGAGGTAGTTAGATGGGTTTTGTTAAATCCCTGTCTGCCCGGGTCCTAGGGGAAGGTATTAAACATTAACTCTAGCTTGTCACTCAATGGAGACCCGGGGAAAACAGTCAAAGAAAAGGGGGAGACGTAGGGAGATGGATGCAGTAGGAGATGGGTAGCTAAAGGAGAAATTTTTGAGAGTGCAGAGTTTGTATGTTCCTGTCAGGATTAAAGGCAAAGTGAATAAGAGTAAGGAACCTTGGTTCTCCAGAGTTATTGGAACTCTGATTACAAAGAAGAGAGAGATGTATGACATGTATAGGAGAAACAGGGAGCAAATAAGGTGTTTGAGGAGTATAAAAAGTGCAAAAAAAAACTTAAGAAAGAAATCAGGAGGGCTAAAAGAAGACATGAGGTTGCTTTGGCAGTTAAGGTGAAGGTTAATCCAAAGAGCTTCTACAGGTATATTAAGAGCAAAAGGATAGTAAGGGATAAAATTGGTCCTCTCGAAGATCAGAGTGGTTGGCTATGTATGGAACCAAAACAAAATGGGGGAGATCTTAAATGGGTTTTTTGTGTTTGTATTTACTAAGGAAACTGGTCATGGAGTCTATGGAAATAAGGGAAACAAGTAATCAGGTCATGAAACCTATGAAGAGGAGGTGATGCTTGCTATCTTAAGGCAAAGCAGAGTAGATAAATCCCCAGGACCTGACAGAGTATTCCCTCGGACCTTGAAGGAGACTAGTGTTGAAATTGAAGGGGCGCTGGCGGATATATTTGAAATGTTGGTATCTACGGGTGAGGTGCCAGAGGATTGGAGGATAGCTCATATTGTTCCGTTGTTTAAAAAAGGCTCTAAAAGTAATCCAGGAAATTATAGGCTGGTAAATTTGATGTCAGTAGTAGGTAAGTTATTGTAAGGATCTACAAGTATTTGGAAAGACAGGGACTTATTGGGGAGAGTCAACATGGCTTTCTGCGTGGTAGGTCATGTTTGACCAATCTATTAGAGTTTTTCGAGGAGGTTACCAGGAAAGTGGATGAAGGGAAGGCAGTGGATGTTGTCTACATGGACTTTAGTAAGGCCTTTGACAAGGTCCTGCATGGGAGGTTAGTTAGGAAGATTATTGGCTAGGTATACTTGGAGAGGTAGTAAATTGGATTAGACATTGGCTCAATGGAAGAAGCCAGAGAGTGGTAGTGAAGGATTGCTTCTCCGAGTGGAGGCCTGTGACTAGTGGTGTGCCACAGGGATCAGTGCTGGGTCCATTGTTACTTGTCATCTATATCAATGATCTGGATGATAATGTGGTAAATTGGATCAGCAAATTTGCTGATGATACAAAGATTGGAGCTCCAGTGGATAGTGAGGAAGGTTTTCAAAGCTTGCAGAGGGATTTGGACCAGCTGGAAAAATAGGCTGAAAAATGGCAGATGGACTCTAATACAGACAAGTGAGAGGTATTGCACCTTGGAAGGACAAACCAAGGTAGAACATACAAAAAGTAAATGGTAGGGCACTGAGGAGAGCAGTAGATTAGAGGGATCTGGGAATACAGATACAATATTCCCTAAAAGTGGCGTCACAGGTAGATAAGGTCGTAAAGAGAGCTTTTGGTACATTAGCCTTTATAAATCAAAGTATTGAGTATAAGAGTTGGAATGTTATGGTGAGGTTGTATAAGGCATTGGTGAGGCCGAATTTGGAGTATTGTGTGCAGTTTTGGTCACCAAATTACAGGAAGGATATAAATAAGGTTGAAAGAGTGCAGAGAAGGTTTACAAGGATGTTGCCGGGACTTGAGAAACTCAGTTACAGAGAAAGGTTGAATAGGTTAGGACTTTATTCCCTGGAGTGTAGGAGAATGCGGGGAGATTTGATAGAGGTATATAAAATTATGATGGGTATAGATAGAGTGAGTGCAAGCAGGCTTTTTCCACTGAGGCAAGGGGAGAAAAAAACCAGAGGACATGGGTTAAGGGGAAGGGGGAAAAGTTTAAAGGGAACATTAAGGGGGGCTTCTTCACACAGAGAGTGGTGGGAGTGTGGAATGAGCTGCCAGATGAAGTGGTAACTGTGGGCTCACTTTTAACATTTAAGAAAAACTTGGACAGGTACATGGATGAGAGGTGTATGGAGGGATATGGTCCGGGTGCAGGTCAGTGGGACTAGGCAGAAAAATGGTTTGGCACAGCCAAGAAGGGCCAAAAGGCCTGTTTCTGTGCTGTAATGTTCTACGGTTCTATGGTTCTAAAGACAGAACTAATAGGTTGTAGAAACAGTGAGATTAATGTAGAGAGTTAGGGTGGAAACTGTGGTGAACATGGAGGTGTTGGAGAGAGGGGGATAAAGGGAGAGAGAAGGGAGAGATGGAAAGCAAGAGAGAGAGGGGAGATTGAGGAGGAGAGGGAAGGGGGAGATGGAAAGTGAAAGGGAGAGGAGAGAGAGGGGTAGAGGGGGGAGAGGGAGATAGAAATGAGGGTGGGAGAGTGGGAGAGAGAGAAGGGGTAGAGAGAAGGCGAGAGAAAGAGAGGGCGTAAGATAGAGGGAAGAGGGAGAGAGATTCCTTGTTATTAACAGATGGCTCTACCAAAAGACCATGAGAAGATAATCTGGAGAAGGCCATTCAGCCCTTTGTGCCTGCCCTGCCCCAGCCGCTCTTTTTTCTGACCTCTATATTCCCACTGCTCTGACATGCTTTGGTTATCTTAAGATTGAGAGCCCCATCAACCACCATTTTGAACCAACTTAGTGACTGAATCCCCAGTGCCGGGAATCCCAAATATTCACCTTCTCTACCTGGGTGCGATGCAGACCCTGTTCTGAGGTGCCCTGTTTCCAGACAGCCCAGAGAAAAGACATCTCCACTCTCCTCAGATCCCCTCTCAATCTGCTGACTCAACACTCAATGGCCACTTTATTAGGTACACCTATACACCTCATTAATGCAAATATCTAATCAGCTAATCTTGCATTGCCAGCAACTCATGCATAAAAGCATGCAGACATGGTTAGGAGGTTCAGATCAAACATCAGAATGGGGAAGAAACGTGACCTAAGTGACTTTGACTGTGGAGTGATTGTTGGTGCCAGATGGGGAGGTTTGAGTATCTCAGAAACCACTGATCTCCTAGGATTTTCACAAACAACAGTCTCCAGTGTTTATAGAGAATGTTGTAAAATACAAAAAAAAATACAGTGAGCAGCAGTTCTGTGGGCGAAAACGCCTTGTCAATGAAAGATGTCAGAGCAGAATGGCCAGACTGGTTCAAGCTGACGGAAAGGTGACAGTAACGCAAATAACCACACTTTACAACAGTGGTGTGCAGAAGAGCATCTCTGAATGCACAACACGTTGAACTTTGAAGTGGACGGGCTACAGCAGCAGAAGACGACGAACATACACTCAGTGGCCACTTTATTAGGTACAGGAGGTCACTGAGTGCATCTTCTATTGTGTACTGTTTTGGTGGGGTGTGGGGAGTCCAGAGGGGTAACACCTCTGGTGAGGGGGCTTGTCGTGTCCATTCCAGGACAGCTCCCTCGCTTTCCGTCCCCACCAGACACTCAGTTCTCCCCTGTGGCTACAGGTATCTGTTTGCATGCGACAGCAGCCACAACCCCCGTAACCCACTTCGACAGGTGGGATAAACCGGGTGAGGGTAGCCGGTGGCCTCACACCCTGGTGAGATGGGGACACGCCCATCCGAGCGTGTGAAGTCATCTCCGGCGGACTGGGTGGGTGAGATCCCCAGTGAGATACAACGGCCAGGAAGCTGGTTCTGTAACGCTCAGTGGAGAGCGAAGGGCTGCACCAGGCACAGAAGATGTCACGGTCACCCTCTGTAACCAAGGAAGACTCCAGTTTGTGACCCGGATTTCTGAGCTCAAGAGAGCGGAACTGGCCCAGTGCAACGGTGTTTCCACTTTACAGACTCTCCCGCACAGGTTTCCCATCATCGTTGGACACGGTGGGCAGTCACCACAACAGTCTACGTCACCCTGTCACAGGAAAGATGTTGTCGAGCTGGAGAGTGTGCAGAAGAGATTTACGAGGACACTGGCTGGACTCGAGGGTCTGAGTTACAGGGAGAGGTTGGCCACACTGGATCTTTATTCCCTGGAGAATGAGGGGTGACCTCATCGAAGTTTATAAAACCATGAGGGGTGTGTGTACAGTGGATGGTCACAGTCTTTCCCCCAGGGTCAGGGAGTCCAAATCCAGAGGGCACGGACAGAAGAGAAGAGGGGAGAGGACCTGAGAGGAAACCTCTTTACACAGAGGGAGGTGAGTAGCTGGAACGAGCTGCCCGAGGAAGGGGCAGGGTGGGTACAATTACAACAATGAAGAGGCATCTGGATAGGGACACGGATGGACATCTGGACAGGGGAGTGGATGGACATTTGGATAGGGATGTGGAGAATCTGGATAGGGACGTGGAGGGGAGGGGCCGGGAGGGCTATGGGCCGAGCACGGGCAAATGGGACTAGCGGCGACGACGTGGTGGTCATTACGGGCCATTTTCTGCGTGACTCTGTGACACAATGATTCTGCCTCAGCACCAAGAACTGTTGTTGTGTAACCCTCGGAAACCCTGAACAGGCAAATCTCTGCTCCAGCCTCACCTCTCCCCACCCTGGGACACTGAGACCACGACTGGCCGAGAGTTCACACGCATGGGGACTTACCCTGAACAAAAGAAAGGCATTCAACATTGCCTGTGGTCCTGCAGGTCGAAAATCAAACCACGGGGCTTTGAAGTCTCAACCTGAAATGCTGACCGTCCATCCCCTCCACAAATGCTGCCACGTGATTGGCTGATTAGATATTTGCAGTAGCGAGCAGCCGCATAGGTGTACCTAATAAAGTGGCCACTATCTATGTACTGCCATGATAAATTTATTTTCAATATTGAAATTCTATAGAAGTCTGTAAAAGTGTGTGCAGTGGTTCACTTTGTAAGGTCAAACTAGAGGGTAGAGTACAGGGTTACTGACAGGATTCTTGGCAGTGTGGAGGAACAGAGGGACCTTGGGCTCCACATCTATCGATCCCTCAACGGTGCCGCACAAGTTGATAGGGTGGTTGAGAAACCGTTTGGTGTGATTGAGGGGATTGAGTTCAAGAACTGTGAGGTCATGTTACAGCTCTATAAATCTCTGGTCAGACCACAATTGGAATATTGGGTTCATTTCTGGTCGCCTCATTATTGGAAGCATGTAGAAGCTTTACAGAGGGTGCAGAGATGCTGCCTGGACGAGAGAGCGTGTCCTATGAGGATAGGTTGAGTGAGCTCGGGCTTTTTATTTCTGGAGTGAAGGAGGATGAGAGGTGGCTTGATAGAAGTGCACAAGATGTGGACAGCCAGAGACTCTTTCCCAGGATGGAAATGGCTTGTAGGAGGGGGCATGATTGTTAGATGATTTTAGGAAAGTATAGAGGGGATGTCAAAGGTAGGCTTTTTTACACAGAGTGGTGGGTCTGTGGCATATCCTGCCGGGGTGGTGGTGGAGGCAGATACATTAGGGGCATTTAAGAGACTCTTAAACAGGTTTACGGGTGATAGAAAAATGGAAGATTATGTGGGAGGGAAGGGCTAGATTGATGTTAGAGTAGATTAACGATCAGCACAACATAGCCTGGCCAAAGGGTCTCTACTGTACTGTTCTATGTTCGTTGTTCTGTGTTCTATATTTTTAATTTTTAAAAGCTTATTTATTTTATTTAGATACAGCACACAGTACGTCCTTCCAGCCCCTCGAGCTGAGCCACCCAGTAATCCCCGATTTAACGGCAATTTCAATGACCAGATGAACCTTCCAACCCATACGTCTTTGAACTGGAGGAAACCCACAGGTGAACCCGGGTCACTGGTACTGTAAACCGTTGTGCTAATCACTACACTAATCTCTGCCCACTCCTCACAGGCAGTGATGGGAATTGAACCCGGATCGCTGGTACTGTTAACCGCTGTGCTAACCACTACGCTATCATGCTGCCTCCTCCTGTGTTCCATGTTTCTCCAGTCCCTCCGTGTGGTGCCCAGTGAGCTTCCCGGGAAAGGTGTGCTGGATTCTGTTTCCTGCATTCTAAAGGAACAGGGAGAGCCTCTGTGGACTGGGAATCACCTGTGTTCTGTCTGCCTGAGTGCCTCGGTGTATTGCATTATCGGCAGCATTCCCCAGCGTTTGTCACCTTCTTCGTCAATCCCCATTACCCAATACACCCGATCTGCTGAAAGACTAAAATAATAGACAGGGGCCTAATTAGCTCTGTGAAAGAGCATTCCTCTAGTATTTACAGAGTCAGGATTAAATTCCCTCTTGCTCGTAAAGTGTAACTAAAGATATGAACATCCAAAAAAAACCAGCAGATTAAAGGCTTTGTCTGTGTGAATTTTTAATGATGTTGATGGTTTTGTTTGGAGATTACTGGCTGCTGATTTAAGGACTAGGCTGGTTCCTTTTTACCCGGGAGCGGCTCTGCACCCCCACCCGCCTCTGGCCAGCTGTTGCAGGAATGCCGCAGTCTCTTCTGTCACTGGTTAAGGGAATGCCGCAAGTCTTTCCCGGGAAGCAGGCTGACCCAGAAACTGAAGGTCCAGAGGGACTCAGGATTCCCTGAAGGTTAGCTCGCGGGTTGAGCCGGTGGTGAGGAAGGCAAATACAATGTCTGGATTCATTTTGAGAGAACTACAATCAGCTTAATTATCTTCGACTTACATTCCTCACCACCCTGGGGAAAAGACTCTGACTGTCTACTCTATCTGTGCCTTGTAAACCTCCATCAGATCTCCCCTCAGCTCCTGCCACTCCAGCGAAAACGACCCGGGTGTGTCCAGCTCTCGTTATAACACATGCTCTCTAACCCAGGCAGCTTCCTACACACTCTCCTCATCCTTCCTATAACCAGTGACCAGAATTGTGATGAGATCTTTGGGCCTGTTGGGGGAGCCGGAGAGCACTGTGCTCTGTGGGTTTTAGAACATCTGAATTGGCTGTTTGTTGTTTAAGGAGAATCATTAATTGTAATCGCTTTTCACGAGCGGCTCACTCTTTGCAATCCAGTCTCCTGGTGCTTTCTGTTTAAGTTTGTTATTTTGATAGGCTTGGGGATTTCATGTTACTTGTATTACTTAAGCGGATGCCTGATTAGCACTGATCCCGGGGTCCTAGTTTTGAGAATGTTACTTCTTGCGCTGTCGCTCAGCCGAGCCACCGATGTCCTTCCGGAATGATCATGAATAAACTCTCCTCACCGTCTCTACATCGGAGTCTGTCTTTCCTCTGCACTTGGGTTCTGATATTACCAGTGACAAGAACAAATTGCAGAAATAGAACAAATTAAACCAATTTCATCTGGTGTCGCGTGACCCAAATCCCTCCATTCCCTGGCTCTTCATGTGCCTGTCTACTTGTCTCATAACCTCCTTCACCTCCTCCTCCGACAGCCCATTCCCCGTTCCTCCCACCACTCCCTGTGTGAAAAGACGCTTGCCTTGTAAATCCCCTTTGAACTTTCCTCCCTCACCTTTTGGCGTTTCCACCCTGGGAAAAAGATACCAGCTGTCTACCCTATCTGTGCCCCTCATAACCCTATGAACCTATCAGATCTGCCCTCGACCTGCAGAGAAAACAACCCCTCATTACAGCACACGCTCTCTAATCCAGGCAGCATCCTAGTGAACCTCTTCTGCAGCCACCAGAACTGTCTGCAATACTCCAGGTGCGGCCTAACTAGAGTTTCATAAAGTTGCAACGTAACTTCCTGAGTCTTGATCTCAATTCTTCAACTAATAAAGGCGAGCGTGCCGTGGCCCTTCCCTGCTGCCTGATTGACTTGTGTTGTCACTGTCAGGGAGTGATGGATGCAGACCCCAAGGTCCCTCTGCACACCTTCTCCCAGAAGGGTGTGAATCTCCAAAGGTGCCCTAGTGAATGTTTTATATATGACTTCCCAACTCTTAAACTCAGTGCTCTGACAGATGAGGGCAAGTTAAAGTTTATCGTCGACCTGACCGTACATATACGCATCTAAACGGAGCAACATTCCTCCGGACCACAGTGCACCCTCAGAACAACACGAGACCGTGAAACGACGGCCGGAGACTTTATCCCAGGGTGGGAACGGTTAATAGGAGGGGGCATAACTTTAATATGATTGGAGGAAAGTATGGGGTGGGGGGAGGGATGTCTGAGGTAGGATTTTTTTTAACACAGAGAGTGGTGGGTATGTGGAACGTCCTGTCAGGGGTGGTGGGAGAGGCAGATACATTCGGGACATTTAAGAGACTCTTTGATAGGGACATGGATGATAGAAAAATGGAGGGCTTCGTGGGAGGGAAGAGCTAGATTGATTCTGGAGTAGTAAGGCCAGAACTATATTGTGGGCTGAAAGGCCTGTACTGTGCTATGTTCTAAGTTCCCAAACTGTTTCAAAGACTCTGAGGTTTAATGTTTTTCACTCCTTTTTGTGATTTGTTCCTTTGTGCAAATTGGATGTTTGATTTTTTTTCTGTGAACGGGTTCCATGGTGTTTCTTTGTTTTGTGGCTGTCGGTGGAAAGACGAACCTCAGGGTTGTACACTGCATGAATTCTCTGACAATAAATGTACTTTGAACTCTGAACTGTGCCCTACGGTGCGTTCTGGGTTCCATGTTTTCCACATTCCGTACTCTACGTCAACCCCAATTTCTCCACAGACGTTGCCTGACCTGTTGTGTGCTTTCTGCCTTCGGAACCTCCGGCCATCCAGCCCGCCCGACAGAATCGCAATGGCTGCGTCTCCAGATTGCTGACAGGGTTGGCAGCTAAGGAGATATGTCTGGCACTCTGTGGTCGTCCTAATGCGACATGGAGAGTGATATTAATTCACTGGCCCAGAGTCACTGTGTAAAGATCCTTAAGAGGTGATTAATTACATATCGCAAGCTCCAGTGACATATTCCAATTATTGGCTTGTAGTTTACTGCCTCAGCGCTACTAAAACTGCCAAGGGTTTCAGTGGATCTGTCAGTGTGCACATGGGAGGGACAGGACTCAGCGTACACCCATCCCACATAGTCACATCCCAGCGTCAACTCATGTTGGGGATACTGGTTTCACCACTGTCTGGTACATATCTGTGTCCCTCATGGTTCTATACACCTCTATAAGCTCAGCACTCAGTCTCCTACACCCTATCTGTGTCCCTCATGGTTCTATACATCTCTATAAGGTCACCCCTCAGTCCCCTACACGCTATCTGTGTCCCTCATGGTTCTACACACCTCTATAAGGTCACTCCTCAGTCCCCTACACCCTATCTGTGTCCCTCATGGTTCTACACACCTCTATAAGGTCACCCCTCAGTCCCCTACACCCTATCTGTGTCTCTCATGGTTCTACACACCTCTATAAGGTCACTCCTCAGTCCCCTACACCCTATCTGTGTTCCTCATGGTTCTACACACCTCTATAAGGTCACCCCTCAGTCCCCTACACCCTATCTGTGTCTCTCATGGTTCTACACACCTCTATAAGGTCACCCCTCAGACCCCTACACCCTATCTGTGTCCTTCATGGTTCTACACACCTCTATAAGGTCACCCCTGAGTCCCCTACACCCTATCTGTGTCCCTCATGGTTCTACACACCTCTATAAGGTCACCCCTCAGTCCCCTGCACCCTATCTGTGTCCCTCATGGTTCTACACACCTCTATAAGCTCAGCACTCAGTCCCCTACACCCTATCTGTGTCCCTCATGGTTCTACACACCTCTATAAGGTCACCCCTCAGTCCCCTACACCCTGTCTGTGTCCCTCATGGTTCTACACACCTCTATAAGCTCAGCACTCAGTCCCCTACACACTATCTGTGTCCCTCATGGTTCTACACACCTCTATAAGGTCACCCCTCAGTCCCCTGCACCCTATCTGTGTCCCTCATGGTTCTACACACCTCTATAAGCTCAGCACTCAGTCCCCTACACCCTATCTGTGTCCCTCATGGTTCTACACACCTCTATAAGGTCACCCCTCAGTCCCCTACACCCTGTCTGTGTCCCTCATGGTTCTACACACCTCTATAAGCTCAGCACTCAGTCCCCTACACCCTATCTGTGTCCCTCATGGTTCTACACACCTCTATAAGGTCACCACTCAGTCTCCTACACCAGAGAATAAAGTTCTTGCCTGCCCAACCTCTCCGTATAACTCAGGCCATCAAGTCTGGCGTCATTCTCGTTCATCCTCTCCGGTTTAATGTTGTCTTTCCTCTGACAGAGCGACCAAGTCCTGTACACAGGTCTCGCAGGTCATCTCACCAGCGCCTTATAGCGCTCAGATTCACATTGAGATTTATTTAACAGTGAACAGTGGGGTGCGTCAACGGCCCTACTGCGGGGGGGAGGCGGCAGGACCCAAGTGTCACCACCCATTCCAGCGCCAAAATAGCTTTCCCATAATGCTCAGGGACAACAAAAGAGGTCAACAACAGTGAAAGAAGCCACTTTCTCACCCTCCCATTCACCCAGTCAGGCCTCCGGTCTCAGGACAGGCCACCTCTGGGATTCCAGTCCTTGGCACAGACTCTCAGTCACCGGACATGGCCTGGACTCGCAGCCATTAAACCTCTGACCTCTTGACAAGCTTTGACCTTTGAGCCTCTGACCTCCGGAATCACTAAGCTCTGGGCCTCAACCCCAGGAATCTCTCATCAAGGATTTGACCTTCAGGCCTCAACTCCAGCTGTCAATCATCACGGGTTTGACCTTTGGCCCTTGAGTCCAGGGCTCGCTGATAACAGGTCTGACCTTTGACTCTTGATCCCAGATCAACAAGGGTTTGAGGATCGGGCTTCGACCCCAGAACTTACCAGTCACAGGTTGGACCTTTGACCCTTGATCCTAGGTCTCACCGATCAAGGGTTTGACCTTCAAGCTCGGACAGCAGCAAAACGTTCCACCTGTACTCACTGCCCAGATGGACAAAGGTCAGCCTACCAGGTGGTGGACAGCAGAGACGTTGAGGTCAACGGTTCCAGCCTCTGGTGGAGCTGGACTGACAGGGTCTCCAGGTATCACTGAGATAAGACCTGAGGGTTATAAACATTTGTCATCACCAGGAGACCATTGTAATTTGCAGTAATCCTGCTTGGCAGGACGAACTCCAGCGGACGCTCCATTCCTAATCTGTCACGGTGACTGGTGGAGTGAGATTCACCAGTTTTTAGTTCTTGGCTCCGTCACCCCATCACTTGGAGTGGTGAGGAGCAGCAGGTACTGATTGACTGCTGCCGAGATCCACCAGCAGGCTCAATGCATTTGCCTATGGAACGCCTGGCTTCACCATTCACCTGCCAGCTTGCCCTCCTTCCTCTCACCGCCTTCTTATTCTTCCCTCTGTCCCCTTTCCTCTGCAGTCCTGAGGAACGGCCTCGGCCTGAAACGTCGACACTTTATTCCTCTCCATAGACGCTGCCTGGCCCGCTGAGTCCCTCCAGCATGTTGTGTGTTGCTCTGCGTTTCCTGCGTCTGCACAGTCTCCTGTGTCTGAGATGTATGGAGGGAGACGGACGCCCGACGTTTCCGGCCGAGACCTTCCGCAGGGCTGGAAAGGGAGAGCGAAGGAGCCACAATAAGAGTGATGGGGATGGAGTGAGAGGAGCATGAGATGGCAGGAGGGTGGGTGTGGGAGGTGATAACGAGGCAGGAGAGTGGGAGAGGGAGGTGATAATGGGGCAGGAGATGGCAGGAGGGCAGGAGGGTGGGAGAGGGAGGTGTTAGTGGGGCAGGAGGGCAGGAGGGTGGGAGAGGGAGGTGATAACGGGGCAGGAGATGGCAGGAGGGTGGGAGTGGGAGGTGATAATGAGGCAGGAGGGTGGGAGAGGGAGGTGATAACAAGGCAGGAGGGTGGGAGAGGGAGGTGATAATGAGGCAGGAGGGTGGGAGAGGGAGGTGATAACAGGGCAGGGGATGGCAGGAGGGTGGGAGAGGGAGGTGATAATGGGGCAGGAGGGCAGGAGGTTGGGAGAGGGAGGTGATAACGGGGCAGGAGATGGCAGGAGGGTGGTAGTGGGAGGCAATAAAGAGGCAGGATGGTGGGAGAGGGAGGTGATAACAGGCAGGAGGGTGGGAGAGGGAGGTGATAACGGGGCAGGGGATGGCAGGACGGCAGGAGGGTGGGAGAGGGAGGTGATAATGGGGCAGGAGATGGCAGGAGGGTGGGAGAGGGAGGTGATATTGAGGCAGGAGGCTGGGAGAGGGAGGTGATAGTAGTGCAGGAGATGGCAGGAGGGTGGGAGTGGGAGGTGATAACGAGGCAGGAGGGTGGGAGAAGGAGGTGATAATGGGGCAGGAGATGGCAGAAGGGTGGGAGAGGGAGGTGATAACGGGGCAGGAGATGGCAGAAGGGTGGGAGAGGGAGGTGATAATGGGGCAGGAGATGGCAGGAGGGTGGGAGTGGGGGGTGATAACGAGGCAGGAGGGTGGGAGAGGGAGGTGATAACAAGGAGAGGCAAAGAGCTGAAGAAGATGGAATCTGTTAGGGGTGGACAGCAGACTCTGGGAGAAAGGGAACGAAAAGGGAAACTGGAGGGAAGAAGTGAGTGAGTGAGTGAGTGTGTGTGAGTGTATGTGTGAGTGAATGTGTGAGTCTGCGTGTGTGAGAGTGTATGTGAGTGAGTGTGTGTGTGTGTGTGTGTGTGTGTGTGTGTGTGTGTGTGTGTGTGAATGAGTGAGTGAGTGAGTGAGAGTGTGTGTGTGTGTGTGTGTGTGTGTATTGGGTCAATTAACGGCTGATAAACATCAGGTCACCCACAGAAGAATCCTATACTGTTTTGTAATCTGTCTTTCCTTGGCTCCCCCCGTCAGAGAATCACGACCCACCTTCAGGCCTTGGCTTTGTTCCGGGGGAGAGAGGGTTTTGATTTTCCGGGGCCGGGAGTCTCACTCACCTCACCACTCTGTGTCCTGGCTCCGAGCTTCACTCACTGACCGAGCTACAAGTCCCTCCCCCTCAGAAGATGCTTGTTCCTCTGTATGAACTTTAATCCATCTTAAACAGTTCAATTAGATCAGCCCCTGGTCTGCTGCCGCAGGGGAAGGATGGTCCTGATCTTCTCGTCCATCCCACGCAACTTAACCCTTGACCATCTCTGCTCACAAACTCTATTTAACCCTTGGGCACCCCGCTTACAAACTGTACTTAACCCTTGGGCACCTGTACTCACAAACTCTACTTAACCCTTGGCCATCCCTACTCACAAACTCTACTTAACCCTTGACACCCCAGCTCACAAACTCTACTTAACCCTTGACACCCCAGCTCACAAACTCTATTTAACCCTTGGGCACCCCGCTTACAAACTGTATTTAACCCTCGGGCACCTGTACTCACAAACTCTACTTAACCCTTGACACCCCAGCTCACAAACTCTACTTAATCCTTGACACCCCAGCTCACAAACTCAACGTCACATCGTTGTCCATCCCAGGTCTGTTCCCAACACAAGCTCTGTTAAGCAAGATGACCTCGTGCCTCCCTGCACTGGAAACCTTTCCGCAAGTGTACAACCAGGACTTCTCATCAGCTGGGAGATACTGTTGCATGACTGTAGCAAAGTGAGCAGAGCCACTGCTTCGCTGCTCCAGAGGCACAGGTTCAATCCTGACCTCCGGCTCTCAGTCTGTGTGTCATGTGCCTGTTTGTGTGTGTGTGTGTGTGTGTGTGTGTGTGTGTGTGTGTTTGAGTGTGCACATGTGTGTGTGTCTGTACATTTGTCCATGTGTCCACATCTCTGTGTGTGTCTGTGTCAAGTTAGTCTAGTTCCCTTGCACATCCATCCTACATGTGGGGTTGGTGAGTTAATCGACCCCCCCCCCCCATGTGTGTGAGTGAGGAATAAAATCGTGGTGGGTGGAGTGGGTGTGAATATGGGGAGCGTGAAACACGATTGGTGTAACTGGGTGGCTGGGGGTGAGCATGGATTGGAAAGGCTGAAGGACGTGATTCCTCACTGTGTCTGTCTGTGATTCAGCCAGTACCTTTGGGACCCCTCCACCTGCTCTAGACAGGCAGCCCCCAGCTGTCAGTCCTCCCAGTCTGCGTTCCCCCTGTGTCCCCTGTGCGGTGATGTCTGGATCTCTCGTCGTCCCGATTCCATCTGTCCCTAGAATCCGGCTAGACCCGGTCAGCGCAGAGGGATTGAGGAAATGGGGAAAGAGCGGGAGACGGGGTGTGTGGGCAACATTGGAAGAGAGAGCGAGAGGTAGATGGGGAGGGAGGGTAAAAAAGAGAGGGAAGGTGTAAAATAGGGCGGGAGAGTGGTGGGGGATCGGGGGTGGGGAGAGATGAAGATAGGGGAGGGATCAGAAGGGTGAGTGCCAGACCGGAAAAGAGAGAGTGTTGGATAGAGAGAACTTCTATAGAGGTGTGGTGGAGGTATACTGACTGGCTGCATCACAGCCTGGTATGGAAACACTTGAATAGAAAATCCTACAAGAAGTAGTGGTTACGGTCCAGTCCATCACGGGTAAAGCCCTCCCCACCATTGAGCACATCTACATGAAACACTGTCGCAGGAAAGCAGCATCAGAGACCCCCACCACCCATTCTTCTCGCTGCTACCAACAGGAAGAAGGTACAAGAGCTTTGGACTCACACCACCAGGTTCAGGAACAGTTACTACTCCTAAGCCATCAGGCTCCTGAACCAGAGTGGATAACTTCACTCACCCCATCACCGGACTGTTCCCACAACCTATGGATTCACTTTCAAGGACTCTTCATCTCATGTTCTCGATATTTATTGCTTAATTATTTATTTATTATTTCTTTCATTTTGTATTTGCGCAGTTTGTTACCTTTTGCACAGCGGTTGAACGCCCAGTTGATGTGATGTTTCATTGATTCTGTATTGGTTATTATTCTATAGATTTGCTGAATCTGCCCGCAGAATCTCAGGGTTGTATATGGTGACGTATGTGTACTCTGATAATAAATTTACTTTGAACTTTGAATGGGAGACTGAGGGAAAGAGAGTGGGATAGAGTGAGTGAATGGGGAGAGACATGGAGAGGCTGAACAGGGGTGAGAGAGAAATGGAGAGAGTGAATGGGAGAGAGATGGGGTGAGAGAGAAATGGAGAGAGTGAATGGGAGAGAGATGGAGAGAGAGATTTGAAGAGGCTGAACAGGGGTGAGCGAGAAATGGAGAGAGTTAATGGAGAGAGAGATGGAATGAATAGGGGAGAGTTGGGAGGGGAGGTGAGGGTGGAGGGAGATGAGGGTGAAGACCCTCCACGCACAGGCGGGTCCCTCTGCTTTATTTACTCCCATCACCAGTCCAGTGCCACTGCCCTTTGAGGTGACACAACCCAGCGTAAAATGTCACCCCCAGGCCCTGCCCTTATCCTGCAGGCGGTGTCAGTCCGACTTCCTGTCAGTGACCCCCGGGGACCCGCCATGCCGGTAAACCCACTGACCTCTGCTCCACCATCACAGGCACACAGTCCGCACCGGAACACTTTCCCCCAGCGCCAGAGTGACCTACTGACCCTCCTCCCACCCTGCTCCGTCCCCTCTTCTGTCCCCCCCACCCTCACCCATTCTGGTCCACCTCCCCTCCCCACCCCCCGTGCCAGTCTGACCCACTGACCCCCATCCCTCTGTCCCCCCGTCACACTCACACAGTCTGTGCCAGAACACCTTCCCCCAGCGCCTGGTGCAGGATACTGATCCTTCCTGTTGCTATGACTACAAAACCAAGTCTCCCCCTTGCTGCCCCCCTCCGGCATTAGATAAAGAGAGTTTAATAAATAGCTGAGCACTCAGTAATCGCAGACACAATGAAGGGGGAAGGATTGCTCGCAGGGGTTCCGCGGCAAACATCACTGCCAGTCGCTTTGTCCTTAGATTCAGATTAAGCTCTTGACACCAGCTCATTTTGAAGCACGTAGTTCAGTGCAAAAAGAATTAACCCCTCAGACGACACGTTCGGCCGCACACAGAGCCGGGCCATTTGGCCCTTCGATTCCAGGCAAGCGCCCACCCCAGTCCCAGATGTGGGTGAGTGAGTGAGAGAGAGAGAGAGATGGGGGGAGGGAGGGAGGGAGGGGACTGGGTAAGGATGGACTGTGCGTGTGTGTGTCTGTGTCTGGGTTTCTGTGTGGGGGCGTGTGTTTGCGCGATGGGAGGGTGGGCCAGTCTGACTGCCTACAGGCTCAGACAGGGTTCACTGCCCCATTTTACCCACTGGTCTCTGTGTCTTGCCGATCCCTCTGTGAATATTCACCACCCCTAACCTTCACCCTCCTTTCTCCCTTTCTCCTTCCCTCTCCCCCCCCTCAGCTCTTTCTCTCTCTCTCTCTCTCTCTGCCTCTCCCCTTTCCATCCCCCACCTTCCCCTCTACCTCCGTTTCCTTCTCCCTCCCCCTCTCTCTCTCTCCCCCTCCCGCCAGCCTCCTCGCCCTCAGCCCTGCCCCTGCCATTCTTCACTCCCCCTGCCCCCCAGCCGACGTCCCCTCCCGTCGCCGCTCTGCCCCGTTATCTCCATCTGCCGCCTGCTGATAGCGACTGTGGGCACAATGTCCTCCCCATTCCCCCCCCGCCCCCCCGTGCACTGGTGTCGGCAGAGTCTCTGTCCATGGGCAGAGGCGCCTGTGGCAAGGATTAACCCTTTCAGTGAGGCAGTGGGAGGAGGGAGGTGGGACTACACAGTTTAGTGAGTTAACTGCTCTTTACACAGCTACGGCGAGGGACTGATACACCAACACAGTAGACGCTGGAAATCCCGAGTAACACACAAAATCAATGTTCAAGGTCAATTTAGTGCATATCTGTCACCATCTACAACCCTGACGTTCACCTTCCTGTGGGCATACTCTATAAACGAGGCGCCGGCGGAAATGATCCGTGTGAGTTCGATGCCAATGTTTAAGCAAAGTTTGGCTAGGTGGATGGTGGGGCTATGGTCCGGTAATAGGTCGACGGGAGCAGGCAGCTTAAATGGTCTAGCACAGGCTAGATGGGCTGAAGGACCTGTTTCTGCGTTGTACTTCTCTTTGACTTGGTAAGTAATGAACATCGAGAACATGAGATGAAGAGTCCTTGAAGTTGAGTCCGTAGGTTGTGGGAGCAGTTCGGTGTTGGGGTGAGTGAAGTTACCCTCTCTGGTTCAGGAGCCTAATTGTTGAGGGGTAATAACTTCTCCTGAACCCGGTGCTGTGGGTCCTGCAGTACCTGTACCTTCTACCTGATGGCAGCAGTGAGAAGAGAGCATGGCCTGGGTGGTGGGGGTCTCTGATGGTGGATGCTGTTTTCCTGTGACAGTGTTTCATGTAGATGCGCTCAATGGTGGGGAGGGCTTTACCCTGATGGACAGGGCCATATCCATAACCTTTTGGAGGATTTTCTATTCAGGAGTGTTGGTGTTTCCATACCAGTGTGATGCAGCCAGTCAATATACTCTCCACCACACATCTATAGAAGTTTGTCAAAGTTTTCATGACGAATCTTCACAAACTCCTAAGGAAGTAGAGGTGCTGCTGTGCTGTATTTGAAATTGCACTTACATGTTGGGCGCAGGATAGGTGCTTTGAAATAGCAACACCGAGGAATAGTGGGGGATGAAATGGTGTCAAGCTCTCACTACCTATTAAATGCCCCCAGTGACCTGCATCTCAAACAACCGTTCAGCTCCTGGTCTTCACTACTGAGCCCAGTGGAACTGTTTCTGCCGACAGGAGAAGGGGCAAAGGTGGGTTACCGGTGCCTTAAAACCAGTCGCTTCGGGCAGACGGGGCTTGTCAGCTGTGGTTGGCAGCTCTGATCTCAAACTCAAACCTCTGCTGCCTTTTGGCCTTTTGGGGAAGGCTTCGGGAGTAAATGCTGAGGGAAAATCCAGAGCTGGAATCCCTGAGGCAGTCCTGCATTGAGTTCAATGCTGACTGACAACTCCCACGGACCGGGCCGTATCCACCACTT
Source organism: Mobula birostris (assembly GCF_030028105.1). Lineage (NCBI taxonomy): Eukaryota > Metazoa > Chordata > Chondrichthyes > Myliobatiformes > Myliobatidae > Mobula > Mobula birostris. The sequence continues at coordinate 2,014,848 of NC_092397.1, read as the reverse complement.
TCTGTAGTCTTTGTCTATATGGACCAGGCCATATCCACCACTTTCTGTAGTCTTTGTCTATATGAACAGGATTCTCTCCACCATTTTCTGTAGTCTTTGTCTATATGGACTGGATGGTCTCCACCACTTTCTGTAGTCAGACACTAGGTATCCATGGAGAGGTTGTAAACTGGATTCGAAATCAGCTGTGTGGGAGAAGACAGAGAGTGGTAGTGGATGATTGCTTCTCAGACTGGAGGCCTGTGACTAGTGGTGTGCCTCAGGGATTTGCGCTGGGACCATTGTTGTTTGTTGTCTATATCAATGATCTGGATGATAATGTGGTAAATTGGATCAGCAAGTTTGCTGATGACACTAAGATTGGAGGCGTTGTGGACAGCGAGGAAGGCTTTCAAAGCTTGCAGAGGGATCTGGACCAACTGGAAAAATGTGCCAGAAAATGGCAGATGGAACGTAATGCAGACAAGTGTGAGGTGTGGCAGTTTGGAAGGACAAATCAAGGTAGGACATACACAGTAAATGGTAGGGCACTGAGGAGTGCGGAGGAACAAAGAGATCTGGGAGTTCGGATACATAATTCCCTGATAGTGGCGTCACAGGTAGACAGGGTTGTAAAGAAGGCTTTGACATCCTGGCATTCATAAATCAAAATATTGAGTATAGGAGTTGGGATGTTATGGGGAGGTTGTATAAGACATTGGTGAGGCCAAATTCGGAGTATTGTGTACACACACTCCCACACACTCACACACCCACCCACATATATTCATGCAGTCAATCACACTCAGTCATATTCACACTCACATACACTCACTCACACACATACTCACTCTCCCAAGCACACAAAAACACAAACACATGCCCTGCAACAGAGACACACACTGACAGTTACACACACAATTGTACACACGCATTCACACACATACACAAACACGCACACAACCAGAAGCACACACACAGTCACACTGACACACGGTGAGATACTAATTGATACACATGGAAAAACACAGACATACAAAAAGTCATATGATGCCATGCAACTGCAGATTCATGGCAGATGCAGTTTAATGTGGATAAATGTGAAGTTATCCACTTTGGTGGCAAGAACAGGAAGGCAGATTACTATCTGAATGGTGTCAAGTTAGGAAAAGGGGAAGCACAACGAAGATCTAGGTGTTCTTATACATCAGTCACTGAAAGTAAGCATGCAGGTACAGCAGGCAGTGATGAAAGCTAATGGCATGCTGGCCTTCATAACAAGGGGAATTGAGTATAAGAGCAAAGGGGTCCTTCTGCAGTTGTACAGGGCCCTGGTGAGACCACACCTGGAGTACTGTGTGCAGTTTTGGTCTCCAAATTTGAGGAAGGACATTCTTGCTATTGAGCGAGTGCAGTGTAGGTTCACGAGATTAATTCCTGGGATGGCGGGACTGTCATATGTTGAAAGATTGGAGCGACTGGGGTTGTATACACTGGAATTTAGAAGGATGAGAGGGGATCTTATTGAAACATATAAGATTATTAAAGGATTGGACATGTTAGAGGCAGGAAACATGTTGCCGATAGTTGGGGAGTCCAGAACCAGAGGCCACAGTTTATGAATAAGGGGTAGACCATTTAGAATGGAGCTGAGGAAAAACTTTTTCACACAGAGAGTGGTGGATCTGTGGAATGCTCTGCCTCAGAAGGCAGTGGAGGCCAATTCTCTGGATGCTTTCAAGAAAGAGTTAGATAGAGCTCTTAAAGATAGCGGAGTCAAGGGATATGGGGAGAAGGCAGGAACTGGATACTGATTGTGGATGATCAGCGATGATCACAGTGAATGGTGGTGTTGGCTCGAAGGGCCGAATGGCCCACTCCTGCACCTATTGTCAATTGTGTTTATAAAGAGACTCAAAGGCACACAGAAACACACAGAGATACAAACGCACACACAGATAGAAACGCGCGCGCACACACACAACCATGCACACACACATGCACAAAGACACACAACCACTCACATGCACACACACACACACACACACACACAGACACACACACACACACACACACACACACACTCACACAGAGACACACACACACTCACACAGAGACACACACAGACACAGACACACAGACACACTCACACAGAGAGACACACACAGACACAGACACACAGACACAGACAGACAGACACACACACACACACACTCACACAGAGACACACACACACTCACACAGAGACACACACACAGACACAGACACACAGACACACTCACACAGAGACACACACACAGACACAGACACACACAGACACACACACACACACACACACACACACTCACTCACACAGAGACACACACACACTCACACAGAGACACACACACAGACACAGACACACAGACACACTCACACAGAGACACACACACAGACACAGATACACAGACACACACACACACACACAGACACACACACAGACACACACAGACACACAGACACACACACACACATAGACACACAGACACACACACACAGACACACACACACACACTCACACAGAGACACACACAGAGACACACACCCAGACACACAGACACACACACAGACACACACACACAGACACACAGACACACAGACACACACAGAGACACACACACAGACACACACACACACAGACACACACACAGACGCACACAGACACACAGACACACACACAGACACACACACACACAGACACAGACACACACACACACACAGACATACACACACACACACACAGACACACACACACAGACAGACAGACACACACACACAGATGTAGGTGGAGATGCTTGTTCAGACACAAGGATACGGAAGAGGCTGTTGGGGAGTTAGTGGAAGCATCCTGACTGTAGTGTGTAAGTAGCAGTTAGACACGTGAACAGGCAGCTGGGGGTACTGGGTGGGGGATATGGACCACGTGCCGGCAGAATATGGTTTGGTTTAACTCAGCATCATGTGTGGTCCGATGGAGGCAGATACAATCGAAGAGTTTATGGGTCCATAGACAGACACATGAGTGTGCAGGGAACGATGGGACTGGACACTGAGCAGGAGGAAAGGATTAGTTGGGACTGACAATCAATGGTCAAATGTGCCCCACCCTCGACATCGAAACTGTCCTATCCCAGCCCGCACAGTCAACCAGATCCCATCGGCCCACTCGAATTCAACCTGAGGCTCCGCTTTCAGCTTCACGCCCACATTCTCAGGGGAGCCGCTCGGCGAGTTCGCATGGCAGCCCGCTGGTTTGGCGAGGAACCAAGCAGAGGCAACACATACCAACCGCTGTCTGCCGGCACACGCTCCTCGTTAACGTCTCGGCTGCCGGTGTTCCAGAAAAGGGGAGAATCACAGTCACGTGGCCTGCAGAATGTGGAAAGTGGATTTAATGCTACCACAGGGACTGAGATACAGTGACACACACAAAGCTCAGCAGGTCAGGCAGCAACCGTGCAAAATGAACAGACTATCGACGTTTCGGGCCTGGGACACCTCTTCAGGACTGGGAATGGGGGGGAGGTGATGGGTGAGGCCAGGTGGACGAGAATGGTCAGGGGCTGGAGAAGAAAGAATCTGACAGGAGAGGAGAGTGGACCATAGGAGAAAGGGAAGGAGGAGGTGACCCTGGGGCAGCTGATAGGCAGGTGAGAAGAGGTAAAAGGTCAGAGTGGGGAATAGAGGAGAGGGGAGGGGGAAATTTGTTCACCGGAAGGAGGAATCAATGTTCATGCCAACAGGTTGGAGGCTACCCAGACGGAATATGAGATGTTGCTCCTCCACCCTGAGGGTGGCCTCATCCTGGCACAAGAGGAGGCCACGGACCGGGAATGGGAATGGGAGTGTTTGGCCTCTGGGAAGTCCCGCTTGTGGCACAGGGTGCGGACGGTGAGACGTGTTTGCCCGCGATCCAGACACACCGCTACGTCGGGGTCGTACAGAGTAGAGTGTCACAGTAACAGAGAGAGTGCAATGCAGGTGGACGATAAGGTGGGAAGCTCACGACCAGGTAAGGAGTGTAGGGGCTGCGGTTTTGGGCTTCTGGATCTCTTCAGCACTCGCATTTAATTGTTGCAGCCTGGCGGTTTTGGTCCGCTCTTGTTGGGTCGATCGTGACTCTTGTTCTATGATTATTTCAGGGGGACTCGCGAGTTGAACACTTTGGTTCGAGCCGTGGCCCAGTGCTCACCGCGACCAAGTCTGCCACCACTAGCTCCCGGATTGAGTCAGCGCCAGCGACCGCGGTGATGGGTGGGGCGGGGTCCGCCTTTCCGCCGCACCTGGGGCCAGTGCTGCGAGTGCGCTCCGTGCCGGGGCCACAGGGCTGCGGCCTGGCAGGCCGGGAGGTCACTCAGGAGTCCGGCCTTCGGCGTCTGACAGATCTGTTCAAGAATCTGATAAGGTCGGGGTAGAGGCTGTCCCTGAGCCTGGTGGGACGAGCTGTCAGGCTTTTGTATCTCCTGCCCGACGGGAGGGGGGAGAAGAGAGATTGTCCGGGGTGGACGGGGGATAAATGAAAATGCACAGTGAAAATGCTGGAAACACTCTGCAGACAAGGGAGCTTATGTGAGGAGATAATCTGTGCTACTGAATCAGAAATGATCAGGTTTTTTGACCTGATCTGAAACAGTAACAGTTTCTCTTTACCCACAGAAGCTGCCCGGCCTTTTGGCCATTTCCAGCATTTCAGATTTCAACTGATCAACTTGTGCTTGGCTGATTAATCGACTTTTGGCAAACAGGGAAAGATCCTGCAAACAACGTATACCAAGAGGTTAATTTAAGTCCCGTACATAACTATGAGAAGTCTAGCCAAAGTAAATAGCAAGGACTAATCTAGCAGAGCAGAGCCAGATGAAACTGATTTGTACATTTAATAGAGGGTGAAAAGCTTGTTGTTATATTCAGGTGGGTCTGGAACTTGCTGCCAGACAACAAAGAGCGCACACAACAAAGACAAACAACCAGCCAGCAAAAGGCAAAGTGCGCGAATACAAAAAGAGAGAAAAAAAACAAAATAGTAAAAAAAAATAAGCTTCTTGAAAGTGAGTCCGTGTGTGCCTCAGGACCAAGTGAAAGATCTTGGCTTGAAACAACAACACTTTATTGCTCTCGGTGACTGCTGAGGTCCTCCAGCACTTTGTCTGTGTTTCTCTGGATTTCCAGCATCCGAATTTACTTGAATTGACTTTTACCACTTACATCCTTCACATACATGAGGAGTAAAAATCTTTACATTACCTCTCCGTCTAAATGAGTAATGTGCGACTAATAGTAATTTGTAATGAATAGTATGTACAACAGGGTAGTCAATATAACATAGAAATAGAGTTGTATCAGCGTGAATTAATCAATCCGATGGCCTGGTGGAAGAAGCTGGCCTGGAGCCTGTTGGTCCTGGCTTTTATGCTGCGGTACCGTTTCCCGAATGGTAGCAGCTGGAAGAGTTTGTGGTTGGAGTGATTCGGGTCCCCAGTGGTCCTTCGGGCCCTTTTTACGCACCTGTCTCTGTAAGTGTCCTGAAAAGTGGGGAGTTCACATCTACAGATGCTCTGGGCCGCAGAATCTCTAGTGTTTACAATTTACTGCCCCACTGCACAGAGTCAGGGCTGTTATCACTGGCAAGCATCGTGAAGTTTGTTGGCTTCGTGGAAGCAGTACAATGCAATAATAGACTGAAAACTGTGAATTACGGTAAGTATACATATTAAATAGATAAATTGAATAAGTAGTGCAGAAATAGAAATAAAAAAGCAGTGAGGTAGTGTTCATGGGTTCAGTGTCCATTCAGAAATCGGATGGCAGAGGGGAAGAGGCTGTTGTTGAATCATTGAGTGTGTGTCTTCAGGCTCCTGTACCTCCTCCCTGATGGTAGCAATGAGAAGAGGGCACGTCCTGGGTGATGGGGGTCAGTAATGATGGACGTCACCTTTCTGAGGCATCGCTCCTTGAAAATGTCCTGGATACTCCGGAGGCCGGTGCCCATGATGGAGCTGACTGAGTTTACAACTCTCTGCAGCTTATTTCCATCCTGTGCAGTAGCCCCCACCCCCCCCCAACCCAGAGAGTGATGCAGCCAGTTAGAATGCTTTCCACACAACATCTGTAGAAATTTTAAGTATTTTACCAAATCTCCTCAAACTCCAAATGAAATATAGCCACTGTCTTGCCTTCTTTATAACTGCATCGATATAAGACCATAGCATTTAGGAGCAGAGGTAGGCCACTTGGCCCATTGAGTCTGCTCCACCATTCAATCACGGGCTGATCCAATTCTTCCAGTCCTCCCCAATCCCCTGCTTTCACCCCATACCCTTTGATGCCCTGGCTAATCAAAAACCCATCTACCTCTGTCTTAAATACACCCAATGACTTGGCCTCCACAGTCGCTTGTGGCAACAAATTCCACAGATTTACCACCCTCTGACTAAAATAATTTCTCTGCATCTCAGTTCTAAAAGGACACCCTTCAAACTCATGCCGTCTTGTCCTAGAATCCCCTACCATGGAAAATAACTTTTCCATATCTAATCTGTTCAAGCCTCTTAACATTTGGAATGTTTCTATGAGATCCCCCCTCATTCTCCTGAACTCCAGGGAATACAGCCCAAGAGCTGCCAGACGTTCCTCATACAGTAACCCTTTCATTCCTGGAATCATTCTCGTGAATCTTCACTGAACCCTCTCCAATGTCAGTATATGCTTTCTAAAATAAGGAGCCCAAAACTGCACACAATACTCCAAGTGTGGTCTCATGAGTGCCTTATAGGGCCTCAACATCACATCCCTGCTCTTATATTCTATACCTCTAGAAATGAATGCCAACATTGCATTCGCCTTCTTCACCACTGACTCAACCTTCAGGTTAACCTTTAGAGTATCCTGCACAAGGACTCCCAAGTCCGTTTACATCTCTACATTTTGAATTCTCTCCCCATCTAAGTAATAGTCTGCCCATTTATTTCTTCCACCAAAGTGCATGACCATACACTTTCCAACATTGTATTTCATTTGCCACTTCTTTGCCCATTCACCTAAGCTATCCAAGTCTCTCTGCAGGCTCTGTTTCCTCAACACTACCCACTCCTCCACTTATCTTTGTATCATCGGCAAATTTAGCCACAAATCCATTAATCCCATAGCCCAAATCATTGACATACATCGTAAGAAGTAACGGTCCCAACACTGACCCCTGTGGAAATCCACGGGTAACTGGCAGCCAGCCAGAATAGGATTCCATTATTCCCACTCTTGTTTTCTGCTGAACAGCCAATGCTCCACCCATGCTAGTAACTTCCCTGTAATTCCATGGGCTCTTATCTTGCTAAGCAGCCTCATGTGTGGCACTTTGTCAAAGGCCTTCTGAAAATCCAAGTACACCACGTCTACTGCATCTCCTTTGTCTATCCTGCTTGTAATTTCCTCAAGGAATTGCAGTAGGTTTGTCAGGCAGGATCTTCCTTTCAGGAAACCATGCTGGCTTTGGCCTATCTTGTCATGTGCCTCCAGATACTCCGTAATCTCATCCCTAACAATCGATTCCAACAACTGATGTCAGGCCAACAGGCCTATAGTTTCCTTTCTGCTGCCTCCCACCCTTCTTAAATAGCGGGATAACATTTGCAATTTTCCAGTCATCCGGTACAATGCCAGAATCTATCGATTATTGAAAGATCATTGTTACTACCTCCTCAATCTCGCCAGCTACCTCCTTCAGAACCCAAGGGTGCATTCCATCAGGTCCAGGAGATTTATCCACCCTCAGACCATTAAGCTTCCTAAGCACCTTCTCAGTCGTAATTTTCACTGCACACACTTCACTTCCCTGACACTCTTGAATGTCCGGTATTCTGCAGATGTCTTCCACTGTGAAGACTGATGCAAAATATGCACTCAGTTCGCATATGTTGGGTCCAGGTTAGATCCTCAGAGATCTTGACACTCAGGAACTTGAAATCGCTCATTCTCGCCACTTCTGATCCCTCTATGAGAACTGGTGTGTTTTCCCTTGTCTTACCCTTTCTGAAGTCCACAATCAGCTCTTTGGTCTTACTGACATTGAGTGCCAGGTTGTTGCTGCGACACCACTCGGCTAGTTCATATATCTCACTCCTGTACGCCCTCTCATCTCCATCTGAGATTCTGCCAACAACAGTTGTATCATCAGCAAATTTATAGATGGTGTTTGAACTGTGCCTACCCACACAGTCATGGGTGTAGAGAGAGTAGAGCAGTGGGCTAAGCACTGCACACATCCTTGAGGAGCACCAGGTTTGGTTGTCAGCAAAGTGGAGATGATATTTTCAATCCGCACAGATTGTGGTCTTCCGGTTAGGAAGTCGAGGATCCAATCGCAGAGGGAGGTACAGAGGCCCAGGTTCTGTAACTTCTCAGTCAGAGCTGCAGGAATAATTGTGTTAAATGCTGAGCTCTGGTCAATAAACATCATCCTGACGTAAGTAATTATGTTGTCCAGGTGATCCAAGGCCGTGTGGAGAGCCAATGAGATTGCATCTGCCGTTGACCTATTGTGGCGATAGGCAAATTGAGGTGGGTCCAGGTCTTTGCTGAGACAGGAGTTAATTCTAGCCATAAACAACCTCTCAAATCATTTCATCACAGTAGATGTGCGTGCCACTGGGCAATAGTCGTTAAGGCAGCTCACACTGCTCTTCTTGGGCACTGGTATAATTGTTGCCCTTTTAAAGCAGGTGGGAACTTCCAGCCATAGCAGTGAGACTGAACCCCTCTGCTAGTTGTCTGGCACCGGTTTCCGAAGTTCTACCAGGCACTCCATTGGGGCCTGTCATCTTGCGAGGGTTCACTCTCCTGGAAGACAGCCTGACGTTGGCAGAGATTGCAGGGTTATCAGGCACTTCCCTTGTCCATACCTTTTGGGTCCTCGCTACTGGTGCTGCAGTACTCGAGGAACAGAAGTACAGCCAGGTGATCAGACCTTCGAAGCGTAGGGCGTGGGATAGCACGATAAGTGCCCCCTGATGGTGGTGGAGAAACGAGTGGTCCCACCCTCCCTCCCTCCCAAACACACAGTCAGGCCGCTAACCCCAGGGCAGGTCACCTCTGACCATCAGTCCTTGGCCCCGGAATCTCAGACATTCTGGCCTCACCCCATCAGAGGTGTTCCCTATGTTAATCACGTCCCTCCCCCCCCCCCCCCCCCCCACTTTCTGTCCCGCTGAAAACCAACTTACTTTTCTCCCTGTACTGGTCTGACAAAGCGCCCTGGACCCGAAGCGCTAACCGCCTTTCTCTCTCCACAGATACTGCCTGACCTGCTGAGTTCTTCCTGCTTTATTTCGGGTCCCCGGTGCCGGCGGTTGCTGTGATTTTTGAGGGGAGCTAAAACCGTTGCAGCTTTAATCAGAAGTCTGCATAACTCAGATCAGTGACTTTGTCTCATTAATTTTCAATGGGTTCTGATTAAAATCCATGAAAAAAACATAATTCATCCCTCGACTCACCTGGCACAAATATGTCAAAGAGTAAATTATCGAAACCCTGTGGCAGCATGGCAACGGCGGTTATCTTGTCGTTATGACATCTCCAGTGGCTGGGTTCAATTACCACCGTCGCTGTAAGGAGTTTGCACTGTGACGAAAGAGGGTTACAAAAGTACACATAGATTAAGATGTTAACTGTCCTGTGCTGGCACCAGTGAGATCAACAGTTGATCTGCCACCTGTCTTCAGGAGAGAGAGATAAGTAAGACAATGGAGCAGCATTTGGAAATGTTAATGAAGAGACGAGAGAGTTTAACGGGAGGAGACACCGGTCTGAATATTGTCAAGACCGGCTCCTTTTGAACCCTGAACTGTTTGAAGTGTGATGGACAGGTGATACCCCAGCAGGGGGATAAAAAGGGGCAGGTTCGCTGAGACACCACACACGACACCACGAGGTAACGAGACCCTGGAAGCGGTGTGCCCCCCACAAGTAAGTGGGAGTTTTTGGAGGACTGGTCGTGGGACCAGCCGTAGACGCACAGGGTGGAAAGATACAGTTGGCGGGAACCTGGTGTGTGTGTCCGCCCTTGCCTGGGTGCTGGGTTCACCGCAGAGGAACGATCGTGTCTGGAACGGAGGGGTCACAGTCGGTGACCTCAGAAGACATTACAAAGGGCTCGCCCGAAAGCTAACTGTGAGGAATATCGAAGGTCTGTTGAATCCGATTTGAATATCAGCATTCGCTCTCTCTCTCTCCCCAACGGCACGACGGCGATTACTGCGAACTGAACTAAACTGAACTCTGTCACTTGTGATTGATCATTTTACCCCTAGACTGCGATAGAGCTGATTGACCCTATTATCCTAGTTCTGTGTACATGTGTGTTTATTCAGTGCTAACCTGTTGCATTTATATCTTTACTATTAGAGTACTGTGTTGCTTATTTCTTTAATAAAACTTTCTTAGTTCCAGTAATCCAGACTCCAACCGAGTGGTCCATTTCTGCTGGTTTGGCAACCCAGTTAAGGGGTACGTAACAGCACGCTCTCCCCGTGACTGTGGGGATTTCCCCCGGGTGCTCGGGTTTGCTCCCGCAGTCTGAGATGTACTGGGTTAGGGTCACTGAGTTAATCGCTCACATTGGGCAGTGCGGCAAAAGCCAGCAACTCCGCTGAAAACGAATGAATGAATTAGCTGGATAAAAACATTTGAGATAACACATTGGGACAGCAGGTAGTGTTGCTGACTCCCAGAACCAGTGTCCTGGCTTCGATGCCAGCTGCCGTCACTGTAAGGAGTTTGTACGATCTCCCCGTGACTGCATGGGTTTGCCTCGGGTCTTCCGGTTTCCTCAGACACTCGCACAGACAGAAACACACATGCACAAACTCACAAAGAGACACTCATACATGCACACACTTATACACACACTCACTACACACAGACACTCACATGCACACACTCACATACACACTCACGCTTACACACACACACACAGACACACACCCAATTACACAGACAGACTCACACACAGAAACACACACACACATACATACAGTCATACACTGACACACTCACAATACAAACTCGCACAGATACAAGCAGACAGACACACACAGACAAAAACATACAGACACACACACCCAGATATACACATGTTGCCACAAACAGTTACAGACTCTATCACATACACACAGTTGGACATGCACACACAGTGACACAAAGGCAGACACACAGTCATACACAGTTACAGACATTATCACACACACAAAGAAACACACACACACACATGCACATAGACAAAGCATGTACACACACATCCACACACGTGGACACAGACACTTACAGAGACACAGACAAACACACACTCAGGTACATACACATAGTTTTAAGGTGCTTGGAAGTAGGTACAGAGGAGATGTCAGGGGTAAGTTTTTTACACAGAGAGTGGTGAGTGTGTGGAATGGGCTGCTGGCGGCAGTGGTGGAGGTGGATATGATAGGGTCTTTTAAGAAACTCCTGAATGGCTACGTGGAGCTTAGAAAAATAGAGGGCTATGGGTAAACTAGGTAGTTCTAAGGTAGGGACATGTTCAGCACAGCTTTGTGGGCCGAAGGGCCTGTATTGTGCTGTAATTTTCTATGTTTCTATGTTTCTAAGACACGGACAGACAGACTCATGTCTAGTTACAGACACTCACACTCTCATTCAGACACACACACATACACACAGACTCACAGACACACAGACACCCACACACACAGATATACACAGACTCACACACAGAAACACACACACACACTCACAATCATACACAGATAATCACACACCAGCACATACACAACACAAACAAACACAGTTACAGATACACACACAGAGATGTACACACTTGAAGAGACATGCAAAAACATGGACTCACACACAAACATACAGGCACACACACACACATACACAGATGCACATGGACACAGACACACACTGACAAATAAACAGACACACGTGGACACATGGACACACACTGACATATAAACAGACACTCACACACACTGACATATAAACAGACACACGTGGACACATGGACACACACTGACATATAAACAGACACTCACACACACTGACATATAAACAGACACACGTGGACACATGGACACACACTGACCGTTTCCCCTCTCACTGATGGCCACCAGTTGCTGCTGTGACATCTGTGCAGTTTGGAGTGAATCTCCACTCCTGACAGCCCTCCCTCCCAGTTAACCAGGAGTCTTACTGCTCTATTTATAACGGCTCAGGGGAGTTGGTGTACCGGTGCCTGATTACAGGTCTGCCTGAGTGTGTGCGTCCAACATCAAGTGTCCAGTGATACCGGAGAGGCATCTAGGGCCTTTTTTGTTCTAGCACACCAGAGAAAAGAGCTCAGGAAATATCATGACCTCCTTTGAAGTCCCAGTGGGACATTAAAAGTGACAGAAATCCAGTCCTTCAGCTGACAAATATCCCCAATTTCCAACTAAATGCATCCTAAATGGACTCTCGGAGGGGCTGAGTGGTGTGGGTGAGTAACCCCAGTGTGTATTATAGACGGCGCAGACTGCAGACACTGTGAGCTGGTGGTGGGATAGGTGGGGGAGGGAGGGGCTGAGTGGTCTGGGTGAGTAACCCCAGTGTGTATTCTAGATGGTGCAGACTGCAGACACTGTGAGCCGGTGGTGGGAGAGGTGGGGTTTGGGAGGGGCTGAGTGGTCTGAGTGAGTAACCCCAGTGTGTATTGTAGATGGTGCAGACTGCAGACACTGTGAGCTGGTGGTGGGATAGGTGGGGGAGGGAGGGGCTGAGTGGTCTGGGTGAGTAACCCCAGTGTGTATTCTAGATGGTGCAGACTGCAGACACTGTGAGCCGGTGGTGGGAGAGGTGGGGTTTGGGAGGGGCTGAGTGGTCTGAGTGAGTAACCCCAGTGTGTATTGTAGATGGTGCAGACTGCAGACACTGTGAGCCGGTGGTGGGAGAGGTGGGGGAGGGAGGGGCTGAGTGGTCTGGGTGAGTAACCCCAGTGTGTATTGTAGATGGTGCAGACTGCAGGCACTGTGAGCCCATCGAACAGGCTATTCTGTCCTGGGCAGTGTTGAGTTCCTCAGTGCTGTTGGGGCTGCACTCGCACAGGAAAGTGGAGAGTTTCACAGAGTCATAGAAAGGTACAGCTCAGAAAAAGGCCTTTTAGCCCATCTACATCTTTCCTGTAGTTAGGCAACCGATACTGCACACAGTACTACAAATTATGGCTCGCCAATGTCTCATACAACTTCAACAAAACATCCATTAGACATAGGAGCAGAATTAGGCCATTTGGCCCATCGACCCTACCCTGCCATTCAATCATGGCTGATCCTTTTCTCCCCTCCTCAACCCCACTCCCCAGCCTTCTCCCCATAACTTCGATGCCATGTCCAGTCAGGAATCTATCAATCTCTGCCTTAAATACATCCAATGACTTGGCCTTCACAGATGCTTGCAGTAATAAATTCCAAAAATTCACCACCCTCTGGCTAAAGAAATTTCTCCACAACTCTGTTTTAAATGGACGCTTCTCTATGCTGAAGCTGTGCCCTCTTGTCCTAGACTCCCCCACCATGGGAAACATCCTTTCCACATCGACTCTGTCTAACCTTTTAACATTCAGAAGATTTCAATGAGATCCCCCTCATCCTTTTAAATTCCAGTGAGTACAGACCCACAGTCTTCAAATGTTCCTCCCATCTCTTGTACTCAGTACTTTGGGGGTGTATAGGGTGTCAGGGAGGGGTAGCACCTCTGGTGGGGGAACATGTCGCGTCCTTTTCAAGGCGGTTAGTCCACCTTTGGTCCCCACCTGGAACTCAGCTCTCACCTGTGGCTCCCCGCTAGCTGTTTGCATGTGACAGCGGCCACAACCTGGGCAACGGCTTCGACAAGCTGGCTAAACCAGGTGAGGGTAGCCAACAGGTCTCAAACCCTCGGTGAGATAGGGAGATGTCTATCCCAGCATGTGAAGACAGACTCCGGTGGATTGAGCGGACGAGACCAATGGAAGGTCCAACGGACAAGAAGGCAGTCTCTGCAAGTGTCGTAGAACGTGTAGAGCAGGACAAGACACAGAAGACATCTTGGTCATCCACTGTGCCTAGTCCCATCTCCAGCCGTCTAGACTCTGTCTTGCCACTGGATCCAGATGGGAATTGGGAAGAGAGAGTGAGGCTGACGCTGCGCAACTCTCCCTCACTTAAATCCAAATCACGCGCTAGTCTCGACACCATCATCATCATAATGGTGTCGAGGTCCTCACTGACGTCAACGAAGGTCGAACAACAACAACTCAGTACTTTGAATTATGAAGGCCAATGTGCCAAAAGCTTTCTTTATGATCCCATCTACCTGTGAAGCCACTTTCAATGAATTATGGACCTGTATTTCCAGATCCCTTTGTTCTACCACACTCCTCAGTGCCCTATCGTTCACTGTGTAAGACCCACCCTGGTTGGTCCTACTGAACTGCAAAACCTCTCACTCATCTGCATTAAACTCCATCTGCCATTCTTCAGCCATTTTTCCAGCTGATGCAGAGATGCTTCCCCCTGCGAGCCATGATACCCTTCCTCACTGTCCACCACCGTCGCCGGCAGCCCATTCCACGCACCCACCACTCTCTGCGTAAAAAACCTACCCCTGACATCTCCTCTGTACCTATGTCCAAGCACCTTAAACCTGTGCTCCCTTGTGTTAGCCATATCAGCCCTGGGAAAAAGCCTCTGACTATCCACACGATCAATGCCTCTCATCATCTTATACGCCTCTATCAGGCCACCTCTCATCCTCCATCGCTCCAAAGAGAAAAGGTCGAGTTCGCTCAACCTATTCTCATAAGGCATGCTCCCCAATCCAGGCCACATCCTTGTAAATCTCCTCTGCACCTTTTCTATGGTTTCCACATCCTTCCTGTAGTGAGGCAACCAGAACTGAGCACAGTACTCCAAGTGGGGTCTGACCAGGGTCCTATATAGCTGCAACATTACCTCTTGGCTCCTAAACTCAATCCCATGATTGATGAAGGCCAATGCACCGTACGCCTTCTTAACCACAGAGTCAACCTGCGCAGCAGCTTTGAGTGTCCTATGGACTCAGACCCCAAGATCCCTCTGATCCTCCACACTGCCAAGAGTCTTACCATTAATACTATATTCTGCCATCATATTTGACCTACCAAAATGAACCACTTCACGCTTATCTGGGTTGAACTCCATCTGCCACTTCTCAGCCCAGTTTTGCATCCTATCAATGTCTCGCTGTAACCTCTGACAGCCCTCCACACTATCTACAACACCTCCAACCTTTGTGTCATCAGCAAATTTACTAATCCATCCCTCCACTTCTTCATCCAGGTAACTTATAAAAAATCACAAAGAGTAGGGGTCCCAGATCAGATCCCTGAGGCACACCACTGGTCAGTGACCTCCATGCAGAATATGACCTGTCTACAACCACTCTTTGCCTTTTTTAGGCAAGCCAGTTCTGGATCCACAAAATAAGGTCCCCTTGAATCCCATGCCTCCTTACTTTCTCAATAAGCCTTGCATTGGGTACCTTATCAAATGCCAGGCTGAAATCCATATACACTACACCTACTGCTCTACCTTCATCAATGTATTTAGTCACGTCCTCAGAAAATTCAATCAGGCTTGTAAGGCACGACCTGCCTTTGACAAAACCATGCTGACTTCTTCTTCTTAGGCATCTGTTAGTCTCGCGAGACAATTGATTTGTGCCTTGGAAGGTTTCCAGGGCACAAGCCTGGGCAAGGTTGTATTGGAAGACCAGCAGTTGCCCATGCTGAAAATCTCCTCTCTCCACGCCACCGATGTTGTCCAAGGGAAGGGCATTAGGACCCATACAGCTTGGTACTGGTGTCGTCGCAGAGCAATGTCTGGTTAAGTGCCTTGCTCAAGGACACAACACGCTGACCCAGCCAAGGTCGAACTAGAGACCTTCAGATCACTAGACAAACACCTTAACCACTTGGCCACGTGCCAACATGCTGACTATTCCTAATCATATTATGCCTCTCCAAGTATTCATAAATCCTGCCTCTCAGGATCTTCTCCATCAACTTACCAACCACTGAAGTAAGATTCACTGGTCTATAATTTCCTGGGTTATCTCTACTCCCTTTCTTGAATAAGGGAAGAACATCCGCAACTCTCCAATCCTCCGGAACCTCTCCTGTCCCCATCATTGATACAAAGATCATTGCCAGAGGCTTAGCAATCTCCTCCCTCGCCTCCCACAGTAGCCTGGGGTACATCTCGTCCGGTCCTGGTGACTTATCCAGCTTGATGCTTTCCAAAAGCTCCAGCACATCCTCTTCCTTAATGTCTACATGCTCAAGCTTTTCAGTCCACTGCAAGTCATCCCTACGATCGCCAAGATCCTTTTCTATAGTGAGTACTGAAGCAAAGTATTCATTAAGTACCTCTGCTATCTTGTCCGGTTCCATACACACTTTTCCACTGTCACACTTGATTGGTCCTATTCTCTCACATCTTATCCTCTTGCTCTTCACATACTTCATGTGCTGACACCAGAGAGATACACAAAAATTATTCCTGGATTAAATGGCTTGTCTTATGAAGACTGTTTGATGGCTCTGGGCCTGTCAAAGGTTACAGGGAGAGGGCAGGAGATTGTGGCGGAGCAGACTCGATGGGCCAAATGGCCTAATTCTGCTCTTATATCTTATTGTCTTAAGGTCTAACTGATTGGTTTGGTCAAAAGAAGTACAAAGTCTATTGGTAGTCCGGAGGGCTATTCCAACCTAGACTGTATCGAGCTCCTCGAGAGTTGTTGGGGCCACACTCCTCAGGAAAGTGGGAAGGGTTCCCTCACTCTCCAGACCTGCGCCATGTCGATGGTGGGAAGTCCTTGGTGTGTCAGGAGGTGAGTCCTTCACCACAGAGTCCCCCGCCCCTGACCTGCTCCTGTAGCCATGGGTTTTCTCTGAAAAACGGGTTCACGGGCACTTACAGACAGAAAGCACGCAGAACATCAGTTAGACGTGTTTGAAGATCAGGGTAAATTTAGTACCAGAGTACATGTGTGTCACCATGGGCCTCTCCAAGCCCAACTCTTGCAGCCAGTCAGAATGCTCTCCATGGGACGTCTTTTTTGCACAGTAAGGGAATTAAGGGCTGTGGGGAAAAGGCAGGTAGGTGGAGATGAGTCCATGGCCAGATCAGCCATGATCTTATTGAATGGCGGGGCAGGCTTGACGGGCCAGATGGCCGACTCCTGCTCCTATTTCTTATGTTCTTGTGTACCTTGTGAAGGTGACTTCGTTCGTGAAACAGTTTAATTTCTTCACTTCTAGTGTTCCTTTTCCAGGTGGCTGGGGTCCTGTTGGAATCCGTGATAGAAACATAGAAAACCTACAGCACGATACAGGCCCTTTGGCCCACAAAGCTGTGCCGAACATGTCCTTACCTTAGAAATTACCTAGGCTTACCCATAGCCCTCTATTTTTCTGAGCTCCATATACCCATCCAGGAGTCTCTTAAAAGACCCTATCGTATCCGCCTCCACCACCATTGCCGGCAGCCCGTTCCACACACTCACCACTCTCTGAGTAAAAAATTCACCATTGACATCTCTTCTGTACCTACTTCCAAGCACCTTAAAACTGTGCCCTCTCATGTTAGCCATTTCAGCCCTGGGAAAAAGCCTCTGACTATCCACACGATCAATGCCTCTCATCATCTTATACACCTCTATCAGGTCATCTCTCATCCTCCGTCGCTCCAAGGAGAAAAGGCTGAGTTCACTCAACCTATTCTCATAAGGCATGCTCCCCAATCCAGGCAACATCCTTGTAAATCTCCTCCGCACCCTTTCTATGGTTTACACATCCTTCCTGTAGTGAGGCGACCAGAACTGAGCACAGTACTCCAGGTGGGGTCTGACCAGGGTCCTTTATAGCTCCAACATTACCTCTCAGCTCCTGATCTACAGCTGCAGCTCAAACTGTGGTTATTCATGGCAGTGGCTTCTCGCACTCAGAACTCGCCAAGCGGCCTGGCGTTCGACATCTCCAGGTGCGGCCTGAAAGACGTGCGCCTCTCGGGTGCGGTCCTGTGGACGACCTGATTCCTCGCTGCTCTGGCTGACTGAAGCATCGCAGGAGATTGAAACATCGAGACAGCTGGCAGGCGGTGTACGCTACTGTTGGAAGAAGGCCTCTGTACGCGAGCAAAGACTCTCTCCATCTTGATGGTGAGTGAGGGTCTGCTGGTCCTGGAGTCGGGGAACTCGGACAAGAGACACGGCCGATTGTAACACAGAAGGAAGTAGAGAGCTGTTAGTCTCCCATCTCAACTGTGGTAGGTGCCATATCTCCCTCCTTCGCGAGTGCCTGAGATTTCAAAGTGTTGGGATGGACAGAACTTTTCGATGGAGTCTAGATCATGGTCTCTGGGGCCCTGCTATTGTTTGCATGGTGGGTAGTGGTGGGGGGGGGGGGTTGACACTTCTGCCGGTGAATGTAGGGGGTGGAGTTTGTGAATATTTGGTACGTCACCAAAAACATTTGCAAATTTCTACAGATGTACCATGGAGAGCATTCTGACTGGCTGCATCACCGTCTGGTGTGGGGGGAGCGGGGGGCTACTGCACAGGATTGAAATAAGCTGCAGAGAGCTGCAGGGAGGAAGTACAGGAGTCTGAAGACACACACTCAACAATTCAGGAACAGCTTCTTCCCCTCTGCCATCTGATTTCTGAATGGACATTGAACCCATGAACATTACCTCACTACTCTTTAATTTCTATTTTTGCACTAATTTAACTATTTACTGTATAAATATATTTACTGTACTTCCCATTTTTCCATTATTCTGAATTGCAATGAACTGCTGCCACAAAGTTATAAAATTTCACCACGTACGCCGGTGATGTTTGACCTGATTCCGATTCTCAGGGTAACACCTCTCTTTGGACTGTCTCTGATCACATCTACATTTTAATTAGCTGTGATTTCAGTCCGAAGCCAGCCACTCGAGCGTGGAATCGGGCACTGGTCGATTCACGTCTTTCAGGTGCTCCTGAGAGATGTCAGTGTTGGGAGTCCCTGCTGGAGTGGATGATAATCAGTCCCTGCTTTCACCCAGTGCCAGCCTCGCCCCAACGCGGAAACGCTGGGCTACTTTGCTCCGTGACAGTAAGGGAAGGAGTGTGAGCTTTGGATGGAGCAGGTTGTAGACATGAATAGCTAGCACAGACAGCACAGAATAGGCCACCCGATCCATGCTGGGTCCGAGCCCCTCCCAACGCTCCCCGTGGCACCTGTCAGCATCACCCACTGTCCCTTCCCCTCAAAGTCTCATCCAGCACTGCAGCTTCAAGCAAGATTCAAGATTCAAAAATGAGAGGCCAATGGAAGGGGGAGAGTGGGATTAGCAGGTGCGAGAGGGGTGAGAGTGTGAATAGTGACCGAGGCCAGGAGGTGATGTGTGGATTCAGATGAGGGACCGATGAGAGGCCAATGGAAGGGGGAGAGTGGGATTAGCAGGTGCGAGAGGGGTGAGAGTGGGAATAGTGACAGAGGCCAGGAGGTGATGGGTGGATCCAGGTGAGGAGGGGTGAGAAAAAGATGGAGGAGGGGGGAGTAGGGATAGTGACTGAGGGTGAGAGGTGAGTGGTGCGGGTAAGAGAGGGCTGCAAATACATTCAGATACTCTCAGATTCAGTTATTTATCAAGTGTACACAGAAAGATCCTGTCATGAGCACTATGGGCATGTGCTCCTCTATTTGTTATTGCCATCTTACCTAGAGTCACTAAGCCCTTAAACTTCCTCTTTAATCTTGTCAAGTGTATTGTGACTGGCACGGGTTTTCAGCGTACTGTGATTATTTAAAGAGGACTCCCTATTAGCGCAGATCACGGGGTCCTCGTGTCTTTCGAGAGAGATTTGTCTTGTGGGGTCACTCGAAGCTCAGTTGGAAGTCTGATGAATTAACTCCTGTTTCTGTCTCACCATGGGAGTCCAACATTGGAATTCTGAAGAATGAACTCCTTTTTCTGTCTGAACATGGGAGTCTGACATCGGAATTCCAATGAATTAACTCCTGTTTCTGTCTCAACGTAGGAGTCTGTCGTTCCTCCGCAGCTGGGTCTGTCGTTCATCAGCACACACCGAGACAGGTACAGTGAAATGCATCATTTACGTTCACAACCTACACAACGGAAGCAGGCAGTCTGGTGGAGTTGAGAGGCTTTTAGAGAGTGAAGAAGGAGGAAATGGAGGGATATGGATGATATGCAGGAGGAAGACATTTAGTATAAACTGGCACAAAGACGGTGGAATCAGAATCAGGTTTATTTTCACTGATATACGGTGTGAAATTTGTTGTCTTGCAGCAGCAGTTAATAAAAGAAATGTAGGTTACCATAAGATATATTAAAAATATATATTAGTACAAAAACAGAGCAAAATAGTGTGGCATTGGGGATCCACTTCATCGAACATCTCTACTCCATCCACCAACAACAGAATCTCCCGGTGGCCAAACATTTCAAATCCGATTTCCATTCTTGTTCTGGCACGTCGGTCCGTGGCTTCCTCTTGTGTCAGGATGAGGCTGTCCTCAGGGTGGAGGAGCAGCAGCTTATGTTTCATCTGTGTAGCCCCCAACCTGATGGCACGAATAGCAGTTTCTCCTTCCGGTAAACAAAAACTACCCCCTCCCCCACTCTTCTGCCGTCCCCTACTCTAGCCTTTTACCTGTTCTCACCTTCCTATCACTCCCCCCGGGTCCCTTCCTGCTTCCGTTTCTCCTACAGTTTCCTCTCCTCTCCAATCAGATTCCTTCCTCTCCAGCCTTTTACCTTTCCTACCCACCCGGCTTCACCCATCACCTTCCAGCTATCCTCCGTCCCCTTCCCCCAACTTTATACTCTGGCATCTTCGCCCTTCCATTCCAGTCCTGAGGAAGGGCCTTGGCCCGAGATGTCGACTGTTTATTCAATCCCGTGGATGCTGCCTGACTTGTTGAGTTCCTCCACGTTCTGTGTGTGTTGCTTTGGGTTGTCCGTCATCTGCAGGCTTTCTCGTGTGGAGAGTGAGGTCGTGTTCATGGGTTCAATGTCCATTCAGAAATCGTACAGCAGAGGGGAAGAAGCTGTTCCTGAATCGTTGAGTGTGTGTCTTCAGGCTCCTGTCCCTCCTCCTTGACGGTAGCAATGAGAAGAGGGCACATCCCGGGAAATGGGGGTCCTTAATGATGGACGCTGTCTTTCTGAGGCATTGCTCCTTGAAGATGTCCTGGATCCTGAGGAGGCTGGTGCCCATGATGGAGCTGACTGAGTTTACAACTCCCTGTAGCTTTTTCCGATCCTGTGCAGTGGCCCTTGGATACCAGAAGGCGATGCAATCAGAACATCTGTAGAAATTTGCCAGAGCCTTTGGCCTGACAGCAAATTTCCTCACACCTCTAATGACTATAGTTGCTCTCGTGCCTTCTTCATAGTTGCATCAACATGCTGGGGCCAGGAGAGACCCTCAGAGATGTTGACACCCAGGAACGTGAAACTGCTCCCCCTTTCTACTGCTGATCCCTTGATGAGGACTGGTGTGTGTTACCTTGATTTCCCTTCCCGAAGTCCACAATCAATTCCTTGGTCTGACTGACGCTGAGTGAGAGGTTGCTGCTGCGACACTACACAACCAGCTGATCCACCTTGCTCCTGTACACCTCCTCCTCAGCATCTGAGATTCTGCTGAGCGGTCAGCAGATTCATAGGTGAGTTGTGCCTCACCCCAAAGACGTGAGTGAATGAATGCCATACAAGCCACCGTGGAGGGGTGATGGAGGGGTCTCTGTGTAAGGCGGGAGGAGAAGGTGGCGACGCGACACAGCGCGCGCAGCTCTCTCGTAAAATGATATCATATTTGTAAGTAGAATGCCGTGCACAATTCTGATTTGATGGAGACAGCCGTGAGAAGCACAGAGGAACATCTGGAGAAATTTCTGAAATGCCCGGTTCGCTGCCGCTGCTACTGTGCGATCGAGAATCTCCGGAGGGAAGGCCCCCAAATCCTTGGCTTTGCCTGCTGCTAGTGACTGAGGCTGAGGTCGAGGCGCTCGGCAGAGATGGTGCTCGGTACTTGCTGTCGGAGGGCTGGTCGGAGGCTCGAAGTTTTTGGACCACTCAGAGTCGGACTGTGGCCAGGTATGGCAGGGAGAGTTTTCTTCCTTCTCCCGTCTGCCTAAGATGTGGGACTTTCGAGAGACTTTGAACTTTTTTACTGTGCCATGGACTGCTCTTCATCAAGTTACGGTATTGTTGCACTGTTGTAACTAAACGTTGTAATTATGTGGTTTTTGTTAGTTTTTCAGTCTTGGTCTGTCCTGTGTTTTGTGATATCACACCGGAGGAATATTGTATCATTTCTTAATGACAATAAAAGAGGACTGCGTGTCCTCATAATCTAATCTAATCTAATCTACTGTAATCTAAGGCGTGGGTGTCATTGTAAGGAGAGGCTGGAGAGACTGAAGGTATGGTATCTGGGAGATGCCGCAAACACTGAAAGTTGCAGAGGGGAGGGGAGGTCGGCCCTGTAGCGCAGCAGTTCCCGTAACACGTTACATCGGCCTGCAACCCGGACTCACTTCCCGCTGCTGTCCGTACAGAGATCATACGCTCGCCCCGTGACCGCGTGGGTTTCCTCCGGGTGCTCCAGTTTCCTCCACATGCCAAAGATGTACGGATGAGGGCCAGTGAGTGGTGGGCGTGCTATGCTGGCGCAGGAAGTGCGGCGACGCTTGCGGGCTGCCCTGCATGACCATCGCTGATTTGGTTTGGCGGAAATGATGCATTTCACTGTACGCTTCGAAGTTTCTATATACGTGGAGACACAGAGTCATAGAACACGATGGCACAGAATCACGCTGAGCTATTAAACTGCCTTCTCCCATTGACCCACACCGGGACCATAGCCCTCCATACTCCTCCAAACTTCCACCTGTCCAAACTTCGTTGAACGTTAAGATCGAGTTCACATGCACCACTTCTGCTGGCAACTCGTCCCAGACTCACGCCACCATCTGAGTGAAGAAGTTCCCCCTCGTGTTACAGAGGAATATAGAAATCTACAGCACATTACAGGCCCTTCGGCCCACAATGTTGTGCCGACCGTGTGACCTACTCTAGAAACCGCCTAGAATTTCCCTACTGCATAGCTCTCTGTTTTCTAAGCTCCATGTACCCATCCAAGGGGCTCTTAAAAGACCCTATTGTATCCGCCTCCACCACCATTGCTGGCAGTGCATTCCACACACTCACCACTCTCTGAATAAAAAACTTACTCCTGACATTTCCTCGGTACCTATTTCCAAGCACCTTAAAACTATGCCCCCTCGTGTTAGCCATTCCAACCCTGGGAAAAAGCCTCTGACTATCCACACGATCAATGCCTCTCATCATCTTATACACCTCTATAAGGTCACCTCTCATCCTCTGTCGCTGCAAGGAGAAAAGGCCGAGTTACTTAACCTATTCTCATAAGGCACAAGGGGGCTGGAGGGGGTGACAGAGATGGGGAGGGTGTAGGGGCCAGAGGAGGTCACAGCAGATTTGAGGGCCGTGTGTTGTAGAACGTTATGTTTAGAGATAACACTGCTGAAGAAACCATTGAGTGAAATCCCCTCCCTGCTCACTACAGCACGGGCAACCAACAACTATAGAGATCACAGATATGATTACACTACAGAATGTCTGTCCTGCAGTGAGTCTGTAGTCTTGGCCGTTTGTTCCACACAATGATACTGCAGAGCAGAGACTGTAGGTTTGGCTGCTTGTTTCAAAACAGTTACACTACAGAAAGCCTATGCTGCAGTCAGACTGTAGGCTCACCTGTCCTGAGGTGACAGGGTAGTCTCAGCTGTCTGTTCCCACACAATTACACAACAGAACGCCTGTTCTGCAGTCAGACTGTGGGCTAGGCCGTCTGTTCCCGCACAATTACACTGCAGTACACCTGTTCTGCAGTCAGACTGCAGTCTAGGCCATCTGTTCCTTCACAATTACACGATAGAACACTTGTTCTGCAGGCAGACTGTAGGCGCGGCTGCTTGTTCCTACACAATTACAAGACAGAATGCCTGTTCTGCAGGCAGACTCTAGTCTAGGCTGTCTGTTCCTGCACAATTACATGACAGAACGCCTGTCTCGCAGTGATGCTCGACAGACAGCCGTCTGCTCCCAGAGTGGTGTTGTGATCTGTGTCACCTGCAGCCACCTGTCGGAGTGGCTGACACTGCTGGCGAGTTAGGCAGCTTCAGGTCGGGGAGAGGAGAATTGCTGTTGATGGTCAGATTCCTGTTCTCTCGATCTGCAGCCGCAGATCTACGTGCAGAATTGGCTGTGATATCTTTTCAACGCGATGGGTTGTTCTACACTCAGTTCTGGGTGGAAGAAGGAGGGGTGGTACTGAGGGAGGGTCACACTGTGGGAGGGGTTGCACTGAGGGAGGGTCACACTGTGGGGGGGTGATACTGAGGGAGGGTCACACTGTGGGGGGGTGGTAGTGAGGGAGGGTCACAAATGTGGGAGGGGTGGTACTGAGGGAGGGTCACACTGTGGGGGGGTGATACTGAGGGAGAGTCACACCGTGGGAGGGGTGGTACTGAGGGAGGGTCACACTGTGGGAGGGGTGACACTGTGGGAGGGTCACACCGTGGGGGGGTGATACTGAGGGAGAGTCACACTGTGGGGGATGGTACTGAGGGAGGGTCACACCGTAGGAGGGGTGGTACCAAGGGAGGGTCACATTGCAGGAGGGGTGGTACCGAGGGAGGATCACACCGTGGGAGGGGTGGTACCGAGGGAGAGTCACACTCTGTGGGAGGGGTGGTACTGAGGGAGAGTCACACTGCGGGAGGGGTGGTACTGAGGGAGGGTCACACTGTGGGAGGGGTGATACTGAGGGAGTGTCACACTGTGGAGGGTGCGATGAAGTGGAGGGATTCCAGCTGCACCAAGACCCAATTGGCTCAGGCCTCGGGAGACCATGTGGGAGAGGGTCCCACACAAATCATACTTTAATTTGAATTACTCATACTCTGTAAATACTGAATATTTGTTCTTTGTGTATTTGTTGTGTAAATAAACTTATATAGTTCTATTAAAAAAAAGGTGTACAATATCACAGGTCACAGGTGGCAGAGTGGTTCAGACAATGACACAAAGGTTGGGGGTGTTGTGGATAGTGTGGAGGGCTGTCAGAGGTTACAGCGGGACATTGATAGGATGCAAAACTGGGCTGAGAAGTGGCAGGTGGAGTTCAACCCAGATAAGTGTGAGGTGGTTCATTTTGGTAGGTCAAATATGATGGCAGAATATAGTATTAATGGTAAGACTCTTGGCAGTGTGGAGGATCAGAGGGATCTTGGGGTCCGAGTCCATAGGACACTCAAAGCTGCTGCACAAGTTGACAGTGTTGTTAAGAAGGCGTACGGAGTGTTGGCCTTCATCAACCATGGGATTGAGTTCAAGAGGCATGAGGTAATGTTACAGCTGTATAGGACCCTGGTCAGACCCCACTTGGAGTACTGTGTTCATTTCTGGTCACCTCACTACAGGAAGGATGTGGAAACCATAGAAAGGGTGCAGAGGAGATTTACAAGGATGTTGCCTGGATTGGGGAGCATGCCTTATGAAAACAGGTTGAGTGAACTCGGCCTTTTCTCCTTGGAGCGACGGAGGATGAGAGGTGACCTGATAGAGGTGTATAAGATGATGAGAGGCAGATCATATGGATAGTCAGAGGCTTTTTCCCTGGGCTGAAATGGCCAGCACGAGGGAGCACAGTTTGAAGTTGCTTGGAAATAGGTGCAGAGGAGAAGTCAGGGGTAAGTTTTTCACAAGAAGACTGGTGGATGCGTGGAATGGGCTGCCGGCAATGGAGGTGGAAGTGGATACAATGGGGTTTCTTTAAGAGCCTCTTGGATAGGTCCATGGAGCTTAGAAAGATAGAGGGCGATGCGGTAGGGAAATTCTCAGCAGTCTCTAGAGTAGGTTATGTAGTCGGCACAACATTGTGGGCTGAAGGGCCAGTGTCGTGTGGTATGTTCCATGTTTTACGTACAATTGTTTACAGTAACAGTGACCAGGTTCAATTCCAGTCACTGCCTGTAAGGAGTGGGCAGAGATTAGTGTAGTGGTTAGCACAACGCTTTACCGTACCAGTGACCCGGGTTCAATTCCTGTAAGGAGTTTGTATGTTCTCCTCATGGCCGTGTGGGTTTCCCCCGGGTGATCCGGTCTCCTCCCACATTCCGAGGATGGTTGGAAGGTTAGTTGGTCATTGTGATAGTCTAGGATTAAATTGGATGACGCAGCTCAAAGGCCCGGAAGGATTTACTCCGTTCTGTCGATAAGTAAATAAGTCAACGTTCCGTGGGATTGCACTGTGCACCATGTGACTGAGCTCAGCTTTAGCCAAAAGATTTTTTTACACGTCGGTGTTTCCGAACATGAAAGAACCTTAACAAGCTCTGCCCACAAGTGTTTGAATATATTTTAATTTGCTAGCAAGTACCCCAATAAATCTTTTAAACTGTTATTAAAACATTTATCAGCTAGTTCGTCAAAGACTTAAATGCTTAATCCATTTTGGTAAATCGTTGGAAGATTAATCAAAATGGCCCCTTGTTACCCCTCGTAAGCACATGACAAACTATCTGTTAATTTTCTTCCCATTCAGAACCTTCCGGAGATCAGCACCAGATTATTTTTGTTACATTGGACGCCAGGTAATTGCCAGAATTTACCATCCAGCCCTCACTGTCCCTGGAGAAGGTGGGGGGGAGGGGTGGTGAGTCGCCCCCTTTGAACTGTCGTGGTCCGGGTGGGGAAGGTGCTGCTGGGGAGGGAGACCCAGGTCCCGTGATAGATTCCCACATCGGGATGGTGCAGGAGGGGAACCTGCTGGTGGTGGTATTCCCTTGCTCTCCTTGGTGGGAGAGGTAAGCGCCTGGGAGGGGCTGTTGGATTCGCCAGGGTGAATAACTTCAGTGCATTTTGTAGACGGTGCAACTGCAGACACTGTGAGCCGGTGGAGGGAGGGGATGTTTCGGGCTGTGGAGGGGGTGCTGATTGAGCAGACACTGTGAGCCGGTGGTGGGAGAGGTGGGGGTTTGGGAGGGGCTGAGTGGTCTGGGTGAGTAACCCCAGTGTGTATTGTAGATGGTGCAGACTGCAGACACTGTGAGCTGGTGGTGGGAGAGGTGGGGGAGGGAGGGGCTGAGTGGTCTGGGTGAGTAACCCCAGTGTGTATTGTAGACGGTGCAGACTGCAGACACTGTGAGCCGATGGAGGGAGGGGGTGTTTCGGGTTGCGGAGGGGGTGCTGATCGAGCAGACTACTCCATCCCGGACAGTGTCGAGCTCCGCGAGAGATGTTGAGGCCACACTCACCCAGGCAAGTGGAGAAGGTTCCCTGACATTCCTGATCTGTGCCGTGCAGATGGAGGAAGACCTTGTCCTGCACCGGGTCGAGTGGTGTCGAGCAGAAAGTCTGGAGGTCATTCAGTGCTGAGTTATCCCAAGGAGACGTTGATCATCTGGGGAGTTGTTAGAACACACTCACCCGGGAAAAGTGGGAAAAATGGAATACAGATCAGCACATCACAGAAACTAGCCACGGACTCTGTCTACACTTCCCACTCTCTCTGTACAGCAGCCAGCATAATCAAAGACCCCACCCACCCGGACATTCTCTCCTCTCCCCTCTCCCATCAGGCAGAAGATACTAAAGCCTGAAAGCTCGCCCCCACCAGGCCCAAGGACTGCATCTACCCCGCTGTTTGTAGACTATTGAACTAGTTTCAAAGTTCGAAGTACATTTATTACCAAAGTATGTATACATTATACAACCTTGAGACACATCTCCATAGTCATAGTCATAGTCATACTTCATTGATTCCGGGGGAAATTGGTTTTCGTCACAGTTGCACCATAAATAATTAAATAGTAATAAAACCATAAATAGTTAAATAGTAATATGTAAATTATTTATGCAGGAAATAAGTCCAGGACCAGCCTATTGGCTCAGGGTGTCTGACCCTCCAAGGGAGGAGTTGTAAAGTTTGATGGCCACAGGCAGGAATGACTTCCTATGACGTTCTGTGTCACATCTTGGTGGAATGAGTCTCTGGCTGAATGTACTCCTGTGCCCAACCAGTCCATTATGTAGTGGATGGGAGACATTGACCAAGATGGCATGCAACTTGGACAGCATCCTCTTTTCAGACACCACCATCAGAGAGTCCAGTTCCATCTCCACAACATCACTGGCCTGACGAATGAGTTTGTTGATTCTGTTGGTGTCTGCTACCCTCAGTCTGCTGCCCCAGCACACAACAACAAACATGATCGCACTGGCCACCGCAGACTCATAGAACATCCTCAGCATCGTCCGGCAGATGTTAAAGGATCTCAGTCTCCTCAGGAAATAGAGACGGCTCCGACTCTTCTTGTAGACAGCTTCAGTGTTCTTTGACCAGTCCAGTTTATTGTCAATTCATATCCCCAGGTATTTGTAATCCCCCACCATGTCCACACTGACCCCCTGGATGGAAACAGGGGTCACCGGTACCTTAGCTCTCCTCAGGTCTACCACCAGCTCCTTAGTCTTTTTCACATTAAGCTGCAGGTAATTCTGCTCACACCATGTGACAAAGTTTCCTACCGTAGCCCTGTACTGAGCCTCATCTCCCTTGCTGATGCATCCAACTATGGCAGTGTCATCAGAAAACTTCTGAAGGTGGCAAGACTCTGTGCAGTAGTTGAAGTCAGAGGTGTAAATGGTGAAGAGAAAGGGAGACAATACAGTCCCCTGTGGAGCCCCAGTGCTGCTGATCACTCTGTCGGACACACAGTGTTGCAAGCACACGTACTGTGGTCTGCCAGTCAGGTAATCAGTAATCCATGACACCAGGAAAGCATCCACCTGCATTGCTGTCAGCTTCTCCCCCAGCAGAGCAGGGAGGATGGTGTTGAATGCACTGGAGAAGTCAAAAAATACGACCCTCACAGTGCTCGCTGGCTTGTCCAGGTGGGCGGAGACACGGTTCAGCAGGTAGACGATGGCATCCTCAACTCCTAGTTGGGGCTGGTAGGCGAACTGGAAGGGATCTAAGTGTGGTCTAACCATAGGCCGGAGCAGCTCCAGAACAAGTCTCTCCAGGGTCTTCATGATGTGGGAGGTCAATGCCACCGGTCTGTAGTCATTGAGGCCGCTGGGGCGCGGCATCTTCGGCACAGGGACGAGGCAGGATGCCTTCCACAGCACAGGAACCCTCCGGAGCCTCAGGCTCAGGTTGAAGAATGGTGAAGTACTCCACATAGCTGAGGGGCACAGGCTTTGAGCACCCTGGTACTGACACCATCCGGGCCTGCAGCCTTGCTCGGGTGGACACGTTTCAACTGTTTTCTCACCTGTTCAGCTGTGAAGCCCGCCGTGGTGGTTTTGTGTGGGGAAGGGGTATAGTCACGAGAGCAGGGTGGGGGACTCCTTGCAGGCAGCCACAACACAAAGAACCCCCCCCCAAAAAATATTAATGTGCAGAGAGAAAAAAAACAAATCATGCAAACAATATAAGGAAGCAAATAGCATTTAAACAAACGTGATGCTCAGACACGAAGCCTGGAGCGTCCAGGTCAGACCCGCAGCCTCAGTTCAGTACACAGCAGAGTAAACATTGCCGAGCTCACAGATACAGAGCCAGGGACATAGAAACTCAGAAAACCTACAGCTGTGCCCAACATGTCCTCACCTTAGAAATTACTAGGGTTACCCATAGCCCTCTATTTTTCTAAGCTCTATGTACCTCTCCAGGAGTCTCTTAAAAGACCCTATCGTATCTGCCTCCACTACTGTCACCGGCAGCCCATTCCACGCACTCACCACTGTCTGTGTAAAAAACTTACCCCTGACATCTCCTCTGTACCTACTCCCAAGCACCTTAAAAACCTTCTCATGCTAACCATTTCAGCCCCAGGAAAAAGCCTCTAACTATCCACACGATCAAAGCCTCTCATCGTCTTGTACACCTATATCAGGTCACCTCTCATCCTCCGTCACTCCAAGGAGAAAAGGCCGAATTCACTCAACCTGTTCTCATAAGGCATGCTCCCCAATCCAGGCAACATCCTTGTAAATCTCCTCTGCACCCTTCCTATGATTTCCACATCCTTCCTGTAGTGAGGCGACCTGAACTGAACACAGTACTCCAAGTGGGGTCTGACCAGGGTTCTATATAGCTGTAACATTACCTCTCGGCTCTTAAACTCAATCCCACGGTTGATGGCCAATGCACCGTACGCCTTCTTAACCACAGAGTCAACCTGCACAGCAGCTTTGAGTGTCCAATGGACTTGGACCCCAAGATCCCTCTGATCCTCCACACTGCCAAGAGTCTTACCATTAATACTATATTCTGTCATAGTATTTGATCTACCAAAATGAACCACCTCACACCTATCTGGGTTGAACTCCATCTGCTACTTCTAGGCCCAGTTTTGCATCCTATCAATGTACTGTTGTAACCTCTGACAGCCCTCCACACTATCCAGGACACCCTCAACCTTGGTGTCATCAGCAAATTTACTAACCCATCCCTCCACTTCCTCATCCAGGTCATTTATGAAAATCACAAAGAGAAGGGGTCCCAGAACAGATCCCTGAGGCACACCACTGGTCACCGACCTCCATGCAGAATATGACCCGTCTACAACTGCTCTTTGCCTTCTGTGGGCAAGCCAGTTCCGGATCCACAAAGCAAGGTCCATCAACTTACCAACCACTGAGGTAAGACTCACGAAGAGCAGTTGGATCACGCCACAGTCTCATCATGGAGCCCGCAGACACGGATCCAGGAGCAGCCGGATCAGGCCCTCAGTTCTGAGAACAGCGCAGTAAACGATGCGGAGCAGCAAGCAGAACCGGCCAGAACATCACCTCTCGTTCCATCACCCTGCCCTTTCAACCCATCCGGCCCCAACGCACAGACATCGCAGCGAGTGCGCCTCTTATACATCTAGGTAGACCCTTGGCCTCCCGATCTACCCAGCATTTCATTGTTTACCTGCACTGCACCCTTGCCCCTCCCTTGGACAACATCGGTGGCGTGGAGAGGGGAGACTTGCAGCATGGACAACTGTCGGTCTTCCATACAACCTTGCCCAGGCCTGCGGCCTGCGGCCTGGAGAGGACACTCCAGACCAGCCATTCTCAACGGGGGCCCTGGCACATTTGAAGGGGGGCACTGACTGAAAACTGTGAGAAGGGGAACCCCAAGGGTTTATGGGGGCCCTGGTAACTGAACCGATGAACTACCCGAGCAGCAACCTTCACTGGAATCAATAGTTTCCCTCCTATTTATAATATCTTTCCGACACACCATTTGAATTTGGCGCACCTGGTAAATTCATTGCTTAAGCTCCTCCCACACAGCCTCACTTCAGAGTCAGCCGCGAATCAGACTGCAGCGGGTCAACGTATTCAATCAAGGGTTCTTGCATCTATAATCGCCATGCTTCATTCTCCGAAGATCAGTGTGTCTTGCTAGGCCTTTTTTAGCCTCGTAACTTTAAAGTATATGTGTTTGGATATATTATACGTTAAGGTAGGTTGCGAAAAGTGTTTATTACTGCATATGAAGTCACTGAAAAAAGAAATCCCTGTCTCCGGGTGACAGCATTTTTTGTCAGTAATGTATCTGTATTTTGCGCGCTTATTATTTTCAGAAATAATTCTACCCATGAGTTCCTTGGCAAAAAAATGTGTCGGCAGTTTTCAGTGGAATAATTATCGTATGGTTTCATCGCATCTCCGCAAAACCCATCTCTGCCCATGTGTTTGAGCTGCATGACTACACTATCAAATGAAAGCATGAGGCCAAGCAAATTGAAAAAAAAACATTTGGATACCTCGTATCCAGAGAAGAAGGATAAACACTCAGATTTCTTCAAAAACCTTCAAGTGAAGGCCAACGTTGAAACAAATGCTCACTCAAACATCACAGAAATGAGAGAAGGGTCTTGTTGCGTCGTATAAAATTAGTAAACTGATTGTTAAAACTGGAAATGCTCACAATGTTGGTGAATCGCTTATCCTGCCTTCAGTGTCCTTAATAATATCTGATGTCATGAACTTGAGTGCCAAAGAAACAATTCCGGCAATTCCTTTGAGTAATTCTACTGTTGCCAGAAGAATCGATGAGATGGCATGGGACATTGAAGAAGGATTGGTCAGTTCGTTACAATCCAAGAAATTCCCTTTGCAATTAGACGAAACTACTTTACAATATAACGACGCTCTTCTCATGGCTTATGTGAGATTCTGGAACGGAAACAAACTGATGGAAGAGATGGTGTTTGCCAGGAGGATTAAAACGGATACTACGGAACTGTCTATTTTTGAAGAAATCAGAAATTGCTTAAGCGAGAACAATATTCCAATGGAGAATATAATTGCTTGTGCAACTGATGGTGTCGCCTCTATGGTTGGTCGATACAGAGGATTCATCGGCCATCTAAAAAGAGTTATACCTTCTGTCTTTACTATTCATTGCATCATTCACAGGGAGCACCTAGTAGCTAAAAACTTAGGGGGACGTCTCAATCTTCCGCTTTCAGCTGTCATAAAGACTGTAAACTTCATCAAATCCCATGTCCTTCAGGATCGTCTTTTCTGGCAGCTGTGTGAAGAAAATGATGAAGACTTCCGGATGCTGCTGCTGCATGCCGAGGTGAGGTGGCTTCTCAAGAGAAACTGTCTTCAACGTTTTGTTACACTCTGGGACACCACAGTTTCCTTCACGTCTGATAAAGAGCATGCAGAAAGACTCGTTGACGCTAAGGCGGACATATTTTATCTGGCAGATATCTTTCAGAAAGTTAATTTGTTCAACAAGACCTTACAGGGCAAAAGCAGTAACCTCATAGATTGTAAGGAAACCATTGTTCCTTTCCTTAAGAAACTCGAAGTCCATTGCCACAATATGGGACGTCGGGAATTTTTACAATTTCCAAACCTGAAGACAATCGTAGAGGCACTGAAGGACGATGACCTCACCTTTTATGTGAAACGTCTCAAGCAGATACATAAGGATTTGCAAGAAAGATTTAATGACCTATTAAACCTTGGTATCCTGGATTGGATTTTGAATCCATTTGAAGCACAACCTACCCAAGTAGAGGCAGAAATTCAAGAGAGTTTGATAGATCTACAGAATGATTTCACTGCACGTCATCAGTTCAGTCAGTTTCAAAAAGCTGTTTGGATCAAGAGTGATCTGCTGAATAAAGTTACAACACTGTGGGAAAAAAGCCCAAAGATTTTTTTATTGCCTTTCCCTCAACATATTTGGTTGAGCGCAGATTCTGCAAGGTAGTTTCCTTGACAAAATCCAGGAACAGAATTGATATCGCAACCAGATATCCTCCGACTGTCATTGTCTAACTTGGAGCCCGATATCATGAAAGTTGCAGAAAAGCACCAAGCTCAGGGATGCATTAGGCCTGATAGATGTTTAACTTCACACAGACTTTTTTTTAAAGTTTTGTCCAGTATGCTAGAATGCTCAAGTTTTCTTGGTGTTCAATAATAGATTATCTTCTGTCCATCTGTTCGTGTTGTATCCCTGTTTGAAAGGGGGGTCCTGGAACCTGAGAAGAGATCCTAAGGGGGTCGTGGCCAAAAGACGGTTGAGAATCACTGCTCTCGACTTTCCAGGCGCAGATCCACGGTCTCGCGTTACTAACGGATACCACCACCACCCTCTTAGCGGCAATTACACTTCATCCCACATTGCCTTATTCCATCCGAATGCAGTGTGTCAGAATTTGCCAGCATGCAAGGCAAGCTTTTCAGTGCACACGACAATTCCGATACGAGGTGCCTGTGCAGGGGCTGAGCAGAGGGTTCTCGCCCTGTGATTAAGCCCACACACCGTATCTTCACTGGCGCTCTGACAGAACAGCGGCGAAACGTAATGTCCATCTGGTGACTGAGGGGAGGGGAGGCATTCATTAGCAAGTCCTGGAGAGTGCAATCAATCAGTTTTGTTCTGTGCAGAGCACGGCAGGCTGCAGTAGACACAATTACCACTTAAATCCGATAGACTGAGCACAGTTCGCCTCTTCTCAGCCACCGTGACCTGACCTGCAAGGGTACAGACATCCAGACGTGGCGGCTCCAGCCCCGAGCCCGCAGACGAGGGTTCGATTCCCGCGACAGCTGCTGGGGGATTTAAAACGGAATAACTTTGCCATTGTTACGAAGAGATGCTGGATTCTAGAATGGAGTACGGCGTGAGCGCAGGCCATTGGGCCCGTTGCCTCCATGCTGTGATTTCAACAATTCGAGATTTCAGTTTATTTGTCATTACGTGCTTCGAAACAAACAGTGCATGCTGACGCAGTGGTTTGCACAACGCTATCACAGTGATTTACACGACGCTATCACAGTGATTTACACGACGCTATCACGGTGATTTGCACGACACTATCACGGCAATTTGCACGACACCATCACAGTGATTTATACGGCACTATCATGATGATTTACACAATGCTATCACAGTGATTTGCACGACACTATCACAGTTTGGGGCAGCGGAGTTCGAAGTTCAAATCCATCTGTTTTTTCTCTGGCAAAGGTGGTGAGGAACCTCCCTGAAAGTGACTCCACAGGTCGATAGGGTGGTGAAGAAGGCTTATGCAATCCTTGCTTTTATTCGTCGAGGCATTGAGTTCAAAAGTCAGGAGGATATGTTGCAACTTTATGTCTCCCGCCCCCACCTCCTTCACCATTCCCCATTCCCACTTCCCTCTCTCACTTTATCTCCTTGCCGCCCATCACCTCTCTCTGGTGCTCCACCCTCTTCACTTTCTTTCATAGTCTTCTGTCCTCTCTTATCAGCTCCCCGCCCCCCAACCAGGTATCTCTTTCCCCACTCGACTTCCCAGCTCTTTACTGCACCCCTCCACCTTCCCAATCTCACCCATCACCCTCTACCTTGTCTCCCCCTCCCCCCACTTTCTTACTCTGAGTTCTCATCTCCTTCTCCAGTCCTGACGAAGGGTTTCCTCTCGGCCTGAAACGTCGACTGTGCACTCTTTTCCATAGGTGCTGCCTGGCCTGCTGAGTTCCTCCGGCATTGTGTGTGTGTTACGTCCTTAGTTTGCGTTGGTTGTGAACGCAAACGACGACTTTCACTGTGTGTGTGTGTGTGTGTGTGTGTGTGTGTGTGTGTGTGTGTGTGTGTGTGTGTGTGTTTGTGTGTGTGTATGATAAACCATACCCGGGCCTGCCCAGGGATTTGGTGGGGGTGGGGGGTGGGGGGTGGTGGTGAAGGAGCTCTCTACACACCGGGAACCGAGGATGAGATCCACGAGGCCTGGGGGTGGCTTGTTGAAGAAATTGGCAGGCTAGTGCCGGCCAGGGAGGCAAAATTGCCTTTCGAATCATCAAGGACAGGTATCAAACGAGGCTTTCAGGCGGTGGATAAGAACTAACCCAGACCTTTGCAAATGGAGTCAAGCCGAGATGTGACACTATTTTCGAGGGAAATTAGATACTTTTTTTCAAAACATGAAGTGGATCAGAAAGGGAGTATTAAAAGGCTGGTGCCACACAAGTGAAATCCTGCTAAACGAGCCCTCTTGTGTAATTTTCTCTGTTTGAGATTTTCCTCTGATCTGTGCACAAGTGCATGAATCTCATCACAAACAGGACGATTTAGAGAAAAAGACATTCCTCTTTCAGAATTACACTCACAGAGTTGCGTGGCTCAGAAGCGGTCCCGCCCCAACCAAATGGGTGAAGGGTCAGACAGGTCACCAACAGAACAACAGGGCCTTTCAACCCTTCCAGCCTGGCCTCTCATTTCAGGAGATCCTAGCTGGAGTGTCCTTGGCTTCAGCCTGTTCCCCTCAGCCCTCATCTCATCAGTAACCCCTGGCTCTGTGGTTGCTCTAGATTTCCCCTCATCCTGATGGTCTCTTTGACAGCTTGTGTATCAATAAAATTGTCTCACAGTCTTCTGATGTCCAGAGAGACACACCGTACTGAAATGGGCTTTTGACCCATCTGCTCCAGGCCAACCGAGGTGCCCATCTTAGGTAGTCCTATTTGTCCACAATTGGCTCTTGTCCTTCGAAATCAGGGGTTCCCAGCCTGGGGTGCATGGACCCCACGGTTAATGATAATGGTCCATGGCATAAAAATGTTGGGAGCCCCTGCTCTAAACCTTTCCTATCCACGTACCTGTCCATATCCCTCTAAACCTTTCCTATCCGTGTACCTGTCCATATCCCTCTAAACCTTTCCTATCCGTGTACCTGTCCGTATCCCTCTAAACCTCTCCTATCCATGTACTTGTCCATATCCCTCTAAACCTTTCCTATCCGTGTACCTGTCCGTATCCCTCCAAACCTTTCCTATCCGTGTACCTGTCCGTATCCCTCTAAACCTTTCCTATCCGTGTACCTGTCCATATCCCTCTAAACTTTTCCTATCCGTGTACCTGTCCATATCCCTCTAAACCTTTCCTGTCCGTGTACCTGTCCGTATCCCTCTAAACCTTTCCTATCCGTGTACCTGTCCATATCCCTCTAAACCTTTCCTATCCGTGTACCTGTCCATATCCCTCTAAACCTTTCCTATCCGTGTACCTGTCCATATCCCTCTAAACCTTTCCTATCCATATCCCTCTAAACCTTTCCTATCCGTGTACCTGTCCATATCCCTCTAAACCTTTCCTATCCGTGTACCTGTCCATATCCCTCTAAACCTTTCCTATCCGTGTACCTGTCCGTATCCCTCTAAACCTTTCCTATCCGTGTACCTGTCCGTATCCCTCCAAACCTTTCCTATCCGTGTACCTGTCCGTATCCCTCTAAACCTTTCCTATCTGTGTATCTGTCCGTATCCCTCTAAACCTTTCCTATCCGTGTACCTGTCCGTATCCCTCTAAACCTTTCCTATCCGTGTACCTGTGCATATCCCTCTAAACCTTTCCTATCTGTGTACCTGTCCATATCCCTCTAAACCTCTCCTATCCGTGTACCTGTGCATATCCCTCTAAACCTTTCCTATCTGTGTATCTGTCCATATCCCTCTGAACGTTTCCTATCCCACTCCCTCTGGCAGCTTGTTCCATATACGGACCACCCTCTGGGTGGAGAGGTTGCCCCTCGGGTTCCTGTTAAATCTCTCCCCTCTCACATTAAACCTGTGCCCTCTGGTTCTTGATTCCCCAAGCCTGGCGAAAACACCGTGGTTATTCACTGACCTGCGCCCCTCAGGGTTTTATAGCTCTCTATAAGGTCTCCTCTCAGTCTCCATGCTCCAGGGAGGCACAGCAGTGGAGAGTTTAGCGTAACGCTTTACAGCAGCGATTCCTGCTGCTACGTGTAAGGAGTTTGTACATTCACTCCATGACCGCGCTGATCTCCCCCGGGTGCGTGACTGTCTGGGTCTCCCTGGGTCAGTGTCCACGTGGGTCTCCCCCGGGTGCACGACTGCGCGGGTCTCCCCTGGGTCAGTGTTTGCATTGCTTTCTCCTGGGTGTGTGACCGCTTGAGTCTCCCCCGGGTGCACGACCGCGTGGGTCTCCCCCGGGTGCGTGACGGTCTGGGTCTCCCTGGGTGTGTGACCGCGTGGGTCTCCCACGGGTCAGTGTCCGCGTGGGTCTCCCCCGGGTGCACGACCGCGCGGGTCACCCCCGGGTGCTCTGGTTTCCTTGCACATTTCACAGATGTACAGGTTAGGGTTAGTGAGGTGTGGGTTTGCTACGTTGGTGCGGGACGCGTGGTGACAGTTGCGGCTGGACATCCCTTGCTGATTTGGTTTGACGCAAACGACACACTTCCTTAAGACCATACGATATAGGAGCAGAATTTGGCCATTTTAGTCTGCTCCGCTATTTCATCATGGCTGATCTATTTTCCTCTCAGCCCCAGTCGCCTGCCTTCCCCCCCCCCACACCCCCGTATCCGTTCGTGCCCAGACCAATCAACCTCAACCTTAAATATACCTGCAACACGTACAAAATGCTGGAGGAGCTCAGCAGGCCTTAAATATACCCCATGATTTGGCCTCCACAGGTACCCTTGGCAAATAATTCCCCAGACTCACACTCTCTGATTAAAGAAATTCCTCCCCATCTCTGTTGTAAAAGGACACCCCCCATTCTAAGACCTCTGGTTTTAGACTCCATCGTCATCGGAAACATGCTCTCCACATCCGCTCTATCAATGCCTTTCAACATTCGGTAGGCTTGGGAGGAGAGAGAGCAGCACGCCACGCATGCGCAGCCTTCCGGTGAAAATGATATCGTATCCGTTAAATAGGGGCTGTGGACAATTCTGATTTGATGGAGAATGGACATGAAAGCACAGAGGAACATCTGGAGAAATTTCTGAAACGCCAGTTCGCTGCTGTTGTTCGCTGCGCGATCGAGAATCTTCTGGAGGGAAGCCCTCAAAATCCCTGTCTTTACCTGCTGCTGGCGACTGAGATTGAGGTCGAAGCGTTCAGATAGAGATGGCGCTCGGTACTTGGTGTCGGAGGGCTGATCGGAGCTCGAAGTTTTCGGACGACTCAGAGTCGGACTGTGGTCGGGCATGGCAGGGAGAGTTTTCTTCCTTCTCCCGTCTACGTGAGATGTGGGACGTTCGAGAGACTTTTGAACTTTTTTACTGTGCCATGGCCTGTTCTTCATCAAGTTATGGTATTGTTACACCTTTGTAACTATATGTTATAATTATGTGGTTTTGTTAGTTTTTCAGTCTTGGTCTGTCCTGTGTTTTGTGATATCACAGCGGAGGAATATGGTATCATTTCTTAATGCATGCATTACTAAATGACAATAAAAGAGGACTGCGCGTCCTCATAATCTAAATGTTTAATGAGATCCCCCCTCATTCTTCTGAATTCCAGTGAGTAGAGGCCCAGAGCCATCAAACACTCCTCATACGACAACCCTTTCAATCCCGGAATCATTTTTGTGAGCCTCCTTTGAACCCTCTCCAGCGTCAGCTGTATGTTTTGACGTACAGGTGACGAATAAAGCTAACCTCTAATCAATCTCTTCCTTTACAGTCCCACCCGATCCAGTCTCTCCTGATAGGTTAAACCCTCCAGTCGTGTGTACCATCCCGGTGAAACTCTCCTGCCCCGTCTCAAGCTTACACATCTCCTTCCCGTAACTCAGCGACCAGAACCGCACACAGTACTCCTGGTGAGTCTCACCAACACCCTACACAGCGAAGGTCCCCACCACTTGGACTGGGCAACATCTCACAGTTAACGTGGCCCAGTTCCCTAACTGAGCAAGATCTTGTAATCTGCGATGACCCTCTTCACGTCCAATGCCTCCTAACTTCCTGTCACCCAAATGTCTACTGATCAAATCTCATGCACTTGCATCCAAATAATTGACATAAATAACAACTAGCAGGAGAACCTGACCTCCCACCAAACACAGAACCCTTTTGCACACCACTAGTCACCAGACTCCATTGAAGAAACAACCTCCAGTCATCAATGTGGACTCTGAGGTAAATATTACATTGGCCAGGCTGAGAGAAAACACGATCCACACGGATACATGAACATCATCTGTCCGTGAAGCAGCGTGACCATCTCTCCCCGGGCTCTACCCAGTAAGATCGAGAGTGGCACAGACGTGACTGGGCATCAGTGAAAGTCATGGCGATGTCAAGGGGATTCCTAGAAGTGTGGTTTTCCGCCAACAATTCTGTACACAGCCATGGAGACCTCGATCTTATTCATGAGTCAATCCGGGCAAAATTCCAGACCGCAGTGCACGAAGTTCGCCACACAGCCGATCAGCGATGAGGATTCCTCCCCACGTCGCAACTGAGTTTCTAAAATGGTGGCCAATCAGCTGATCGGTAAGTATACAAAGGACAAGCCTACGGAGGACACACCACGATCGACAGTGCACTGACCATGTCTCCTCGTATGGTGACGAAACGATTGCCAGCAAATTGCCAAGGTCAGAGAACAACTCGACCCAACCATCAGCCACCTGATTCAATTCCGAGCCAGTTTTGAATCCACCTTACCAGCTCTCCTTGGACTCCATGGAACCTCACCTTCCAGACCAGCCGACCATGCTGGACCTTTGACCACTGTTTTAGAACATGTGGCAGTCTGTTCCCTTGTTTCAACATGAACCCCAACCCAATGCCTCAAGAAGGTGGCATCCATCATGAAGGAACCTCAGTATCTGGAACATGCCCTCTTCTCATTACTAGCATCAGAGAGGAGGTACAGGAGCCTGAAAACTCACACTCAACATTTTAGGAACAGCTGCTTCCCCGCTGCCATTTGATTTCTGAATGGACAATAAACCCACGAACACTACTCCAACCTGATGGCGTGAATGTTGCTTTCTCCTTCTATTAAAAAAAAATGTTTCCCTCTTCTTCTGTTCCCTTCTCTGGCCTCTTACCTCTTCTCACCTGCCCATTACTTCTCCCTGGATTCCCTCCTCATCTCGTTCTCCTATAGACCACTCTCCTGTCCTATCACGTCCCTTCCTCTCCTGCCCTTCACCTTTCCCACCCACCTGACTTCACCTATCACCTTCTGGCTATCCTCCTACCCCTCCCCTCCACTTTTCCTCTTCCTTTCCCATCTGGAAGAGTGTCTCGGCCTGAAATGTCGACTGTTTCGTTATTTCCACAGGTCTACCTGACCCGCTGAGTTCCTCCATTGTGGGCTACCTCTCTATTTTCCTCTGGTTTGCACATTTTAACAGGCAGTGACGGGAATTGAACCTGGGTCACTAGTACCATACAGTGTTGTGCTAATCGTGACGGTAGCAGGCTGTGACAGTCATACCTTGGTGTGTGTTTATACCCCTTACCCCACCCTGGGGAAAGACTGTGACCATCCAACTTTTTTACGCTCTTCACTTTCAACAACACCTCGCAATTTAGTGTCATCCGCAAACTTACTGATCAAATGCTGTGCATTGGCATTCAAACCATTTACATAAATAACACAGGACTGCAAAGTTTTTTGTAAGTTTTGCTTCCTCAGAATTGTTGTTGTTTCTGATAGACCGTTTGAAGCTGAACTCAAATCTAATTTCAGACTACTTGTTTCGTGTAGGAATTTGTAAAAAAAAACAAGAAATTTACTTTTATTGAATATAATGCATTGAATTGCATAGCAGTGCTGGTACTTTGTAATAGTTCAATGAAGCTTAAAACGTTTTGTTGATGATTTGCATTTATACTCAGTGTCTGAGGCTTCTCGCTTATCTGTTGAGCAATATAAAGCCAGCACTCCAGTTGCCTTAATACCGTCTCTCCATGACCGCAATGTCCTGGTGAAACCTTTCACCGTGCTCGTGACTGACAGCGCCAAGATTTGCAGGGAAGAAGTCTAAGTGGGAGTGCAGAAAATGAATCTTTGGTGACATGTTGCACGTCATGGTTCTGTACGCTTGAAGCATCTTGTCAACCAGTTGCATGTAGTTTGGTGCTCTGTAGTTGCCAAGCAGATTTTCTTTGAAAGCCTTCCATGTGATTTTCTCTGGTCCTACTAGAAGTTGTTCAAATTGCCTGATGACCTGTTTGATTTGTGGACGAACAAAAATGCTTTCCTTGATCAAGGCAACAGTAGTTCTGAAATATGAATTGAAATAACCAATATAAGGTGATTTTTTAAAAAAAATGGTGCTTGATAGGGGACTCTTCATGGTGATTCTTCATGATCAGCAGTTAACGTCCATAACATACACCCAAAAGTATTCAGGAAGCAACATCTTTGTTGTCCGGTGTTATGAATAACGATGGTTCCAACATTGACCCCTGCAGCACACCACCAGTCAACGGCCTCCATTCCAAGAAACAGCCTCGACCACCAGCCTCTGGTTCCTACCTGAAAGCCATCTATGGATGCACCTAACATGCTCTCCCTGTGTTACGTGGGACCCATCCTTCTAGTCCAGCTTGCCAAGTGAATGTATCACATTCAGAGTTGGCTTCATTGTTGTAGTGTCAGAGACACAACAAGGACAACTGTTACAAGAAATTACTTAATTCGAGCAAAAAACAAAATCCTTTGCAGTATGAATGGTTTTTGAAATTGGTTTATTGTTGTCACAAGTACCAAGATGCAGAGAAAAGCTGGTCTTGCATACTGTTCATGCAGATCAGATCATTACTCAGTGCACTGAGCTAGGACAAGGTAAAACAGTAAAAGAAAGCAGAATAAAGCATAGCAGTCAGTGAGAGAGTGCAGCACGGGCAGACAGTAAGGCACAGACTGCTGCAGCAACTCAACATCTGCAGAAATGAATAAGGAGTCGATGTTTTGGGCCGTGACCCTTATTGGGGACTGAGTAAGAAGGGGGAAGATGCCAGAAGGGACTGTCTTGTCTCCCTTTCTCTTCACCATTTACAACTCGGACTTCAACTACTGCACAGAGTCTTGTCATCTTCAGAGGTTTTCAGATGACTCTGCCATAGTTGGATGCATATCAGCAAGGGAGATGAGGCTACGGTGGGAAACTTTGTCACAAGGTGTGAGCAGAATTATCTGCAGCTCAATGTGAAAAAGACTAAGGAGCTGGTGGTAGACCTGAGGAGAGCTATGGTACCGGTGACCCCTGTTTCCATCCAGGGGGTCAGTGTGGACATGGTGGAGGATTACAAATACCCGGGGATATGAATTGACAATAAACTGGGCTGGTCAAGGAACACTGAGGCTGTCTACAAGAAGGGTCAGAGCCATCTCTATTTCCTGAGGAAACTGAGGTCCTTTAACATCTGCCAGACGATGCTGAGGATGTTCTACGAGTCTGTGGTGGCCAGTGCGATCATGTTTGCTGTTGTGTGCTGGGGCAGCAGACTGAGGGTAGCAGACACCAACAGAATCAACAAACTCATCCGTAAGGCCAGTGATGTTGTGGGGATGGAACTGGACTCTCTGATGGTGGTGTCTGAAAAGAAGATGCTGTCCAAGTTGCATGCCATCTTGGACAATGTCTCCCATCCACTATATAATGTACTGGTTGAGCACAGGAGTACATTCAGCCAGAGACTCATTCCACCGAGATGCAACACAGAGCGTCATAGGAAGTCATTCCTGCCTGAGGCCATCAAACTTTACAACTCCTCCCTTGGAGGGTCAGACACCCTGAGCCAATAGGCTGGTCCTGGACTTATTTCCTGGCATAACTTACATATTACTATTTAACTACTTATGGTTCTATTACTATTTATTATTTATGGTGCAACTGTAATGAAAACCAATTTCCCCTGGGACCAATAAAGTATGACTATGACTATGACTATTACTACTAGAATAAAAAGTTGAGGAGGGAAGGAGACAAGTTAGATGGCAATGGGTGAAACCAGGTGAGGGGGAAAGGTCAAGGGCTGGAAAAGAAGGAATCTGATAGAAGAGGAGAGTGGACTATAGGAGAAAGGGAAGAAGGGGAGAACCCAAAGGGAACTGATAGACAAGTGAGAAGAGGTAAGAGTCAGAAGTAGAGAAGAGAAGAAGAGGGGAGGGGGAGGTATTATTTATTAACTGGAAGTAGAAATCGATGTTCATGCCATCGGGCTGGAGGCCACGCAGACGGAATATGAGGTGTTGCTCCTCCACCCTG
The DNA here is from genome assembly GCF_030028105.1 of Mobula birostris. Taxonomy (NCBI): domain Eukaryota; kingdom Metazoa; phylum Chordata; class Chondrichthyes; order Myliobatiformes; family Myliobatidae; genus Mobula; species Mobula birostris. Next base: position 1,971,120 of record NC_092397.1, on the reverse strand, counting down.
GGGGTGGCCTCATCTTGGCACAAGAGGAGGCTGTGGACACACATGTCGGAACAGGAATGGGAATGGGAATAAAACTGTTAGGCCATTGGGAAGTTCGGCTTTTAGCGAAGGGAGAAGAGGTGCTCGATGAATCGGTCCCCCAATTTACAGCTGGTACCATAAGATGGTGAGGTCAAGATTCATCTTATCGTACCAGGAGTCTGTTCAGTGCCTGATAACAGCGGGGTAGAAGCTGCCCTTAAGTCTGGTGGGACGAGCTTTCAGGCTTTTGTATCTTCTGGGAGAGGGGAGAAGAGAGAATGTCCGGGGAGGGTGGGGGCCTTTGATGATGCGGGATGATTTACTGAGCCAGCAGGAAGTGCAGATGGAATCTGTGGAGCGGAAGCTGGTTTCTCAACTCTCTGCAGTTTCAAATGTTTCAAAGGTACATTTAGTGTCAGAGAAATGTATACAATATACATCCTGAAATGATTTTTCTTTGCAAACATCCATGAAAACAGAGGAGTGCCCCAAAGAGTGAATGACAGTTAAATGTTAGAAGCCCAAAGTCCCTCCCGCCACCCCGGTCCTCTCCCTCCCACACATAAGCAGTAGCAAGCAATGATCCCCCTCCCCACCAGCAATAAAAAGCATCGGCACCCGCCACCATGCACTCAAGCGTGCAGCAGAAGCAACAGCAAAGACACAGACTTGCAGTACCCCAAAGACTACTCGTTCACCCGGTATTCGACATACCACCGGCTCTCTCTCTCTCCCTAATAAGGGAGAAAGAGGTGTCTCTGTTTCACAGCGAGAAGGGGAGACATGACAAACAACTGGCTGGTTTATGATGTTAAAGGTCCTTTGAGTCGCTTTTTCTGAGCTCTGTGCCCAAAGATCTCGGGTCTCTGGACACACAGCCGGAGATCTTCCGACTCCCACGACACACCCATCCGGGACAGCGACCTTCAATCCGCCCGTCTCCAGAGCCCCGAGATCCTAGGCCTCCAAAGGCATGCCAAGCTCTTAGGCTGCACCCTTGGCATGTCGGATAACGGCCCATAGTGACACTCCGAGAGCGGGCCCCCATTCCCGCAAAGAACCAAATTCAACATGTAACTCCAGGTCAGGGTCTTCAAAAGAACCCTGAAAGAGTAAAACAGAGATATTAAAGGTGGAAACGGAGCTGTTTCCGAGGATGCAAGCAAAGCAGTCGCTGTTTAGCGCCATCTTGACGAAGCCTCGCCCTCCGTTTCTCGCGGTCACGGGCAGAGCAGGTGTTATACTAAGCCATGATGACTCTCAACAGGATGCCCCCTGTGGTGCACCGGTAAAAATTAGAATGACTCGACGGGGATGACTGCAGCCAGTTAATCCAAAAAGCCTGCAGAACCGACTCGGCGTAGAACAAGTGGTGGGAGATGATCAGTGACCACTGGTTGCCTTGGACGTGAGGTGTCTCTATGACTCTCTGACACCAGCAGATTGCTTTCTAAACTTTCAAATGGACATTGCTGTACAGCACTGCAGCCACTAGATGCCACTGGAACCACTGGAATCTACTGGATGCCACTGGGTACCCACTGGAGACCACTGGGCAACAGGAAACTTCTCAAACTGAAGGACAATCATTATTAGAAAACATAGAAAAACATAGAAAACCTGCAGCACAATACAGGCCCTTTGGCCCACAAAGTTGTGCCGAACATGCCCCGACCTTAGAAATTTCTAGGCTCACGCATAGCCCTCTATTTTTCTAAGCTCCATGTACCTATCCAAAAGTTTCTTAAGAGACTCTACCGTAACTGCCTCCACCATTATCGCTGGCAGCCCATTCCACACACTCACCACTCTCTGTGTAAAAAACCTACCCCTGACATCTCCTCTGTACCTACTCCCCAGCACCTTAAACCTGTGTCCTCTTGTGGCAACCATTTCAGCCCTGGGAAAAAGCCTCTGACTGTCCACACGATCAATGCCTCTCATCATCTTATAGACCTCTATCAGGTCACCTCTCATGTTCCGTCGCTCCAAGGAGAAAAGGCCGAGTTCACTCAACCTATTTTCATAAGGCATGCTCCCCAATCCAGGCAACATCCTTGTAAATCTCCTCTGCACCCTTTCTATGGTTTCCTCATCCTTCCTGTAGTGAGGCGACCAGAACTGAGCATAGTACTCCAAGTGGGGTCTGACCAGGGTCCTATATAGCTGCAAGATTACCTCTCAGCTCTTAAACTCAATTCCACCATTGATGAAGGCCAACGTGCCATACGCCTTCTTAACCATAGAGTCAACCTGTGCAGCAGCTTTGAGTGTCCTATGGACTCGGACCTCAAGATCCCTCTGATCCTCCACACTGCCAAGAGTCTTCCCATTAATACTATATTCTGCCATCATATTTGACCTACGGAAATGAACTACTTCACACTTATCAGGGTTGAACTCCATCTGCCACTTCTCAGCCCAGTTTTGTATCCTATTATATGGACATTTCTAAGTTCACAGTAAATTTATTAACAAAGTCACCATGTACTACCTTGAGATTTTTTTAGCAGTTTTGTTTAAACAGGAAAATGAAGTAGAATGGAATTTACAAAAAAAGTATACCTAACAAAGACTGGGAAATAGCCAAAGTGCAAAAGAGAACAAACTGTACAAATAATAAATTTAAAAAAGAAATAAGCAAAAGTGAGTTGCAGAGACTTTGAAAATGAATCCGTAGGTTGTGGAATCAGTTCAGTGTTGGGGTGAGTGAAGTTATCCCCTCTGGTTCAGGAGCCTGATTGTTGCGGGGGTAATAACTGTTCCCGAACCCGGTGGTGTGGGACCTGAGGCTCCTGCGCCTCCTTTCCGATGGTAGTAGTGAGAAGAGGGCCTGGCCAGGGTGCTGGGGGTCCCTGAGGATGGATGCTGCTTTCTCCTGCGAGTGTTCCATGCACCATAGATGAGTTTGATGGTGGGGGGGGGTCTTTACGCGTGATGGAGTGGGCTGTATCCACATGCTGGAGATTTGTCTGCTCCTGGGCATTGGTGTTTCTATACCTGAACTCTACCATTGAAGTGCTCAGCTTGGCCATCATATGAACCTAGGATCTAGGAGCAGGAGTCGGCCATTTGGCCCATCAAGCCATCTCCAGTTCAATAAGATGACAGATGATCTGGCTGTGACCTCAGCTTCTCCTTCCTGCTTTAATTCCATCTTTCTGAAATCCCCTGCTTTGGAAAAATATCTCTAACTCTGTCTTAAATATATATATATATTGATGCAATCTCCTCTGTTTCCCCGGGCCGACAATTCCAGAGTTACAGTACTCGTTGGGAAAAGTGGTTTCTCCTCATCTCTATCCTAAATCTGATCACCAGAATCTTGAAGATCTCTCCCCTAGCTTGAGTCTCACTCACCAGTGGAAACAACTTCTCTGCTCCTATATTAACCATCCCTATCAGATTTTTACAGGTTTCTATAAACTTCCCTCTATACGTGACTCCAGTCCGTCCTTACCAGGTCTCGGTCTATATGCAACTCCAGTCCGTCCTTACCCAGTCTGGGTCTATATGTGACTCCATTCTGTCCTTACCTAGTCTGGGTCTATATGTGACTTCAGTCCTTCCTTTCCCGGTCTGGGTCTATATGTGACTCCAGTCTGTCCTTACCCTGTCTGGGTCTATATGTGACTCCAGTCTGTCCTTACCCAGTCTGGGTTTATATGTGACTCCAGTCCGTTCTTACCTGGTCTGGGTCTACATATGTCTCCAGATTGTCAATACCCGTCTCGCTCGAATCATGACTCTAGGCCATCTTTATCTGTCTGAGTTAATACGTGACTCCAGTCTGGGATTATATGTGAATCCAACTGTTCTTACCCAGTCTGGGTCCATAGGTGACTCCCGTCTCTTCTTACCCAGTCTGTGACTACACTGGCCTTACCCGATCTGGGTCATTATGTGGACTTTACTAGGATTTCCAGAAGGTGTTCGATAAGGTGTCACATGAAAGACTGATCCATAAGATAAGGATGCATAGATTTGGGGGCAATGTATTACCATAGATAGAGGATTGGTTAACTAATATAATGCAGAGAATTGGGATACATGGGTGTTACTCTGGTTGGTAATCAGTAGTGAGCGGTGTGCCACAGGGGTTGGCGCTGGGCCCCCTCAACTGTTCATGATATACATTAAAGATTTGGAAGAGGAGACTGAGTGTTGTGTATCTAGGTTTCCTGATGACACTCAATTGAGTGGAAAAGCAAATTGTCCAGAGGATACGGAGAGTCTGCAGAGAGATATAGATGGGTTAAGTGAGTGGGCAAGGGTCTGGCAGATGGATAACAATGTTGGTAAATGCGAGGTCATCCACTTTGGAAGGAAAATTGAAAGAGCAGATTCTCATATAAATGGTAAAAGATTGCAGCATGCTGCAGTGCAGAGGGACTTGGAAGTGCTGGTGCATGAATCACAGAAGGCTGGTTTGCAGGTGCAGCAGGCTATCAAGAAGGCAAATGGAACGCTAGCCTTCATTGATAGAGGCATTGAATTAAAGAGCAGGGAGGTTATGCTGGAACTACACAGGGTACTGGCGAGGCCACGCCTGGAGTATTGCGTGCAGTTCTGGCCTCCTTACTTGAAGGATATATGAGCTTTGAGGCACACAGAGGAGGTTCACGTGTTTGATTCCAGAGATGAGACTATGAGGAGAGATTCAGTCGTCTGGGACTGTACTCGCTGGAGTTCAGAAGGATGAGAGGAGATCTTATAGAAACATATAAAATTATGAAAGGAATATATAAGATAGAGGCAGGAAAGTTGTTTCCACTGGTAGCTGAAGCTAGAACGAGGAGACATAGCCTCAAGATTCAGGGGTCCAGATTTAGAATGGCGATAAGGATGAACTGCAATTCCCAGAGAGTGGTAATCCGTGGAACTTTCTGCCCAGTGAAGCAGTGAATGCTACCTCAATAAATATATTTAAGACGAGGTTGGGTAGAGTTTTGCACAGTTGGGGAATTAAGAGTTCTGGGGAAAAGGCAGGTAGGTGGAGATGAGTCCATGGCCAGATCAGCCATGATCTTATTGAATGGTGGAGCAGGCTCGACGGGCCAGATGGCCGACTCCTGCTCCTATTACTGATGTTCTGATATTTTTCCCAATTTGCATCTACATATGACTCCACTCCATCTTTACCTAGTCTGGGTCTATATGTGACTCCAGTCAATTCTTACCCAGATAGGTGTATATGTGACTCCACTCCATCTTTACCTAGTCTGGGTCTATATGTGACTCCAGTCAATTCTTACCCAGGCTAGGTGTATATGTGACTCCAGTCCATCCTTACCCAGTCTGGGTCTATATGTGACTCCAGTCCATTCTTACCTGGTCTGGATCTGTATGTGACTCCAGTCCGTCCTTATCCGGTCTGGGTCTGTATGTGACTCCAGTCCGTCCTTACCCGGTCTGGGTCTCTATGTGACTCCAGTCCGTCCTCAACCGGTCTGGGTCTATACGTGACCCCAGTCCGTCCTTACCCAGTCAGGGTCTATGTGTGACTCCAGTCCGTCCTCACCCGGTCTGGGTTTATATGTGACTCCAGTCCATCCTTACCTGGTCTGGGTCTATATGTGACTCCAGTCCGTCCTTACCCAGTCTGGGTTTATATGTGACTCCAGTCCGTCCTTCCCAAGGCTTTGAGTGATTATTTTGTGTCAGTGTCAATGGTGGAGGACACATCTAACATGCCAACGTGAGATGTTATGGGTACAATGAGAGGTGAGGACCTCATTAGAATAGCTATCACTGAAGACGTAGCACTGAGCAAACTTGTGTGCCTGAAGCTAGATGGGTCCCCCGGTCCCAGGGTACTGAAAGAAATGGCAGGGGTTATAGCAGAGGCTTTGGTGATAATTTACCAACATTCTCTGGACTCTGGGCAGTTCCGGCGGTATGGAAGATGATGAGTGTCACGCCACTGTTCAAAAAAGGATGTAGGCAAGAGGCGGGTAACTATAGGCCAGTTAGTTTAATATCTGTAGCTGGGAGGCATCTGGAAAGAAATGGATCCATCAGGCAGTCACAGCATGGATTCAGCAAAGGCACATCTTGTTTGACAAAGTTACTAGAGTTCTTTGAGAATTTAACAAGTGTGGAGGGGAACAGATGGAATTTGTATAGTTGGATTTCCTGAAGGCGTTCGATAAGGTGCCGCATAGAAGATTTATCCATAAAATAAAGATGCATAGTGTTGGGGCTGATGTATTAGTACGGACGGAGGATTGGTTAGCTAAGAGAAAGCAGAGAATTAGGATACATGGGTGTCACTCTGGTTGGTAATCAGTGGTGAGCAGGGATTGGTGCTGGGCCCTTAACTGTTCACGATATACATTAAAGATTTGGAAGAGGGGACTGAGTGTTGTGTATCTAATTTTCCTGATGACACTCAATTGAGTGGAAAAGCAAATTGTCCAGAGGATACGGAGAGTCTGCAGAGAGATATAGATAGGTTAAGTGAGTGGGCAAGGGTCTGGCAGATGGAGAACAATGTTGGTAAATGCGAGGTCATCCACTTTGGAAGGAAATGAAAGAGCAGATTCTCATATAAATGGTAAGAGATTGCAGCATGCAGTGCAGGATTTGCGAGAGTTTGTGCATGAATCACAAACGGTTGGTTTGCAGGTGCAGCAGGCTATCAAGAAGGCAAATGGAATGTTTGCTTTAAATGCTAGAGGGATTGAATTAAAGAGCAGGGAGGTACAGGGTACTGGTTAGGCTGCACCTGCAGTACTGTGTGCAGTTCTGGTCTCCTGACCTGAGGAAGGATATCCTCACTACGGAGGCAGTATAGAGGACGGACTCCACCAGATTGATTCCAGAGATGAGGGGGTTAGACTATGAGGAAACATTGAGTTGTCTGGGACTGTACTCATTGGAGTTCAAAAGAATGAGAGATGTTATAGAAACATATGAAATTATCAAAGGCACAGATATGATAGAGGCAGGAAAGTTGTTTCCACTGGTAGGTGAGACTAGAATGAGGGGACATAGCCTCAAGATTAAAGGGAGTAGATTTAGAATGGCAATGAGAAAGAAATGCTATTCCCAGAGAGTGGTGAATCTGTGGAATTCTCTGCCCAATGAAGCAGTGGAGGCTACCTCAGTAAATATATTTAAGACAAGGTTGGATAGATTTTTGCACAGTAGGGGAATTAAGGGTTCTGGGGAAAAGGCAGGTAGGTGGAGATGAGTCGATAGCCAGATCAGCCATGATCTTATAGAATGACAGAGCAGGCTCGATGGGCCAGATGGCCGACTCCTGTTCCTTTTTCTTATGTTCTTATGTTTTTCAAATTTGCATCGATAGGTCTATAAGTCGGGGTCTATACATTACTCCAGTCTGTCCTTACCCAGTCGAGATGTATACGTGACTTCAGTCCGTCCTTACCCGGTCTGGGTCTATATGTGACTCCCGTCTGTCCTTACCCAGTCTGGGTCTGTATATGACTCCAGTCCGTCCTTACCCGGTCTGGGTCTATATGTGACTCCCGTCTGTCCTTATCCAGTCTGGGTCTGTATATGACTCCAGTCTGTCCTTACCCGGTCTGGGTCTATATGTGACTCCAGTCAGTCCTCACCCGGCCTGGGTCTGTATGTGACTCCAGTGCGTCCTTACCCAGTCGGGATCTATACGTGACTCCAGTCTGTCCATAACCAGTCTGCGTCTATACGTGACTCCAGTCTGTCCTTACCCGGTCAGGGTCTATACGTGACTCCAGTCCGTCCTTACCCGGTCTGGGTCTGTACGTGACCCCAGTCCGTCCTTACCCGGTCTGGGTCGGTATGTGACCCCAGTCCATCCTCACCCGGTCTGGGTCTATATGTGACCCCAGTCCGTCCTTACCCGGTCTGAGTCTTACCCGGTCTGGGTCTATATGTGACTCTAGTCTGTCCTTGCACATCCTGGGTATATATGTGAGTCCTGGCTGACCAATGCGATTGTCTTTTTCTTATTTGGTGAATATTTTTTATCTCCTTCTGAGGTCCCATCCTGACGTCCCAGCTCTTGCACAGTGGACGATAAGTCAGCACCAGCTGATTTTATTCCCAGTCACACACTCTCCGCACTTGGCTATCTCTCGCCTCTCCTTCACTTTGTCTAAACTCTGATTTCGCCTCCCCAGTTGCAGCTTCCCCATGCTGTTGACGAGGGCATCTCTCCCCCACCTTCTCATGGGGCAGTCAGGGATGAGCTATAAATGTTCTTCGAAACCTCGATCTCAGGGAAGCATCTGCTGATTCGGGGAACACCAATTATTGAAGCTCTTTTTGCCTCCGTCTGAATGATATATATATATATATATATCGCCGTCCCACGGGGCCCCCCCTTCGAGAAAGGTGTAAAATGGGGTGGGGTGGGCTCAGCAAATTGGGAAACGACATTCAAAATCGAAGTATCGAACTTTCTGACAAGCTTTCTTGCAGGGTAGGATTTTTTCCCTTCCCATGAATAATGGATACCAGTGTAATGAAGGCGTCAGCTCTTTGTCCAAGTACATAAAGTACTTTTTAAGAAAATTAATTTGTTGGATAATTTTCAATCTCAGCTTGTTCCCCTCATCTTCCATCACCGGAGATTGAAGGAAACGTTTGCAGTGGCTCTGCTGTTTGACATTAGCTGGGTTGTGTTTGTGAGGAACTGGGATCTGGCAAGACTTTGACTCAACGCTTTGGGGCACAGGACACTGAAAAGAGAGAACGCAGAACCGTCCAGTTCAGATACAGGCCCTTCGGCCCATTGTGTCTGTGCTGAACATAATGCTGATTTCAACTAAATCCCTTCTTCCTGCACAATGACCCTATCCCATCCTTCCCTGCACAGAGCCTCTCAAACACCTCGATCATATCTGCCTCCTCCACCACCCCGCAGCTCTTTCCAGGCACCCACCACTGTCCTTGTGAAAAAGGCTGCCCTGCACTTAGAGTCAAAGATCCCAAGTTTATTTATTGCTGAAGTACGTATGCAATTTCCAGCCCTGAGACTCGTCTTCTCACAGACAGCCATGAAACAAAGAAAACCATGCAACCCTTTCAAAGGAAGACGTCAACCCCCCCCACGCGCAAAAACGGAATAAATCACGCAAACATCAAAATAAGATGTGCGAAAATCTCAGAATATAGAATGCCAAATCACTGAACCGGCTCAGCTCAGTGCGGCGTCATGCCCTTCGTTAACTTGGGGGTGCTGAGCCAGTCCGCCCCCGATGAAAATCGCACAAACCCGCAACAAAAAATGGAGCGACCGGAAATCGGAAAGGTCTCGTGACGTGAGTCCAATCCACAAACTGCGTCAATTCAACCTTGCACAAGGCTTCTGGCACCAGCCTCGGACAGGTTGAGCGACAGGGAGAGGCAGCATGACTGGTCACCCGCAGGAACCTTCTGGGAGCAGTGGACGAGAGAGAGGGAGAGAGTCACAGAGACATTTGACCCTACGGTACAGAACGCTTGCACCACCTTGTGACTTAAGGAGTTCCACCTCATGTTCCCCTTAAACATTTCACCTTTCACCCTTAACCCATGACCTCTAGTTCTAGTCTCACTCAACCTCAGTGGAAAAAGCCTGCCCTATCTATACCCCTCATAATGTTGCATACCTCTATCAGATCTCCCCTCATTCTCCTACACTCCAGGGAATAAAGTCGGAACCTGTTCGGGCTTCCCCTGTGACGCAGGTCCTGAAGTCCCAGCATCATCCTTGTAAATTTTCCCTGTGCTCTTTCAGTCTCACTGAGATCTTTCCTGTAGGTGACTAAAGCTGTACACAATACTCCAAATTAGGCCTCACCCATGCCTTATACAATTTCAACATAACATTCTGACTCAGTACTGTGATTTATGAAGGTCAATCTGCTTTTCTTTCTGACCCTATCCACCTGTGACATCACTTTCAAGGAATTATGGTCCTGTATTCCCTGATCCCTCTGTTCTACCACACTCCCCAGCTCCCTACTGTTCACTGGTTAGTCCTACCAAAGTACAACACCTCACACTTATCTGCATTAAATTCCACCTGCCATCTTCAGTCCAGTTTTTCTATTTGGTCCAGATCATGCTGCAAGCTTAGATAATCTTCCTCCCTTTCACTGCAATTCACAAATTTTCTGATCCAGTTAACCACATTATCGCTCAGATCATGGATACAGATGTCAAACATCGATGGACCCAGCACCGATCCCTGTGACACTCCACTAGTCACAGGCCTCCAGTCAGAGAGGCAACCATCTACTACCATTCTCTGGCTTCTCCCACAAGGCCAATCTCTAATCCAATTTACTACCTCATCTTGAATGCCAAGTGACTGAACTTTCTTGACCAACATCCCATGCGGAACCTTGCCAAAGGACTTCTACTGTGTTGCCATCATCTACTCCCTGACAATGTCCTTGAAAACCTCTTTAAGATTGGTTGGACCATCTAACCATGTACAAAGCCATGTTGACTATGCTTAATCAGTCCATGTCTATCCAAATACTTATACATCGGGTCCCTCAGAATACATTCCAGTAACTTTCCTACAACTGATGTCAGGCTCTCCAGCCTATAATTTCCAGTCTCTTTCTTTGAGCCTTTCTTAAACAATGGAACAACATTGGCTATCCTCCAATCCTCTGTTACTTCACCCGTGGCTAACGATTCTTTTAAGTATCACTGCTAGGGCCTTTGTAATTTATACACGCCTCCCACATAGTCCAAGAGAACACCTTGTCAGACCCTGGGAATTTATCCATCCTAATTGTCCTCAAGATAGCAAACACCTCCTCCTTTGTAGTCTGTAGGGGGTCCATGATCTCACTTCTGCTTTGCCTCACTTCTATGGACTCTGTCCATCTCCTGAGTCAATACTGATGCAAAAAATCCATTTAAGATCTCCCCCATCTCTTTTGGCTCTATGCATAGATGACCACTCTGATCTTCCAGAGGACCCATTTTGTCCCTTTATATCCTTTTGCTCTTAACGTGTTTGTAGAATCCCTTAGGATTCTCCTTCACCTTGTCCGCTAAAGCAAACTCATGCCTTCTTTTAGCCTTCCTGATTTCCTTCTTATTCTCCTCAAATGCCTCATTTGTCCTTCCAGCTAATACCTGCTATGTGCCTTCTTCATAACCTTTGAACTTCAACCCTCCCACCACAAATGCATGTCCTGTAGCATTTAATGTTTCTACCCTGGGAAGGTTCTCCCCTCAGGCCCAGGTCTGTGCCAAGTCCAACACCAAATGAATTCCTGATGAAACATAGAAACTTAGAAACATAGAAAATAGATGCAGGAGTAGGCCATTCGGCCCTTCGAGCCTGCACCGCCATTTATTATGATCATGGCTGGTCATCCAACTCAGAACCCGGCCCCAGCCTTCCCTCCATACCCCCTGACCCCCGTAGCCACAAGGGCCATATCTAACTCCCTCTTAAATATAGCCAATGAACTGGCCTCAACTGTTTCCTGTGGCAGAGAATTCCACAGATTCACCACTCTATGTGTGAAGAAGTTTTTCCTAATCTCGGTCCTAAAAGGCTTCCCCTCTATCCTCAAGCTGTAGCCCCTCGTTCTGGACTTCCCCAACATCGGGAACAATCTTCCTGCATCTAGCCTGTCCAATCCCTTTAGGATCTTATACGTTTCAATCAGATCCCCCCTCAATCTTCTAAATTCCAACGAGTACAAGCCCAGTTCATCCAGTCTTTCTTCATATGAAAGTCCTGCCATCCCAGGAATCAATCTGGTGAACCTTCTTTGTACTCCCTCTATGGCAAGGATGTCCTTCCTCAGATTAGGGGACCAAAAATGCACACAATACTCCAGGTGTGGTCTCACCAAGGCCTTGTACAACTGCAGTAGTACCTCCCTGCTCCTGTACTCGAATCCTCTCACTATAAATGCCAGCATACCATTCGCCTTTTTCACTGCCTGCTGTACCTGCATGCCCACTTTCAATGACTGGTGTATAATGACACCCAGGTCTCGTTGCACCTCCCCTTTTCCTAATCGGTCACCATTCAGATAATAATCTGTTTTCCTATTTTTGCCACCAAAGTGGATAACTTCACATTTATCCACATTAAATTGCATCTGCCATGAATTTGCCCACTCACCCAACCTATCCAAGTCACCCTGCATCCTCTTAGCATCCTCCTCATAGCTAACAGTGCCACCCAGCTTTGTGTCATCCGCAAACTTGGAGATGCTGCATTTAATTCCCTCATCCAAGTCATTAATATATATTGTAAACAACTGGGGTCCCAGCACTGAGCCTTGCGGTACCCCACTATTCACTGCCTGCCATTCTGAAAAGGTCCCGTTTATTCCCACTCTTTGCTTCCTGTCTGCTAACCAATTCTCCACCCACACCAATACCTTACCCCCAATACCATGTGCTTTAAGTTTGCACACTAATCTCCTGTGTGGGACCTTGTCAAAAGCCTTTTGAAAATCCAAATATACCACATCCACTGGTTCTCCCCTATCCACTCTACTAGTTACATCCTCAAAAAATTCTATGAGATTCGTCAGACATGATTTTCCTTTCACAAATCCATGCTGACTTTGTCCAATCATTTCACCGCTTTCCAAATGTGCTGTTATCACATCCTTGATAACTGACTCCAGCAGTTTCCCCACCACCGACGTTAGGCTAACTGGTCTATAATTCCCCGTTTTCTCTCTCCCTCCTTTTTTAAAAAGTGGAGTTACATTAGCCACCCTCCAATCCTCAGGAACTAGTCCAGAATCTAACGAGTTTTGAAAAATTATCACTAATGCATCCACTATTTCTTGGGCTACTTCCTTAAGCACTCTAGGATGCAGACCATCTGGCCCTGGGGATTTATCTGTCTTCAATCCCTTCAATTTACCTAACACCACTTCCCTACTAACAAGTATTTCGCTCAGTTCCTCCATCTCACTGGACCCTCTGTCCCCTACTATTTCTGGAAGATTATTTATGTCCTCCTTAGTGAAGACAGAACCAAAGTAATTATTCAATTGGTCTGCCATGTCCTTGCTCCCCATAATCAATTCACCTGTTTCTGTCTGCAGGCGACCTACATTTGTCTTTACCAGTCTTTTCCTTTTCACATATCTATAAAAGCTTTTACAGTCCGTTTTTATGTTCCCTGCCAGTTTTCTCTCATAATCTTTTTTCCCCTTCCTAATTAAGCCCTTTGTCCTCCTCTGCTGAACTCTGAATTTCTCCCAGTCCTCAGGTGAGCTACTTTCTCTGGCTAATTTGTATACTTGTTCTTTGGAATTGATACTATCCCTAATTTCTCTTGTCAGCCACGGGTGCACTACCTTCCTTGATTTATTCTTTTGCCAAACTGGGATGAACAATTGTTGTAGTTCATCCATGCAATCTTTAAATGCTTGCCATTGCATATCCACCGTCAATCCTTTAAGTGTCATTTGCCAGTCTATCTTAGCTAATTCACGTCTCATACCTTCAAAGTTACCCCTCTTTAAGTTCAGAACCTTTGTTTCTGAATTAACTATGTCACTCTCCATCTTAATGAAGAATTCCACCATATTATGGTCACTCTTATCCAAGGGGCCTCTCACGACAAGATTGCTAATTAACCCTTCCTCATTGCTCAAAACCCAGTCCAGAATAGCCTGCTCTCTAGTCGGTTCCTCGACATGTTGGTTCAAAAAACCATCCTGCATACATTCCAAGAAATCCTCTTCCTCAGCACCCTTACCAATTTGGTTCACCCAATCTACATGTAGATTGAAGTCACCATAACTGCTGTTCCTTTATTGCACACATTTCTAATTTCCTGTTTAATACCATCTCCGACCTCACTACTACTGTTAGGTGGCCTGTACACAACTCCCACCAGCGTCTTCTGCCCCTTAGTGTTACGCAGCTCTACCCATATCGATTCCACATCTTCCCGGCTTATGTCCTTCCTTTCTATTGCGTTAATCTCTTCTTTAACCAGCAACGCCACCCCACCTCCCCTTCCTTCATGTCTATCCCTCCTGAATATTGAATATCCCTGAACGTTGAGCTTCCATCCTTGGTCACCCTGGAGCCATGTCTCTGTGATCCCAACTATATCATAATCATTAATAACAATCTGCACTTTCAATTCATCCACCTTATTACGAATGCTCCTTGCATTGACACACAAAGCCTTCAGGCGCTCTTTTACAACTCTCTTAGCCCTTATACAATTATGTTGAAAAGTGGCCCTTTTTAATGCTTGCCCTGGATTTGTCGGCCTGCCACTTTTACTTTTCTCCATAGTACTTTTTGCTTCTACCCTCACTTTACACCCCTCTGTCTCTCTGCACTGGTTCCCATCCCCATGTTGTGAACTAACCTCCTCACGCCTAGCCTCTTTAACTTGATTCCCACCCCCCAACCATTCTAGTTTAAAGTCACCTCAGTAGCCCACGCTAATCTTCCTGCCAGGATATTGGTCCCCTAGGATTCAAGTGTAACCCGTCCTTTTTGTACAGGTCACGCCTGCGCCAAAAGAGGTCCCATGATCCAAAAACTTGAATCCCTGCCCCCTGCTCCAATCCCTCAGCCACGCATTTATCCTCCACCTCATCGCATTCCTACCTCACTGTCGCATGGCACAGGCAGTAATCCCGAGATTACTACCTTTGCGGTCCTTTTTCTCAACTCCCTTCCTAGCTCCCTATATTCTCCTTTCAGGACCTCATCCCTTTTCCTACCTATGTCATTGGTACCTATATGTACCACGACCTCTGGCTCCTCACCCTCCCACTTCAGGATATCTTGGACACGATCAGAAATATCCCGGACCCTGGCACCAGGGAGGCAAACTACCATCCGGGTCTCTGGACTGTGTCCACAGAATCGCCTATCTGACCTACAACATCGATTGTTTACTCCTCTCCATAGATGCTGCCTGGCTTGCTGAGCTCCTGCAGCATCTTGTGTGTGTCGCTCTGGATTTCCAGCATCTGCAGAATCTCTTGTGTTTATCAAATTAAACTAAATCCCTTCTGCCCTGCACATGGTCCATCTCCCATCATTCCCTGTACATGGTCCATCTCCCATCATTCCCTGTACATGGTCCATCTCCCATCATTCCCTGCACATGGTCCATCTCCCATCATTCCCTGTACATGGTCCATCTCCCATCATTCCCTGTACATGGTCCATCTCCCATCATTCCCTGTACATGGTCCATCTCCCATCATTCCCTGCACATGGTCCATATCCCATCATTCCCTGCACATGGTCCATCTCCCATCATTCCCTGTACATGGTCCATCTCCCATCATTCCCTGTACATGGTCCATCTCCCATCATTCCCTGCACATGGTCCATATCCCATCATTCCCGCACATGGTCCATCTTCCTCCATTCCCAGCACATGGTCCATCTCCCATCATTCCCTGCACACGGTCCATCTCCCTCCATTCCCAGCACATGGTCCATCTCCCATCATTCCAGCACATGGTCCATCTCCCATCATTCCCTGCACATGGTCCATATCCCATCATTCCCTGCACATGGTCCATCTCCCTCCATTCCCAGCACATGGTCCATCTCCCATCATTCCCTGCACATGGTCCATCTCCCATCATTCCCTGTACATGGTCCATATCCCATCATTCCCTGCACATGGTCCATCTCCCTCCATTCCCTGCACATGGTCCATCTCCCTCCATTCCCTGCACATGGTCCATCTCCCATCATTCCCTGCACATGGTCCATCTCCCATCATTCCCTGCACATGGTCCATCTCCCATCATTCCCTGCACATGGTCCATATCCCATCATTCCCCGCACATGGTCCATCTTCCTCCATTCCCAGCACATGGTCCATCTCCCATCATTCCCTGCACACGGTCCATCTCCCTCCATTCCAGCACATGGTCCATCTCCCATCATTCCCAGCACATGGTCCATCTCCCATCATTCCCTGCACATGGTCCATATCCCATCATTCCCTGCACATGGTCCATCTCCCTCCATTCCCAGCACATGGTCCATCTCCCATCATTCCCTGCACATGGTCCATCTCCCATCATTCCCTGTACATGGTCCATATCCCATCATTCCCTGCACATGGTCCATCTCCCTCCATTCCCTGCACATGGTCCATCTCCCTCCATTCCCAGCACATGGTCCATCTCCCATCATTCCCTGCACATGGTCCATCTCCCATCATTCCCTGCACATGGTCCATCTCCCATCATTCCCTGTACATGGTCCATCTCCTCCCATTCCTCTCACGTTAATCTTTCTGTCTAAAATCCTGTTAAACACCTCCATCGTATTTGCCTCCTCCTCCACCCATGGCAGCTCATTCCAAACACCCACCTCTCCCTCAGTCTGTAAAATACTTGCCGCTCACGTCCCGTTTGAACTTCCCCCCCCTTTCACTGCAAATCTATACCCTTTGCTGTTCTGTTCTATGTACAGTTAAGCCTTGTTCACAACAGTTTCAGAATCAGAATCAGGTTTGTTATCGCTGATATATAACATGAACCTTGTCATTTTGTGACAGCCATACATTGCAAACTATAAACATTACTGTAAGTTACAAAAGATAAATAACTCATGCAAAAAGAGAGGAAGATAGTAAAATCATGTTCACGCGTTCACTGTCTGATCAGAGATCTGATGGCGGAGGGGAAGAAGCTGTTCCCGAATCGTTGAGTGTGTGCCTTCAGGCTCCTGTACCTCCTCCCTAATGGTAGCAATGAGAAGAGGGCATGTTCCAGGTGGTGAGGGTCCTCAGTGATGGATGGATGGATTATGGTCACTGATTATGACAGGGAGAGAAACCAAGCCTTAACTCAGAACTGCAGGCATTGAAGGTGAAAGGGGAAAGTTCAAAAGAGATGTGCGGAGGGGAGAGTTTTTTTACACAGAGTGGTGGGTGTGTGGAATATTCAGCCGGGGTGGGGGTGGAGGCAGATATGATAGAGGTGTCTACGAGTCTGTTAGACAGACACATGAATGTACAGGGAATGATGGGAGATGGACCACGTACAGGGAATGGAGAGAGATGGACCATGTGCAGGGAATGCTGGGAGATGGACCATGTGCACAGGGAATGATGGGAGTTGGACTGTGTGCAGGGAATGATGGGATATGGATCACATGCAGGGAATGGTGGGATATGTATCATGTAGTGGGAGAAGGGATTTAGTTTAATTCAGCATCAAGGTCAGCACAGACATTTTGGGCCGAATGGACTGCTCTCGTGCTATACTGTCCTGTTTTCTATGTTCAGGGTATTTTGTGCCAGGGGATTCCCAGTCATCACGGTGAGCCATTAGTAGACGTTGGACAAACTTAGGTTGTTTTCTCAGGAGCGGCAGAAGCTGAGGAGAGATCTGATAAAATGTAATAAGATTATTGGAGGCACAAATAGGATAGACAGTCAGTCTTTTTCCCGGCATGGAAATGTCAAATACTATATGACATTTCACTCCTGATTAAAAAAAAGACTGTTTCTCCTCTATCTGTGCCTCTCATAATCTTACAAACTTCTATCAGATCTCCCCTCAGCTTCCACCACTCCAGAGAAACCAACGCAAGTTTATCCAGCCCCTCGTGATAGCACACGCTCTCTAACCCAGGCAGCATCCTGGTGAACCTCCTCTGCACTCTCTCCAAAGCCCCCACACCCTTCCTGTAATGTGGCGACCAGAACTGCATGTAATACTCCAGATGCAGCCTGCTCAGAGTTGTACAAAGCTGGAACCAGACTTCCTGACTTCAATATCATGACCGATAAACATCCTCCCCTCCCCCAACCTTGTACATATTTTTATCCGGTATTCGATCTTTTACCCTGGGAAAAGAGTCTCTATCCATACATCTCACAATCGTCTAAACCTCTGTGACGTCTCCTCTCAGCCTCCACCATTCCAGAGAAAACAGCCCAAGTTTGTGCAGCTTCACCTTCCAGCTCACGCCCTCTAATCCAGGCAGCAACCTGGTGAACCTCTTCTACCAACCTCTCTGAAACAATCCCGCAACGGATGCGGAAAACTGCACACACTGGCTTTGATTTCCTGGGCATGGAGGAGGCTGAGGCAGACCTGCACCCAACAGAGGTCCAAAAATAAGGCAATGCTTTCCCACAGAGCAGGGGTGTCTGAGACCAAAGGGATGATAGTTCGAGGGTACTTTCTGGAAGGACAACTGCACATGCAGTGGAGATGGTGCAGAGACAGCTCACCAGGTTCATTGCCAGGGTAAACATGATCTTTAGAAGGAATGTTAGTTACGTTGAGCTGATACACCCTGGAGCTCAGGAGAATGAGTCTTTCATACTTTGAGCACAGGGGACTGAGGGGTGACCTTATAGAGGTGTATAGAACTATGAGGGACACAGATAGGGTGTAGGGGACTGAGGGGTGACCTTACAGAGGTGTATAGAACTATGAGGGACACAGATAGGGTGTAGGGGACTGAGGGGTGACCTTATAGAGGTGTGTAGAACCACGAGGGACACAGATTGGGTGGATCCACTCAGTTTTTTCTCCAGGGAAGGGGAACCAAGAACCAGAGGGCACAGGTTCAAGGTGAGAGGGGAGAGATTTAATAAGGACCTGAGGGGCAACTTCTCCACCCAGAGGGTGATCAGTACATGGAACGAGCTGCCAGAGGGAGTGGTTGAGGCAGATACATTCACAACATTTAACAGACACTTGAACAGATATATAGGTAGGAAAGGTTTAGAGGGATATGGACAGGTACACGGATAGGAAAGGTTTAGAGGGATACGGACAGATACACGGATAGGAAAGGTTTAGAGGGACATGGACAGGTACACGGATAGGAAAGGTTTAGAGGGATATGGACAGGTACATGGATAGGAAAGGTTTAGAGGGATATGGACAGGTACACGGATAGGAAAGGTTTAGAGGGATATGGACAGGTACACGGATAGGAAAGGTTTAGAGGGATACGGACAGGTACACGGATAAGAAAGGTTTAGAGGGATACGGACAGGTACACGGATAAGAAAGGTTTAGAGGGATACGGACAGGTACACGGATAGGAAAGGTTTAGAGGGATATGCACAGGTACATGGATAAGAAAGGTTTAGAGGGATACGGACAGGTACACGGATAGGAAAGGTTTAGAGGGATATGGACAGGTACACAGAAAGTTTCAGAGGGATTGGGACAGGGAGACGGATAAGAAAGGTTTAGAGGGGTATGGACTGATACGGAAACGGGACAAACACCATCACGGAAACGCCCTCCCCACCACTGAGCACGCCTGCACGGAGCGCTGTCACAGGAAAGCATCATCTATCATCCGGGACCCCACCACCCAGGACATGCGCTCTTCTCTTTGCTGTCTTACAGGAGCCTCAGGACTCGCACCACCGGGTTCAGGAGCAGTCACTACCCCTCAACCGTCAGGCTGATGAACCAGTGAGGGCAACTTCACTCCCCACAACCCTGCTCTGATTCTGCAGCCGATGGTCTCACTTTAAGGACTCCATAATGCATTCTTGATATTCATTATTTAGTTATCTATTTAATTATTTATTAATGTTGTTATGTCCTTTTCCCTTTTCTTTTTGTCTCTGCACTGTGTGTTGTCTCTTGCGCCCTGGTAGTTTCTCCATCTCCGTCACGTGCGGAATTTCAGTGACCCTGTTGTGTTTCTATGAACGTCCCGTGAATGTCTGCAACAAATGAGTCTCAGCGCTGTGTATGGTAGTGTACTGTGCACTTTGAAAATAAGTTGAATTTGAACTTTGAAGTGCGGGCAAGTGGTACCCACTGAGATGGGAACCTTGGTCAGCATGAAGCTGAGGGGCCGAAGGGCCTGCTCCAGGACACAGTGTCACTCTCTGGACATCGGATGAATGTGAGACCATTTTATTGATGCACAAGTTACCGAGCAGACGATCAGGAAGTGGAAGGGGGGAGTGGGGGAACCTGGAACCGGTGGTAACCATTGGGAACAAGGAGACGAGGAGGGGTACGTCAGGGCCTAGGAAAACAGGCTGAGGCTACACCAGCCCTGATCTTTGTGAATGAGAGGCCAGGTTGTCCATCCTCTGGCTCCACCCGTGCCCCTCCCTCCCTGGACGTCTCCCTTCACTCCCCGCCTCCGCAGCAGAGGCTTTGCTCACAGGTCCCACCTCATGAGGACCACTCCTACCTGTTCCTCATCCATCCCACCTCACGAGGATCACTCCTACCTGTTCCTCATCCATCCCACCTCACGAGGATCACTCCTACTTGTTCCTCATCCATCCCACCTCATGAGGATCACTCCTACCTGTTCCTCATCCATCCCACCTCACAAGGATCACTCCTACCTGTTCCTCATCCATCCCACCTCACGAGGATCACTCCTACCTGTTCCCCATCCATCCCACCTCACGAGGACCACTCCTACCTGTTCCCCATCCATCCCACCTCACGAGGATCACTCCTACCTGTTCCCCATCCCATCCCTCCTCATGAGGATCACTCCTACCTGTTCCCCATCCCATCCCACCTCACGAGGACCACTCCTACCTGTTCCCCATCCCATCCCACCTCACGAGGACCACTCCTACCTGTTCCCCATCCCATCCCACCTCACGAGGACCACTCCTACCTGTTCCCCATCCCATCCCACCTCATGAGGACCACTCCTACCTGTTCCCCATCCATCCCACCTCATGAGGACCACTCCTACCTGTTCCCGATCCCATCCCACCTCACGAGGACCACTCCTACCTGTTCCCCATCCCATCCCACCTCAGTACGCTGATCTGTGGGAACAGCAGGCAAGACAAGCTTCTCACTGTATCACGATGCCGGGGGAACTCGGCAGGTCAGGCGGCGTCCTGGAGGAACAGACAATCAACATTTAGCCAGGACCGTCAGGACTGGAAAGGAAAGGGAACGAAGGTGGGGAGAGGGGAAGGAGGCAGGTGAGACCAGGTGAGGGGGGAAGGCGGGTGGGATGAGTTCTGACCTGCTTCTCTTAACTTTCTACTTTGATGTACTTGATTCGTCTGGAATTTCAGAACATGTGACAATACTAAGCAAGATCTGAACACACTCCTGGAAAGCCCCTTGCAGAGTCAGTCTGCCTCTGTAAGAGATGCTGTGGTGGGAGGTGTCGTCACGAGGGCTGAGGTTATCCTTCATTGCTAGGGTGCAGAAATAAACTAAAAGTTCCAAGTGAGCTTATTTTCAAAGTATCATTACGTCATTGTCTTCTTGATTCATTTTCTTGCGGGCATTCACAGTAAATCCTCCAAGGGGACTGCGATCTTGCTGTTGGGCTTGGAGGCTTGTGTCCCTTAGTGACTGGAGAGCTCGAGTATACTGGTTGGAGTCAGGGCTTTGCGCTTTGACTCCTGGTAGGGTCCGCCATGTCAGACAGGTCAAAGGGTAGAGGTCAGGCTAAGGGTGGCCCAGGTTCAGGGGTTGAGCTCAGGGCTAACACCCCGGCTGGTCAAACAAGATTGTGACAGAAACAGCAATGAAGAACCCTTCTACATCTGAGTGCAAATGTATTCCTGAGGTGCCTCTTGCAAGGTTGACAGTAGTGAAAACTGAGAGGAAGCTGCTGGTTCGGTGAGACAGCAGTGCAACGGGCAGTAAGTAAGGAATTCACCGTAAATGTAAAGAAACACAGCAGAATCAGTGAATAATCTGCACACAGCAAAGATGTAGACACAACTGATGTGCAAAAGAAAACAAACTGCCGTGTGTTCTATGTTCTACATCTGTAGAAGTTTTGTTACGCTGTCCGCTGACAAGCCAAAACTCCCCAAGCTCCTCACACTGCTGCCACGTCCTTACGATTGCACTGACGTCCTGAGCCCAGGACAGGTCAGCTATGTTGTCCAAAGTCCGGAGTAAATTTCCTTATCAAAGTAAAAATATGTCATGCTCAGCAAATCTATAGAATAGTAACTGTAACAGGATCAATGAAAGATTGACCAGAGTGCAGATGGCGACAAACTGTGCAAATGCAAAATATAAATAAATGGCGATAAATAATGAGAGCGTGAGCTAATGAGATCAAGAGTCCTTAAAGTGAGATCATTGGTTGTGGGAACATCTCAATGTGAGTGAGCGTAGTTATCCTCTTTTGTTCAGGAGCCTGATGGTTGAGGGGTAGTAACTGTTCCTGAATCTGGTGGTGCAAGTCCTGAAGCCCCTGTACCTTCTACCTGACGGTAGCAGTGAGAAGAGAGCCTGGCCTGGGTGGTGGGGGTCCCTGATGATGGTTGCCGCTTTCCTGTGACAGCATTTCATGTCGATGTGCTCAGTGGTTGGGAGGGCTTTACTCAAGACGCACTGATCCACAACATTTTGAAGGATTTTCCATTCAAGGGCATTGGTGTTTCCACACCAGGCTGTGAAACAGCCAGACAATATACTCTCCACCACACACTTATCGAAGTTTGTCCAAGATTCAGATCTCATGCTGAATCTTCGCAAACTCCTAAGGAAGTCGAGGTGCTGCTGTGCTTTCTAATTCCACATTAGTGCTGGGTCTAGGACAGGTCTTCTGATATAGTAGTTTTCCAGGAAGGATTTCCAAACTGTTTCTCCTCTTTGTGGCATCTCCTACATTCCCAAGCACACCCAGAGCACCGCACTGGGAGCCAGTGATACACTGGTAATGGCCAGGTGTGCAGAACAAACCAGGTTGCATATCTGGCACAGAATACAAGAGGTTTCAGTGTGTTGCCTGTATTTTTCAGCCCCAATCCTGGACCCTATCGGACCCCGAAGGTGGTGGGACTTCACTGATGGAATCTTGCTGCTTGGCCCTCGGTGGTGGGACCTTGGTGGATGGATCTAAAAGATGGGGCCTTGGTGGATAGACCTCCGTGATGGGACCTCTATGGTTAGGCCTCAGTGGTTGGACCCTAATGGCTGGGCCTCGATGGTAGGGCCTTGGTGGTTGGAGCTCGGTGGTAAGACCTCAATGGTGTGACCTCAGCAGTTGGATGTTGGTGGTTGAACCTCAGTGTGACCTCGGTAGTTGGACCTCTGTGGTTGGATATTGATGGTGGGACTTTTATGGTTGGACCTTGGTAGTTTGCCCCTTGGTGGTGGGACCTCGGTGGTAGGGCCTTGGTGGTTGGTGGTGGGACCTCGGTGGTTGGACGTTGGTGGTTGGTGGTGGGACCTCGGTGGTAGGGCCTTGGTGGTTGGTGGTGGGACCTCGGTGGTAGGGCCTTGGTGGTTGGTGGTGGGACCTCGGTGGTAGGGCCTTGGTGGTTGGTGGTGGACCTCGGTGGTAGGGCCTTGGTGGTTGGTGGTGGGACCTCGGTGGTAGGGCCTTGGTGGTTGGTGGTGGGACCTCGGTGGTTGGACGTTGGTGGTGGAACCTCAATGGTGGTGTTGGTGATGTGCTTGCCTGACACTGGCATTTGTGTGGGCAAGTGTTATTTAGACCATGAGCATCGGTTCACTGGGCTGATTCTCAGGGTCCTTAGGACCGAGCTTGGGTGGGTTGATCTGATGCACACTGGAGTTCAGCAGAATGGGTTTTTATTCCTTGGGGTGTAGGACACTGGTGGGCATCTAGTTAGGTGGACTGAATGTGTGTCTGGAACCTAGTCTTGCACTGTCCAATTCAATCATCAATGTGGCGCCAATGAGAATCCTCCGCACTTGAATCAACTGCCAATCGATGCGCTCAATTGCAAATTCGATTGTCCAATGTGCATTGCACATGCCCCCCCCCCCGGGGTTCCGATTGGTTTCTGCAGGTGCCGACGCCTGTCAATCAAACGGTGGAGTTAATCCCGGTGTGGTCTACCCCGCAGAGTGTTATACGGCCAGCTACATCACGGTCAACGCTTAGCTGGAGGGCCGAAGAAGCGCTGTAAGGATCAGATGAAGAGCTTGAAGGAAGTGCAAGATCAGACCCGAGGACCTGGAGGATGTTGCTGCTGACCGTACCACTTGGCGACAGCTGTGTAGGGACGGGGTTCGTATTCTGGAGATAGAAAGAACAACCAGAAGACAGCAGAAGAGAGCAGGGAGAAATGCAGCCATGGTTGACACGACTACCACCACCACATATACATGTCCCACCTGCAGCAGAGCTTGTGGGTCCAGGATAGGACTGTACAGTCATCAAAGATCTCACCGTTAAAGAGTGGATGTCGTCATCAGATTTTGATGGAAGAAGAAGAAGAAGAAGAAGAAAGAAGAAGAAGAAGAAGAAGAAGAAGAAGAAGAAGAAGAAGAAGAAGAAGAAGAAGAAGAAGAAGAAGAAGAAGAAGAAGAAGAAGAAGAAGAAG
The DNA here is from genome assembly GCF_030028105.1 of Mobula birostris. Taxonomy (NCBI): domain Eukaryota; kingdom Metazoa; phylum Chordata; class Chondrichthyes; order Myliobatiformes; family Myliobatidae; genus Mobula; species Mobula birostris. Next base: position 1,946,864 of record NC_092397.1, on the reverse strand, counting down.
AAGAAGAGAAGAAGAAGAAGAAGAAGAGAAGAAGAAGAAGAAGAAGAAGAAGATATTATTAATCCAGGGCGGTGGCACGGCGGCCTGATTCGTGCGGCCGCACCGTTCATTCCGGGCCGGTTTGGCGAAAATCGTGCGCTGATTGGGTCCCTCGCCCCGGCACTATGTCCCGCCCCTTTGACTCTTCATCCGCTCAGCGGGCCGCAGCAGCTGCCAGTCAGGCCGCTCCTTGCCCGGCGATTGGCGCGGACGGCTGCCGCTCCGGCTGAGTGGCAGCGGCGCCCGGCGCCCTGATTGGTCTGGCCGGGGCTCTCCAGGCGACCGGGCGGGCAGGGCTGCGTTGGATCTGGGTAGTGAGTGCTGGTGTTGAGATGTAGGGAGCAGCATCACTACGAGCACCAGGAACGAGAAGGCAGCACAAGGTAAATCGCAGGGCATTTTCCAAAAAGAAATTAAAAATCTAACCCTCTGCCATGTGCAACGTATTGCGCTTTGAAAGTATTTTAAATGCATTAAACGCGGTGCAGAATTCAGAAGGCGGAGGAGCAACTTGTAAGATATGAGATGTGTATATATTTTTATTTCGCGAGAGAGAGAGGGAGCGGAGAAAACGAACAGGGAGAAAGCACCGTGTGTGCCTTCCCTGCCGGGAGCCGCCACTGGGGAAAAAAAAATAAGCCCAGCATCATTTTGCTGGGAGGATGCTGTGTGAGATGATTATCAGCCCAATCTATTGCAGAGAGCGGCCAGGTAGCTCCGATAGAATTGCATGCACCGAACCGTGATGGTGTGCACTGCATCACAACGAGAGGCTACGCTGTGGAATGCCGGCGAGATGGGGGGGGGGGAGCGGGTTAGGTGTCGGGGCTGAGCACTGATTTAACAGGGCGGCAGGTTCAGCTCCTGTCACTGATGTGGGATTGTGCTAAACTGGTATACCTGCAGGGTTGCAGAAGTCAATTCCCCACCCCACTCTCCCCCCCCCGCTCCTAATCTCTCTCTCTCTCTCTTTCCCTTTCAACCTTTCCCTCCCTCTCAATCTCTCTCACCCTCCCTTCTCTCTCTGTCTTCCTCCCAATCTCTCTCTCCCTCTTCCCCAATCTCTCTCTTCTCCTCTTTCCATATCTCTCCCTTTCCTGCCTCCCTCTCTGTCTTCCTCCCAATCTCTCCCCCTCTCTATCTCTCCCAGTCGCTGTCCCTCTCTTCATCACTGTTCCCCCCCCCGTCCCCCTCTCTGTCTCTGACTCTCTGTCCCTCCCCCCATCCCTCCATCCCTCTCTCTGCCTGTTTGTTGATGTAACATCTGGACAAGATGTCCTTGCAAACCAGTGCAGGAGGCGGCGTAGATGCCCGGAGGGAGGGAAGGAGAGATAGATAGATAGAGAGAGAGAGAGAGCGAGGCGATTTCAGTGAATTATCTCATCCAGAATTGTAGTAGATTGTAAATTGGGCTCAGGCGAGAGCTGAGACCGTCTCCGGCGTTGGAGGAGGCAGATCGGCGACGGCTCTGAAATTGACGCCAACAGTTCGACGCAGATCTGAGCGGGTCCTCGGGTGGTCGTGATGGGCGCCGGGGGGGGGGTCACTGGGACATTCACGTTGCCCCTATGCCCAGCACCCTCCGGGTGGGTGGGGCGTGGATGGGCAGGATTATTTTGTGTTATTTCGTCGGATCTGGAGGTCACCAGAGCACCAAAGGTTCAAATGACAGCCACTCCCCGATTGGAAAGGAGCGGGGGAGGGAGGGGGTGTCTGACGGCCGAAAGGTAGGGAGGGAAGTTAAATCCACAGGACGGGGGTGAAGTGCCAATGACCCCCCCCACCCCCCCAACCAGTGCCAACGTCACCGAGAACACAGCGGGGTTAGCCGGCTGTTGTCTGGGGTGGGGAGACTCCTAGCGGGGGGGAGTCCGGACAAGCTTACCTTGGGGGTAGAAGAAACTGAGCAGCAGCGAGCCTGGAGTCTCGGGGAGGAGCAGGAACCCAGAGGAGCTGTACAAAACTACCAGATCACATAGCCGGCGGGAAACTTCTCCCCGTGGGGGAGGCTGCAGGGGTTAACTGGGGTGAGGGGCCAGAGGCATCTAAGGAAGTACTTGAGTACTAATGAAGGGTCTGGCCGAATATTGAAAGGCCAAGGCAGATTGGCTGTAGAGAGGATGTTTCCAATAGTGGGGGAGTCCAGGGCCAGAGGGCACAGATAGAATGGATGTGGAGAGGATGTTTCCTATAGTGGGGGAGTCTAGGACCAGAGGGCACAGATAGAGTGGATGTGGAGAGGATGTTTCCTATAGTGGGGGTGTCTAGGACCAGAGGACACGGATAGAGAGATGTCTATTTAGAACAGAGATGAGGAGGAATTTCTTTAGCTAGAAGGTGGTGAATCTGTGGAATTCCTTGCCACAGGCAGCTGTGGAGGCTAAGTCATTGGGTATATTGAAAGCAGAGGTTGATAGGTTCTTTGATTAGTCAATGTGTCAAAGGTTACGGGGAGAAGGCAGGAGAATGGGGTTGAGAGGGATAATAAATCAGCCATGATGAAATGGTGGAGCAGAATTAAGAGGCCAAATGGCATAAATCTGCTCCTCTGTTTTATGGAAGCATCAACCATTCATTCCCCTCCATAGCTGCTGCCCGACCTGCTGAGTTCCTCCAGTATTTTGTGTGCATTGCTCTGGATTTCCAGCATCTGCAGAATCTTATGTTTTGGAGGAAGGTCTTGTTGCCCTGTGGAGGGGGAGAAAGGAATAGGGGAGGGTGTACTGGAATCTGGACTCTCCCCCTGAGGGGGTAGTGGATTTTTCTTATCGAGATACAACATGGAGAAGACCCTTCCAGTCCTTCGAGCCACGCCACACAGCAATTGCCCTGTTTGACCCTAGCCTAATCACGGGACAATTTACAGCTTCCCATTAACCTGGAACGTCTTTGGACTGTGGGATGATGCTGGAGCACCCGGAGGAAACCCGTGATCACAGGGAAAACATAGAAGCACCTTACAGGGAGCGGCTGGATTTGAACCAGTGTCACCTGTACTGCGAAATGTTGCGCTGACCGCTAGGCTGCTGTCCCACCATACTGGAGGCAGAGATTCTCTCGGTGCCAGAGAAGCACCCAAGCCAGGACTTGCATCACCTGGGCAGGACATGCCATGAACAAATGGGAGTCCGGCCGAAGGGTTTTGGCCTGAAACGCCGACTGTGCTCTTTTCCATGGATGCTGCCTGGCCTGCTGAGTTCCTCCAGCCCTCTGCCTGTGCTGCTCTGGATTTCCAGCATCTGCAGATGTTCTCTTGTTTGTGGGATTACATTGGTTCTTGGTGGCTGGCATTGGCGCGAAGGGCCGAAGGATCTTTTCCTGAGGAGAGTGTTTGCACATGCGTTTGGCCTGGACTCTGAGCACCGGTGATGGCTTGGATCAGTTTAACTGTGTAATTGAACAGTGCATTGAAGTTCTGAATCGCACCTGTGTGTCAGACCAGAGAGACGAGAGTACAGACAGGAGCCTTAATTATCCCTGCGTACCACAATACATACTTGCTACTTGTTACACTGCTAAAACTTAGGGCAGTGGTGAAGCCCCCACCTCTGTCTGTATAGAATAATTCCTCCTTGTTGTTTTCGAAGCAATTGATTTTTGACCAGTCAGCGTTGTTAGCCCCGAGCTGAACCCCTGAACCTGGAGGACCGGTGGACCACTCTTAATCTGGCCTCTACCCTTTGACCTGTTTGACATGGGTCACCCTACCAAGAGTCCCCGACTCCAGCCAACATAACTCTCCAGGTAACTGAGGCACCCAGGGCCCTCCAAACCCTACGCAGAGGTTGTGGTCTGCCTGGAGGCGACTGCAGACGGAGGACTAACAACTTTGCTCCCCCTCCCCCCCACCACGTCCATCGCTCTAGTTAAAGGGGAGGGGGAGGAAGGACGTCCTTGATTCTTGACCCTGTCACTCAGCCCAGCCGCAGCTGTTGTGTGGCGATGGGTGCACAGCAAGACTCCAGAGACTGTGGGACTCGTCAGGGTTGACCGAGGGGTAAATACTGGAAGAGGGGAGGGTGGGGGAAAGCCTTCCCACCCGGCAGAAGAAGAGAGCAGCAGCCTCCTCGGTCTGTGAGACTCTGAGAGAGTATGCCGCAGTCAGAGAGTGTTAGCCAGCACTATTTTACCTCCAGAGATGGACATTCTAAGGCACTTGTCAGACTGCACAGAGTATTGTGAGCAGTATTAGGCCCCTTACCTAAGAAAGGATTGCAGGCATTGGGGAGGGTCCAGAGGAGGTGCACATGAATGATCCTGGCAATGAAAGGGTTAATGTATGAGGAGCGTTTGATGGCTCTGGGCCTGTACTCACTGGAGTTTAGAAGAATGAGGGGAATCTTATTGAAACCTATTGAACATTGAAAGGCCTTGACAGAGTGGATGTAGAAGAATGTTTCCTATAGTGGGAGAGTCTAGGACCGGAGAATAGGTCTATGACTATCCCCAGAACAGAGGGACATCCATTTAGAACAGAGGTGAAGAATTTACTTAGCCAGAGAGTGGTGAACCTGTGGAATTCATTGTTAGCAGCAGTTGAGGAGTTCAAATCATTTAGTATAGTTAAAGCAGAGTTTGATAGATTCCTGATTGAACAGGGTGTCAAAGGTTACGTACAGAAGGCAGGAGAATGGGGTTGGGAGGGAGAATAAATCAGCCGTGTTGGAATGGCGGAGCAGACTCAAAGGTCTAAGTGGCCTAATTCTGCTCCATGGGATTTGAAACATGAACCTTCTTGCTCAGAGGTATGTCTGAGACCACGTGCAGGGAATGGACCATGTACAGAGAATGGAGGGAGATGGACCATGTCCAGGGAATGGAGGGAGATGGACCATGTGCAGGGAATGATCGGAGATGGACCATGTCCAGGGAATGGAGGGAGATGGACCATGTGCAGGGAATGATGGGAGATGGACCATGTGCAGGGAATGATGGGATATGGACCATGTGTGGGGAATGATGGGAGATGGATCATGTACAGGGAATGGAGGGAGATGGACCATGTGCAGGGAATGATCAGAGATGGACCATGTGCAGGGAATGATGGGAGATGGATCATGTACAGGGAATGTTGGAAGATGGACCATGTGCAGGGAATGATGGGATGTGGACCATGTGCAGGGAATGATTGGATATGGACCATGTGCAGGGAACGATGGGATATAGACCATGTGCAGGGAATGATGGGATATGGACCATGTGCAGGGAATGGAGAGAGATGGACCATGTGCAGGGAATGGTGGGATATGGACCATGTGCAGAGAATGATGGGAGATGGAGCATGTGCAGGGAATGGAGAGAGATGGACCATGTGCAGGGAATGATGGGATATGGACCATGTGCAGGGAATGATGGGAGATGGATCATGTACAGGGAATGTTGGAAGATGGACCATGTGCAGGGAATGATGGGATATTGACCAATTGAATAATTACTTTGGTTCTGTCTTCACTAAGGAGGACATAAATAATCTTCCAGAAATAGTAGGGGACAGAGGGTCCAGTGAGATGGAGGAACTGAGCGAAATACATGTTAGTAGGGAAGTGGTGTTAGATAAATTGAAGGGATTGAAGGCAGATAAATCCCCAGAGCCAGATGGTCTGCATCCTAGAGTGCTTAAGGAAGTAGCCCAAGAAATAGTGGATGCATTAGTGATAATTTTCAAAACTCGTTAGATTCTGGACTAGTTCCTGAGGATTGGAGGGTGGCTAATGTAACTCCACTTTTTAAAAAAGGAGGGAGAGAGAAACCGGGAAATTATAGACCGGTTAGCCTAACGTCGGTGGTGGGGAAACTGCTGGAATCAGTTATCAAGGATGTGATAACAGCACATTTGGAAAGCGGTGAAATGATCGGACAAAGTCAGCATGGATTTGTGAAAGGAAAATCATGTCTGACGAATCTCATAGAATTTTTTGAGGATGTAACTAGTAGAGTGGATAGGGGAGAACCAGTGGATGTGGTATATTTGGATTTTCAAAAGGCTTTTGACAAGGTCCCACACAGGAGATTAGTGTGCAAACTTAAAGCACACGGTATTGGGGGTAAGGTATTGGTGTGGGTGGAGAATTGGTTAGCAGACAGGAAGCAAAGAGTGGGAATAAACGGGACCTTTTCAGAATGGCAGGCGGTGACTAGTGGGGTACCGCAAGGCTCAGTGCTGGGACCCCAGTTGTTTACAATATATATTAATGACTTGGATGAGGGAATTAAATGCAGCATCTCCAAGTTTGCGGATGACACAAAGCTGGGTGCCACTGTTAGCTATGAGGAGGATGCTAAGAGGATGCAGGGTGACTTGGATAGGTTGGGTGAGTGGGCAAATTCATGGCAGATGCAATTTAATGTGGATAAATGTGAAGTTGTCCACTTTGGTGGCAAAAATAGGAAAACAGATTATTATCTGAATGGTGGCCGATTAGGAAAAGGGGAGGTGCAACGAGACCTGGGTGTCATTATACACCAGTCATTGAAAGGTGTGCAGGTACAGCAGGCGGTGAAAAAGGCGAATGGTATGCTGGCATTTATAGCGAGAGAATTCGAGTACAGGAGCAGGGAGGTACTACTGCAGTTGTACAAGGCCTTGGTGAGACCACACCTGGAGTATTGTGTGCAGTTTTGGTCCCCTAATCTGAGGAAAGACATCCTTGCCATAGAGGGAGTACAAAGAAGGTTCACCAGATTGATTCCTGGGATGGCAGGACTTTCATATGAAGAAAGACTGGATGAACTGGGCTTGTACTCGTTGGAATTTAGAAGATTGAGGGGGGATCTGATTGAAACGTATAAAATCCTAAAGGGATTGGACAGGCTAGATGCAGGAAGATTGTTCCCGATGTTGGGGAAGTCCAGAACGAAGGGCCACAGTTTGAGGATAGAGGGGAAGCCTTTTAGGACCAAGATTAGGAAAAACTTCTTCACACAGAGAGTGGTGAATCTGTGGAATTCTCTGCCACAGGAAACAGTTGAGGCCAGTTCATTGGCTATATTTAAGAGGGAGTTAGATATGGCCCTTGTGTCTACGGGGGTCAGGGGGTATGGAGGGAATGCTGGGGCGGGGTTCTGAGTTGGATGATCAGCCATGATCATGATAAATGGCGGTGCAGGCTCGAAGGGCCGAATGGCCTACTCCTGCACCTATTTTCTATGTTTCTATGTCTATGTTTCTGTGGACCATGTGCAGGGAATGACTGGATATGGACCATGTGCAGGGAATGGAGGGAGATGGACCATGTGCAGGGAACGATGGGATATAGACCATGTGCAGGGAATGATGGGATATGGACCATGTGCAGGGAATGGAGGGAGATGGACCATGTGCAGGGAATGGAGGGAGATGGACCATGTGCATGGAATGATGGGATATGGACCATGTGCAGGGAATGGAGAGAGATGGACCGTGTGCTGGAAATGATGGGATATGGACCATGTGCAGGGAATGGGCAGAGATGGACCATGTACAGGCGGGTGGGGGGGGCGGTATTTAGTTGCAGCTTCGTGTTCAGCATAGGCACGCTGCTCTGAAGGGCCTGTTTCTGTGTTCTACTGTCTTCTGCGTGATGTCGTACGTGACATGAATCTGCAGATGATGTCAGCCAGATCTGGTGTCCTCAGACACTACTGCAGCGACACTGTGGGCCCACAGGGAGAAGCCACTGCCCTGGTCATGGTCATCATTGGCTGGTGGGTGCATGGTGAGAGACTTCATTCAGAGCTGTGCTGGAGTAAGCTCCCTGCTCCCCGCCTGGGATTATTTCCGAATATGTAGTGCAAAAACAGAGCAAAATATCATACTGAGGGAGTGTTCATGGGTTCATTATCCATTCAGAAATCTGATGGCGGAGGGGAAGAATCTGTTCCTGAATCGTTGTGGCTTCTGAACCTCCTCCTTGATGGTAGCAATGAGGAGAGGGCACGCCCTGGATGATGGAAGTCCTTAATGATGCATACTGCCTTTTTGAAGCATCGTCTTGTGAAGGTGTCCTGGATGCTGCGGAGGCCGGTGCCCATGATGGAGCTGACTGAGGTTACAGCCCTCTGCAGCTTTTCCGATCCTGTGCAGTGGCCCCTCCATACCAGATGGAGGTGCAGCCAGTACTCTCCGCCGTACATCTGTAGAAATTTGTGAGAGTCTTTGTGTCACACCAGGTTTCCTCAGACTCCTGATGAACTATAGCCACTTTCGTGCCTTCTTCATAATTGCTTCCATATGCTGGGCTTCACCATCACTGGGTCAAAACTCACCACTCTGGCTAGATCCTTGCCTCAAACATCTCCTTTGAACTTGACCCCTTTCATCTTAAATGCATGCCCTCTGGTATTAGACATTTCAATCCATGTAAAACAACTCTGTCTGCTCTATCTTTGTCTCTGGTAATCTTATAGACCTCTACCAGATCTTCTGTCAGTCTCCATCGCTCCAGAGAAAACCACCCAAGTTAGTTCAACCTCTCCTGACAGCCCAGACCTTCTAATTCAGTCAGTAAACCTCTCCTGCACCCTATCCAAGGCTCCCACACCCTTCCTGTAATGTGGTGACCAGAACTGTACGCCATGGAAATCTATCGCTGTCCCTTCACCGTCACTGGGTCTGAACCCTGGGACTCCCTCCTCTACAGCACCTTGGAGAGCACCTAACCACATGGACTGAAATGGTTCAATGCGGCAGCTCACCCCATCTTCTCAAAGGCTTTTTTAGGTAAATTCTGGACGTGGCCCGTGACTCCTAGATGTTGCATTACACTTTTAAATTCAGAGCTTGGTTTTTGATCAAGCACCTGGTAGTGTCCATTGCTGAGGTATCCAGAATCTTCTCGTAAACGTTTGGCTGACATTTGACATGGAGACGCGCATGTGTGCGTGTGTGTACACACATGTTAGCAGGTGTGTGCTGGTCAGAGTGTGTGTGTCTGTGTGTGAGTGTGTGCATGTGAGTGTGTGTGAATGTGCATGTGTGAGTGAGTGTGTGTGTGAGAGTATGTGTCTGTAGCTCTGATACTCTGAGCTCTGATACATGTATATACACAGGTATGTATGCACGTGAGTGTTTGTACGCGCGTGTGTGTGTGTGTGTGTGTGTGTGTGTGTGTGTATATACATACGTGTTAGCAGGTGTGTGCTGGTCAGAGTGTGTGAGTGTGTGTGAGAGTGTGTGTTGGTGTGTGAGTGTGTGTCTGTAGTTCTGTATGAGCTCTGATACATGTATATACATGGGTATGTATGCACGTGAGTGTACGTGTGTGTGTGTGTGTGTGTGTGTGTGTGTTTGTGCACCTGTCTCTCTGTTTCCAGCATTTGTCATTCTTTGGGCTGTCCCTGCCTCTCCCTACCACCTCTCCCCACCCTCCATCCTGTCCCCAGGTGTTGAGGGGAGGGTTGGTCCATTTCAGACTTCCTCTCGAGCCCAAGTGCTGTGGGAGGTGGCAGGGAGAACGAGGCTGTTGTGGTGCATTTCATCTGCCCTGGGAGTGAGGGAGGGAGCTTGCCTCCTCCTGTCTCTGAGACCCACTGTGAAGCCTCTCCCAATGCTGCGTCTGCTGTTGGGTTAGCTCCTCAGCACTGTTATCCCCGGGCCCAGGATGTGGGCTAAGTCAGACTAACAGGGAGACGTGCCCTCCCGCTGCTTGAGGGTGTTGATCGAGGAACCCCCAAAGGAGCTAAGGAAACCCCTCGTGAATGCAGGAAAGATTTACAGAATGTGGACTGTATCTCAGAGCCTGTCACAAGAAGACTTTTTTCCCTGGAATATAGGAGATTAAGGTGTAACCTGTTCGAGGTGTACAAGGTCAGACAGGGTCAAAGCGTGTCATCTTTTTTCCCCAGGAAGGGGCTGCTAGAAACTAAAAAGGCAGAGAGGAGATTTGATAAAGGTACACAACATTTTGAGAGGTGCAGGTAGGATAAATGCTAGCAGGCTTTTTCCACTGAGGCTGGATGGGACTACAAATAGAAGTGAACAGTGAAAAGTTTAAGGGGAACATGAGGGAAAACGTCTTCACTCAGAGGGTTGTGAGAGTGTGAAACGAGAGTGTGAAAGCGAGCTTGATTTCAACATTTAAGAGCAGTTTGGATAGGTCCATAGATAATCAGTGTGTGGAGGGCTATGGTCCCGGTGCAGGTCGATGGGAGTAGGCAGTTTAAACGGTTTAGCATGGACTAGATCGCTGTAGTTACCCTACGCGAGGTAGAGATTTAAAAGGGAGATAAGGGAAGCTTCTTCACGGAGAGGGTGGTGTGCATTTCGAAGGAGTGGCCAGAAACGGTGGCTGAAATGGGCAGACAGGCCACGCTGAAAGGCCCTCAGGAAAAGTACATGGACTGGAGGGGTTTAGAGAGTCTACGGGGCGACAGTGGGAAGATGGGGCTAGCTCACTGGGCAACACGGTCAGCAGAACGCAATGGGCCGAAGGTCTCCTCCCGTCTGATATCGCAGTGTCTGCCGAGCATGGCAATTAGCTTGCGGACGTTCCACCGCCAGTCAGGGTGACATCCCCAGTGCACAGTCGTTGGTGTTTCTCTCTGAAATGCTCACATTTATGTAGCCTCCAATCACTTGCCTCAGTCCCCTTTGGCTACCCCTCCAGCTGTCCTTTGTATTCGGTTGGCTTGTGTTTCTCTGGCTCATAGGGGGCTCGTCTATTTCGATAAGTTTGTCTACGGGGTTATCAGAGGAGAGACACGCCTCTAAGAATCCTCGTGCCTGCGCCAGAGCCTCCGCGGTGTCCCAGTTAAAGTGGTGTCCTTCTCGCAGAGCAGCGGCAGTGGTCCTGTCTCCGTGCCGCCCGTTTGTTGAGAGTTTACCTCCTGGTTGGCCGATGCAGTTCTTGTTGCAGTCTCCGCAGATGCTCCCCGTACACCATATTGCTTTTGTTGCTTGTCTCAATGGGAGCTTGTGTCCACCGTCACAAGCCTCTTTCTGTGTTGTATGACGAGGGGCACCCTGTGATCTGTATGGGGACCCCCACCCCCCCATAGCTCCAGTTTGCTCCCACATCCCAGCGAATGAGAAGGTCCTAATGGGATTGGTGTAGGTAGGCAGAAGGGGTAGCATGGGAGTGATGGCCCAAAGGGCCTGTTTCCATGAACTATGATCCTATGACAATGAGGTGATGGAGCTTCTGGTGACTCAGCAATAGTTGGGTGTATAAAGGGAGGTCAGAAGGATGAATACAGGTCCCTGATGGAGGACTTTGTCAAATGGTGCAAGCTGAATCATCTGCAGATCAACATCAGTCAGACAAAGGAGATGCTGATGGACTTTAGGAAGACTAAAACTACACTGCTCCCTGTTACTATTGAGGGTGAGGATGTGGATGTGGTGAGGACCTACAAGAACCAGGGGGTTCACCTGGGAGACAGACTTGAGTGGAGCACCAACACAGAGGCTGTGTACAAGAAGGGCCAGAGTCACCTCTACCTCCTGAGGAGACTGAGGTCCTTTGGAGTGTGCAGGCCTCTCCTTCAGATGTTCTACCAGTCTATTGTCGCCAGTACAGTCTTCTATGCGGTGGTGTGCTGGGGCAATGGCATCAACGCGGGTAATGCCAACAGGCTCGATAAACTGATTAGAAAGGCTGGCTCTGTTATAGGAGTCAAACTGGACACACTAGATGCTGTGGTAGAACAAAGGACCCCTCCCCAGAAAATCCAAGCAATTCTGAACAATATTTCTCATCCTCTGCATGCCACCTTGGCTGAACAGAGGAGCACTTTCAGTCATAGACTAAGACAACTGCACTGCTCCAAAGAGCGCTGTATGAGGTCATTCTTGCCCTTGGCCATTAGCTCTATAGTGAGATAACCTACAGCTGGGGAAGTGATAACCCGCACCCCCCCTCCGCTCCTGTTAGACAGTTTGAGGTAGTTTATCTTTTTATTCTTTCTTACTTGTATTCAAAGATTTGTATATTTGTATATCTATGCACTCGTAATGCTACTCTGACACTATAATTTCTTTTGGGATCAATAAAATATCTATCTATCTATCTACTAACTTTATACTACTTGTGAGTGGTCTACACACAGAGAAACTTCTGTCTACCTGTTAACATCAGTCCACACCATAGATTCATTCCCTACACTGTGTGCACTCAATTTATTTAATAAACTCTTGGTTAGCACCTTATCCAAATATATCACATCTACTGGTCCCCCTTTATTCGTCCTTATCAATGACCTTCTGAAAGGCCAAATATGTCACAACTATTGGTTCCCTTTTATCTGTCCTAAATAACCTTCTGAAAGCAACATCCATCATCAATCACCCCTCCATCCAGGACATATTCTCTTCTTGCTTCTGCCAACAAGAAGGAGGTTCAAGAGCTTCAGGATCCACACCAACAGGTTCAGGAACAGTTATTACATCTCAACCATCAGACTCCTGAACCAGAAGATGTCTCTCTCTGGTGCTTACAGCTCCCTCCCCTCTCCCTTCCCCTTTCCCCAACCACGATTCCTCTCTCTCTACCCTCTTCCCACTCTCAGTCCACAACAGAGACCCAAATCAGAATCAAGTTTATCATCACTCACAAATGTCATGAAATTTGTTTTTTTTTGTGGCAGCAGTACAGTGCAATACATAAAATAAAATTTCTAGTGCTGTGTAAAAGTGTAAGGCACCCGAGCTATATATATGTATTTACACAGTTGTTGATTTTTGCCCATTGGCTTTTGTCCATCTTGTTGTCTGAGGTCTTCTATCGATTCTATGTTGTGTTTCTGTGTGTTTGTTGTGAATGCCCACAGAAAAATGAATGGCAGGATTGCATACGGTGTCATATATCTTTGATAATAAATTTTGAACTTTGAAATATATCACATCTATGGGGCCGCCCTTTATCTGTCCCTTAAAAGATCTGCAGATATACGTTACAGGCCGACTCTGCCCAGTCCCTTTGTTACCTTCTCAGTGGCCAGTCCCCACTTCAATCTGGCCATCGGGTTAACTAGTCAGTTTATGCCAAAGCAGGTGGAGATGCAAAGACTGATGCAGAGGATCTGCAGAAGGACTTAGATAAGGGGAATGGGCAAAGGGGTGGCAGGTGGAATACAGTGTCAGGATGTGCACGCTCATGCACTTTGGTGGAAGGAAAAAAGACATGGACTGTTTCCTAAACGGAGATTGAATTTAAAAACCAGAGGTGTAAAGGGACTTGGGAGTCCTCATGCAGTATTCCCTAAAACAGGTGTTCACAACCTGGGGTCAACGGACCCATTGGTAAATGGTATCGGTCCATGACGTAAAAAAGCCTGCAAACCCCTGCCCCAACAGTTAACTTGCAGGTTGAGTCAGTGGCAAGGAAGGCAAATGCAAACGTCAGCATCCATTTCGAGAGGACTGGAATGTAGAAGCCAGGATGTAATGCCGGAGTTTTCATAGAGAATTGGTCAAGCTGCCTTTGGAGAATTGTGAGCAATTCTGGGGCCCTTGAGAAAGGACTGTGCTGGCGTTGGAGAGGCTGCAGAGGAGGTTCAGGTGAATGATCCCAAGGATGAAAGGTTGATGTGTGAGGAGTGTTGGATGGCTCTGGGCCTGTATCCACCAGAGTTTAGGAAAATGAACGAGGGAATCTCATTGAAATGTACCAGATACTGAAATGTCTAAACAGAGTGGATGTGGGGAGGATGTTTCCTATAGTGGGGGAGTCTAGGACCAGAGGACACAGATAGAGTGGATGTGGAGAGGATGTTTCTTATAGTGGGGGAGTCTAGGACCAGAGGACACAGATAGAGTGGATGCGGAGAGGATGTTTCCTATAGTGGGGGAGTCTAGGACCAGAGGACACAGATAGAGTGGATGTGGAGAGGATGTTTCCTATAGTGGGGGAGTCTGGGACCAGAGGACACAGATAGAGTGGATGTGGAGAGGATGTTTCCTATAGTGGGGGAGTCTGGGACCAGAGGACACAGATAGAGTGGATGTGGAGAGGATGTTTCCTATCGTGGGAGAGTCTAGGACCAGAGGACACAGATAGAGTGGATGTGGAGAGGATGGTTCCTGGAGTGGGAGAGTCTAGGACCAGAGGACACATCCCCAGAAATGAGGGACGTTGCTTTACAACAGGGATGAGAAGGAATTTCTTGAGCCAGGAAGTGGTGGGTCTGTGGAATTTGTTACACATTGGGTATATTTAGAGTGGAGGTGGAGTGAGGTATTTAAGGGTTATGGAGGAAGTTGGGGGAATGGGTTGGAGAAAAATCAGCCAAGATTAGCTTTATTTGTCACACGCACATGAAAACATACAGTGAAATGCAGCTTCTTTGGTGAGAACAACCAGCGCAGTCCAAGGATGTGCTGGGGGCCCTGTTTCCGGTGCCAACAGAGCGTGCTCACAACTTATTTACAGTGACCAGCACGTCCTTGGAACGCGAGAGGAAACCGGAGCACTCGGAGGTCACGGGGAGAATGTACAAACTCCTTGCAGCTAACGGAGGGAATTGAACCCCAGCCTGGGATCTGTAAAGCATTGTACTGGTCGCAGTGATTTAACGCTGGTGCAGACTCAATGGGCTGAATGGCCTGATACTGCCCCTGTATCTCATGGTGGTACTGTGCAGTTACTCCTGTTACTTTCTAATCTCCGGGTGTCCTTTTTGGATTTCCGGTCAAGCTCGGCATCCCCTCTCTCCGTGCCAGCACGGTCACGGAGTCGTGAGGTATGGGGTTGTCAGATGCAGGGTTTTCCACTGCATCCATGATATTCATAGTGAAAAGAAAATTAACACTGCGTTCCTCAGCCTGGACTTGGCTCTGAACACTCCCTGGAGGCTCCTTTACCTCTTCCCGTAAGGCTGGGTGTAAGTGATGTGTGTGTTCTCCCCCATTCCCTTCTATCTCAGCATCATTTCTCCCACCCCAGGCTTGCTGACTGACTGGGTGACAGGGATGAATGTTAGTGGGTGCCAGACTATATCTGGCTAGACCTCGATGGGCCTGGAGAGTATGTTTCCCATAGTGGGAGCATCCAGGACCAGGGGGTAGAGCCTCAGGATAGTGGGACGTCTGGAGGCCAAGTCATTGGGTAGATTGAAAGCGGAGGTTGATAGGATCTTGATCAGTCAGGGTGTCAACGGTTATGGGGAGAAGGCAGGAGAATGGGGTTCAAGAGGGAAAATAAATGGTGGAGCAGACTCAATGGGCCGAATGGCCTTATTGTTCTCCTATGTCTTACGGTAGACAAAATCGACCAATGATCTCACTTTAAGGACTCTTATCTCATGTTCTCGTTATTTATTGCTATTTATTTATATTCGTATTTGCACAGTTCTGCACTCCGGTTGATCTTTCATTGATCCTGTTATAGCTACTGTTCTATAGATTTGCTGATATGTACTTCAATGATAAATTTACTTTGACCTTTGGTCCCATGACCCTCAGTAACATCAGCTCACCTTTTCCTTCCACCAGCTAATGGGAGCTTTGTGGGGCTCTGTGGGGTTGTGAGACTATCCCAGTGTTCAGCTTTCTCTTATCGATGCCTCGGCCCTCCAGGGCTGGATCCTGGTACTCCAGCGGTCCTCAACTTTTCTGCTGTTTCAGGCAGTGCTCAAAGCTTTTCACTTTGATCTCCTTCCATCCCCTTCTCATTAGCCTCAGCTGGGTCACTTCTATTGGTCTTTTGTTCCCTGAAGGGATTGTTGTCAACCATGCCATCTTTAAATGTTTGCCATTTCTTGTTTACAACCTTATCGCTAATCCAGCTTCCCAAACTATATCGAACACACAAGATTCTGCAGATACTGGAAATCCAGAGCAACACACACAGAATGCTGGAGATCAGGCAGCATTTATGGAGAGGAATAAAGAGTTGACGTTTTGGGCCCAGACCCTTCATCAGGACTGGAATGGAAGGGGGAAGAAGCCTGATGATAAAGGCGGGGGAGAGGGGAAGGAGGACAAGCTGGGAGGTGACAGGTGAAGCCAGGTGGGTGGGTGTAGGGGGGAGTAAAATAGAAGCTGGGAGATGATAGGTGGAAAAGGTGAAGGGTTGGAAAAGAATGAATCTGATAGGAGAAGATAGTGGATCATGGGAGAAAGGGAAGGAGGGGAACCAGGGAGGTGGTAGGCAGTTAAGGAGAAGGGGTAAGAGATCAGAGTGAGGAAATGAAGAAGAGGGAAGGTGCAGGGGAAAAATTACCGGGTTAGAGAAATAGAGGTTCATTCCATCAGAATTGGAGGCAACCCAGATGTTGTTCCTCCACCCTGAGAGTGGCCTCATCATGGCAGAAGAGAAGGGCATCGGGTCTCACCAACATAGAGGAGGCCGATTCGGGAGCACCGGGCCAAGTAGGCAATCCCAGCAGATTCGCAGGTGAAGGAGTTTGGGACCCTGAACTGAGGTGAGGGGGGAGGTGAGAGGGAACTTTTGCCACTCGCTGGGATAAGTGCCGGGAGGAAGATCAGTGGGGAAGTTTGAAAGTCAAGGGAATCATGGAGTGAGTGATCTCTGTGGAAAATGAAGAGTGGAGGATGGGGGTCCCAATCTACAATAACCAACCTGTGCTCTCACAATTTCCTCTGCTTACACTGATAACTCCTGTTTTAATTGAACCAAATAAATCTGAGTTGTAATGTCGACGTTTTGGTCTGAGACCCTTCACTAGAACTAGGAAGAAAGAGGGAAGCCACCTTCTTCCCTTCCAGTCCTGATGAAGGATCGCAGCAAACGTTGACTGTTTATTCCCCTCCATAGATGCTGCCTGACCTGCTGAGTTCCTCCAGCTCCCTGTGTGTGTCTGTTGCTCAAGATTCCCAGCAGATGCATATCTTTTGTGTTCATCAGTTGTTATGTGTAATTAAGTGATATTATGATCACTCTTCCCTGTAGGTCACTTGTGTACCAGGGCACGGCTAGCCCTTTCTCAATTGACAATATTAGAACTAAGATTAGTCCCAAGTCCATACCTCCATGAAATTAGCAACATTAATAGATAGAGTGGCAAAGAAATCGAGTGGAGCAATATCAAGTTTGAGTGGCAGAAAGGTGAGGAGGCGAAACTTCAAAGGAGATGTGCAGGAGGAGAGTTTTTATACAAAGCGAATTGTGTGTGGGTGTGTGGAATGAGCTGCCAGGGGTGGGGGTGGAGGCAGATACGATAGAGGTGTCTAAGAGTCTGTTAGGCAGGCACATGAATGTACAGGGAATGGAGGGAGATAGACCCATGTGCAGGGAATGATGGGAGGTGGACCATGTGCAGGGAATGATGGGATATGGACCCTATGCAGGGAATGATGGGAGGTGGACCATATGCAGGGAATGATGGGAGATGGACCATGTGCTGGGAATGATGGGAGATGGACCTTGTGCAGGAAATGATGGGAGATGGACCATGTGCAGACAGAAGGGACTTAGTTTAATTCAGCATGATATTCAGCACAGACATGATGGGCCAAATGGCCTGTTCCTGCTTTGTACTTTTCTGTGTCCTACGTTTTGATTTTTACACACCCCGCTCGATGTTCTGTGATCCCATGCTTTTTCAAAGTACTGAAATAGAAAGCTATGTCTATGAAGTCAACTTCTATCCCATTTTCACTCAATGCGTCCCCTCTCCCTGTGGAACGACCACCCCCTGACTCCTCCATTATCCCTGCTACATTAAGGGTGGGGAGGAGGGACTGAAGTCAGTAGAGGGAGGTACGGGTCTGCCTGAGCGTTTGGGAGAATAAAGATCCTTTTGTTTTACAAATACACAAAAGATTATGTGCTGACAAATAGTCGACACAATAATCAGGGATTCACAAACCTACTTACAATTTCAAATTGAAATACGATTACTATCACCTACAAAACCATTCAAGCCCCTGCAGGGCCCAATGTAGTGACCTTCCCTTCGTTGATAGCCTGTGGGGTTGCTCCCTAAGAGATGTGAACTGCAGGGTTATCGATACAGAGCGGGAAGGGGACGGGATTAGCTCTTTACAGAATTGAACAGACCAGATGGGCCGAACAGCCTCGAGTGGCATGGTTGTTGGCTCATTGCTATCTAGCCCCTGTGTGGATGGGAGGGAGCCACACTCCCTCCCTGTCAAGAGGGTTTAAAGGCATGAAGAAGAAGTGGAGGTGTCTGCCCAGCTGCTCACATGGTGAGGGCCTGTACCTCAGCATCATGATACTCCCCTCCTAAATGTCCCTCAATTCCCCTCCCCGAGAGGAGGAGGCAGAAACTCTGCCCTTGTCTGGGGTGGGGGAAGGAGAGGCTGTGCTGGGGAAATTATCTTGGAACAACACCCCCAGGATAGGCCGAAAGGCTTCGTTCAATGTGGTAAATATCCCTGTCTGGACTCAGCCTCAGCGGGGGTGTCTCCTGAGACCTGCTCATTCATGGGACCCCTCAACCCCTCTGCCTTCCTGGTGGAGGAACAGAGGGATCTTGGGGTCCACGTCCATCGATCCCTCAAAGTTGCCGCACGTTGACAGGGTGGTTGAGAAGGTGTTTGGTGTGTTGGCCTTTGTTAGTCAGGGGGTTGAGTTCAAGAGTTGTGAGGTAATGTTGCAGCTCGATAAAACCCTGCTCAGACCACACTGGGAGTATTGTGTTCAGTTCTGGTCGCCTCATTATAGGAAGGATGTGGAAGCTTTAGAGAGGGTGCAGAGGAGATTCACCAGGATGCTGCCTGGATTAGAGAGGGTGCAGAGGAGATTCACCAGGATGCTGCCTGGATTACAGACGATGTCTTATGAGGAATGGTTGAGCAAGCTCGGGCTTTTCTCTCTCTGGGGTGAAGGAGGATGAGGAGTGACTTGATAGAGGTGTACAAGATGATAAGATGCATTGATTGAGTGGGCAGCCAGAAACTTTTCCCCAGGGTAGAAATGGCTCATATGGGGGGGGGCAATTTTAAGGTGATTGGAGGAAAGTATAGGGGAGATATCAGAGGTGGGTGTTTTACACAGAGAGTGGTGAGTGTGTGGAACACCCTGCCCGGGGTGGTGGGAGAGGCAGATACACTAGGGACATTTAAGAGACTCTAGAAGCACAACAACGTAGAGCGAAGAGCCGGGACTGCTCTACGTTGTCAAGGTCTGGACACAGCCAGGGAACTGGGCACAAGTTCCATCAGTTACTGAGACAATTAATCCAATATTATGATACATTAACTCATCATAAAAATGCTAATATTTCTCAGTTAAATGGATATTTAATGTCCCATTGTCACGCTGGATGAGTTGCTGAGTTACATTTTTTTGGCCGGCAGATTTCTGGAGTCCCGGTTTGCGTTTGGAACTGTCAGTATTTTACCCGTTGCGATAGATGTGACTGCAGCAGCCTGCTGGCACACTCCGAGAACCTCCACACGTTGCTCCGAAGCCAAGTGAATCAATTTGTCTAAGTGACTCAGCGGTGGGTCTCTGGTCCCTGAGTCAGATGTGTGGTTTGTTGGTTTTCATTTCACGAGGACGGAGAAAGCTTCCCAACTGCCTGGATTAGAGTCGAGGAGCTATGAGGCTCGGCTCGGGCTGTTTTCTGTGGAGCGGTGGAGCCTGAGAGGAGTCTAAGAGAAGCACAGACAGAGGAGGTAGTAAATTTGCTATCTAGTAAACTTGGGTTAGTAAATTTGCTGATGACACAAAGGTTGGGAGTGTTGTGGATAGTGTGCAGGGCTGTTAGAGGTTACAGCGGGCATTGATAGGATGCAAAACTAGGCTGAGAAGTGGCAGATGGAGTTCAACCCAGATAAGTGCGAGGTGGTTCATTTTGGTAGGTCAAATATGATGACAAAATATAGTATTAATGGCAAGACTCTTGGCAGTGTGGAGGATCAGAGGGATCTTGGGGTCTGAGTCCATAGGACACTCTAAGCTGCTACACAGGTTGACTCTATGATTAAGAAGGCGTACGGTGCATTGGCCTTCATCAGTTGTGGGACTGAGTTTAAGAGCCGAGAGGTAATGTTGCAGCTATATAGGACCCTGGTCAGACCCCACTTGGAGTACTGTGCTCAGTTCTGTTCGTCTCACTACAGGAAGGACGTGGGAACCATAGAAAGGCTGCAGAGGAGATTTACAAGGATGTTTCCTGGATTGAGGAACATGCCTTATGAGAATAGGTTAAGTGAACTTGGCCTTTTCCCCTTGGAGCGACGGAGGATGAGAGATGACCTGATAGAGTTGTACAAGATAAGGCGATGCGCTGATTGTGTGGATAATCAGAGGCTTTTTCCCTGGGCTGAAATAGTTAGCACGAGAAGGCACAGTTTTTAGGTGCTTGGAAGTAGGTACAGAGGAGATGTCAGGGGTAAGTTTTTTTACTCAGAGAGTGGTGAGTGTGTGGAATGGGCTGCTGGCAACGGTGGTGGAGGCGGAAACGATAGGGTCTTTTAAGAGGCTCCTGGATACGTACATGGAGCTTAGAAAAATAGAGGGCTATGGGTAAGCCTAGGGTAGTTCTAAGGTAAGGACATGTTCGTCACAGCTTTGTGGGCTGTAGGGCCTGTATTGTGCTGTAGGTTTTCTATGTTTCTATGTTTCTGTGAGATCTCTCTCCCCAGGCTCAACTGTCTCATAACCGAGCGTTTGTAGGGAACAATGTAGAAGGGATGGGGTTACTCTGAGAGCAAGCCTAGACTCGATGGGCTGAGTAGCCACCTATGTTGCAACTTTGTAAAACTCCGGCTGGGCTGCATCCAGAGGTCCGGTCACCCAGTTACCGGAAGGGTGTCGAGACTTTGGAGAGGTTCACCAGGACGCTGTCTGGACTAGAGCGTACGAGATGTTAGGAGAGGACAGACGTACTTTTGCAGCAGCAGAGGCTGAGGGGAGACCTGACCGAGCCTTAAAAAAATTTGAGGGGCATAGACAGACGATGAGTCTTTTTCCCTGAGTGGAAACGTCAGGTACTGGACGGCGTGCATTTAAGGTGAGGGGAGATAGGAGATGTATGGGCAGCCTTGTTTTTTAAACAGAAAGCCTGGGAAGAATCTGAGTTCAAAACTGAACACGGCTGCAGTGCATTTAAGTTTAAATGTAAGTTAATTTTAATTTAGATGCAATTGGGCCTTTCTGGCCCAAGGACCTGCACCACCCAATGACACCAATTAACCTACCAAACCTGCATTCTGTGGATTGTAGAGGAAAGCACAGCACCTGGAGGACCCCGTGGCCACGAGGAGAACCTACAAACTCTTTACAGGCAGTGGCAGGAATTGAGCCCGGGTCACTGATACTGTAAACCGTTGTGCTAACCACTACGCGACCGTGCCACCCTCGAGTCCCCAGGGCTCCCAAGTCCCTTTGTACCTCTGATTTCTGAATTCGGTCCCCGTTTAGAAAATGATTTGCGCCCCGTTATCACATGTACCGGGATGCAGTGAGAATCTTGTCTTGCACACTGTCCACACAGATCAGATCACTACATGGTGCATTGCGGTGGAACAAGGTAAAGCAATAACAGAATGCAGAATAGAGCATCACAGTTACCGAGAAAGTGCAGTGTGGCCAGGCAATAAGGCGCAAGGTGGAAGTAACTCGGAAAACGTGTAGTTTGAGTGCTTGACGATTGGGTCGTTCAATCTTGGCAGCTTACTTGTAAACGTTTCGTCACCATACGAGGAGACGCCCTCAGCGCGCTGTACTGGTCAGTCAACAGCGCACTGACGTCGTCCCCCCTTCGATGCGGAAACGCTGCCAAGGTCGGAGAACAACTCAACCCAAACAAGACAGCAAGGTCATAACAAGATAGGTCCAGCTCAGCAGGAACACGCGGGAGTCTGCAGATGCTGGAAATCCTGGGCAGTACATCCACAAAATGTTGGAACGACTCAGCGGGTCAGGCAGCATCTGTGGAGGGGGATAAACGGTGGACACGTCAGTAAACACCAAACAGTAAGATCATAATAAGGTCAACAATCCATCTTCCTGTACGAGGGGACCATTGGCTATCTTACAACAGTGGGGTAGATGCTGGTGTCTCAGAGGCTGCTGAAGAAGGACTGGGCAGAGATGCTGTCTCCGGCTCCCCGGTTGGCGTGTCTGACACTGCGGCGTTCCATCCTCACTGTGCCAAGACATCCCGGGGTGGGGGGGTGGGCAGGGGATTCGCTGAACACTGGTTTCTGAACTCTCCGCAGGCACAGCGGGGCGAAGCGGATACACGGGAGACAAGGTCGCAGAAAGAATTGATGCGGAAAGCCAGTGTCTTGTATCCTATTGATCAGTTAATAGATTGAGAAACTACTGTCAATGAATCTCTGGGGCCTGGCGGTGATAGGCAGCATTGAAAAAAAACTGGCAGCTGAGTTACCAATCTGTGTTTCCAGGGGGGCATAGTTGGCTTCTTTTTCTGTCCTGATGAAAGTTTTCAGCCCTAGGGACCTCCACGGATGCTGCCTGACCGGCTGTGTGTGTTGCTCTGGATCTCACGCATCTGCAGAATCTCGAATGTTTACCTGGGAAATATCTCCTCACCCTTCCCCCAGTTTCCTAATCTGTCTTCCTTCCCCTTTTCAGTACTGCTGAAGATGCCTGTCCCAAAACGTTGGCTGTTTATTCCCCCTCTATAGACGCTGCCTGACCTGCTGAGTGCCACCAGCATTTTGGGTGTGTTGCTCTGGATTTCCAGCATCTGCAGAATCTCTTGTTTTCTTTGGAGAGAGGTGGGCAGGTCTTAGATTCACTTGTCTCCAGTGCGCCACAGTCAGGCCGGATGGTGCGACCTGCTCGGTGTTGGTAAAACACAGGTGGATCAAGGACACGGCGGGACAACAGAATGCTGGAATCTGGAGCAACACTCACAACACTGGAGGAACTCAACGGGTCGGGCAGCATCTGCGGGGAAGGGAAAATAGTCGACGCTTCGGGCTGAGGCCCTTCATCAGGAACAGAAAGGAAGGGGGAAGAATGAAAGAGTAAGAAGGTGGGGAGGGGAGGGAGAAGTACAAAGTGGCAGGTGGTAGGTGAGACCGGGATGGGGTGAAGTAAAAACCTGGGAAGCTGATCGGTGAAAGAGATAAAGAGCTGGACAAGGGGGAATCTGATAGGAGAGGGTGGAAGACCATGGAAGAAAGGGGAGAAGGAGGATTACTAAAAGGAGATGATGGGCAGGTAAGGGGATAAGGTGAGAGAGGGAAACTGACTGGGGAGTGGAGAAGGAAGGGGGCAATTACCAAAAGTTTGGGAAATCAATGTTCATGCCATCAGGTTGGAGGCTGCCCAGGTGGAATGCAAGGTGTTGCTGCTTTAACCCGAGCATGGCCTCATCGCGACAGCACAGGAGGCTGTGGATTTCCAGATTCTGCAGATTTCCTCATACCTGTGCTGATAAACAGTCAGTGTTTCAGGCTGAGATCCTTCATCTAGACCAGGGGGTCCACAGACTCCTCTGTTAAAGGTACGAGCCATGATCTCGGCTGAAAAGCTGAGGGGAGATGCTGCCAGCCCCAGGGATGCTCTGGCCATGTCTGCGAATCTGTGTGGAGTTTGCACGTTCTTCCCGTGACCATGTGGTTTCCCCCGGTGCTCCGGGTCCCTCCCAATTCCAACCACGTGTGGGGTCAGTGGGTCCGGCTGGTGTGAGTTTCCCCCCTGGTGTGTGTGTGCGAGGGGCAGGATGTGGTGGGTGATTGATGGGAGTGTGGGAAGAATGAGATGGACTCAGTGTAGGGTTAACTCATTGTAGGATCAGAGGGATCTTGGGGTCCGAGTCCATAGGACACTCAAAGCAGCTGTGCAGGTTGACTCTGTGGTTAAGAAGGCGTACGGTGCATTGGCCTTCATCAGTCGTGGGATTGAGTTTAAGAGCTGAGAGGTAATGTTGCAGCTATATAGGACCCTGGTCGGACCCCACTTGGAGTACTGTGCTCAGTTCTGGTCGCCTCGCTACAGGAAGGATGTGGAAACCATAGAAAGGGTGCAGAGGAGATTCACAAGGATGTTGCCTGGATTGGGGAGCATGCCTTATGAGAATAGGTTGAGTGAACTCGGCCTTTTCTCCTTGGAGCGACGGAGGATGAGAGGTGACCTGATAGAGGTCTATAAGAAGATGAGAGGCATTGATCGTGTGGATAGTCAGAGGCTTTTTCACAGGGCTGAAATGGCTAACATGAGAGGGCACAGTTTTGGGGTGCTTGGGAGTAGGTACAGAGGAGATGTCAGGGGTAAGTTTTTTACGCAGAGAGTGGAGAGTGTGTGGAATGGGCTGCCGGCAACGCTGGTGGAGGTGGATTCGATAGAGTTTTTTAAAGGACTCCTGGAGCTTGGAAAAATAGAGGGCTATGGGTAACCCTATGTAATTTCTAAAGTAAGAACATGATCAGCACAGCATTGTGGGCTGAAGGGCCTGTATTATGCCGTAGGTTTTCTATGTTTCTAACACAGTCACACAGCACAAAACAGGCCATTTGGCCCATCCTTCCTGTGCTGACCAATGTGCATGCCTAAGCTAGTCCCATTTGCCTGCATTCGGCCTGTATCCTTCCGAACCTGTGTACTACATTATACCATCAGTAATTTGCTCTCAACCGGCCTCTGTGGGAGTGAGTTCAACATTCCCAACACTCTCCGGGACAAACGGGGAGGGGTGTAGGGGCCAGATGGGGTTACAGAGACGGGGAGGGGTGTAGGGACTGGAGGGGGTTTCAGAGATGGGGAGGGTGTAGGGACTGGAGGGGGTTACAGAGACAGGGAGGGGTGTAGGGGCTGGAGGGGGTTACAGAGATGGGGAGGGGTGTGGGGGATGGAGAGGGTTACAGAGACAGGGAGGGGTGTAGGGGCTGGAGGGGGTTACAGAGACAGGGAGGGGTGTAGGGGCTGGAGGGTGTTACAGAGACAGGGAGGGTGTAGGGGCTGGAGGGGGTTACAGAGACAGGGAGGGGTGTAGGGGCCGGAGAGGGGTACAGAGACAGGGAGGGGTGTAGGGACTGGAGGGGGTTAGAGAGACAGGGAGGGGTGTAGGGATTGGAGGGGGTTACAGAGACAGGGAGGGGTGTAGGGGCCGGAGGGGGTTATAGAGACAGGGAGGGGTGTAGGGATTGGAGGGGGTTACAGAGACAGGGAGGGGTGTAGGGGCCGGAGGGGGTTATAGAGACAGGGAGGGGTGTAGGGATTGGAGGGGGTTACAGAGACAGGGAGGGGTGTAGGGGCTGGAGAGGGTTACAGAGCCGGGGAGGGGGTAGGGGATCGTTTACAGAGATGGGGAAGGTTGCAGGAGTGAGATTCACATTTGAATGTTAATATCGACCGGGCTGCCCTTGTTTCGAACACTTTAAGTGTTGGCTGTGAAGAGCAACGTTGCAGTTCAGCTGATGTGCTGAGTATTGTTGGTTGACAGAGAGATTGGAAATTGATTTACAATTAGTGGCCGGTGGGGGTGGGGGTGATGGAGGGGGGGTGTCAGGCTGGAAAATCGACGCACAAGAAGCACACTTGTACCTCTCCCCAGTCGACAGACAGGAGGAGTCTCCCGATCTGGGTAACAGAGATGGGAAGTTTGGTTAGCATAGACTGGTTGGGCCGAAATGTCTGCTTCCGTGCTGCATGACTCTGTAACTTTATGGAGTTTGCAAGAGTGTGGAGTCGTCCCCGAGGGATGAGCAGGATCTGACTAGAGGAAGATTTCCCCTGAGTTGCAGAGTCCACAACCAGGGATACAGTGCCAGGACATGGTCAAATGGAGACTAGGATTCTTGGGAATATCTGGGATCTTATTCCTTCATCCCAAGACAGTGCATATTCCATCAATGAGATTACTAGATGCGGGACAGACGCGTTCAAACACAGAGCCGAACAGCACACGAACAGGCCTTTTGGCCCGTTGCCTCTGTGCTGAACCCGATAGTGAATGGGACCCCCCCCACCTGCACATGGGCCCATCATTTCACGTGTCTGTCCAACAGCCTCTTAAGCACCTGTATCGTATCTCAAAGCACAAAGTACATTTACTATCAGAGTGCGTTCAGTATAAATAAAGACAGCCATTAGTCTTGTGAAACCATGGATCTGCGCCTGGAAAGTCTTCACTCTCCAGGGCGCAGGCCTGGGCAAGGTTGTATGGACCAGCAGTTGCCCATGCTGCAAGTCCCCCCTCTCCACGACACCAATGTTGTCCAAGGGAAGGGCATTAGGACCCATACAGCTTGGCACCAGTGTCATCGCAGAGCAATGTGTGATTAAGTACCTTGCTCAGGGACACTCACACGTTCCCTCGGCTGGGGCTCGAACTCACGACCCTCAGGTTGCTAGTCCAATGCCTTAACCACTTGGCCACGTGCCCACAGTATAGGTCACCAGATACTACCCCGAGATTCATATTCCTGTGGGCATTCCTAGTAGAGCAAAGAAATATGATAGAATCAGTGAACAACTGCGCAGAGACTGACAGACAACCAATGTGCAAGAGAAGACAGAGTAATAATAATATATAAATTAGTACATAAATTATACTGAGAACTTGAGTTGCGGGGTCCATATGTTGAGGAACTATTCAGAGTTGAGTTGCTCCCACCATCACCATTCCAGGCACCCAGCACACTGTGCAGAAGTTTTAAACCTGGGAAAAAGTGGCTGACTGTCTAACTTATCTCCACCTCTCATAACTCTTATGAAACTCCATCGGATCTCCCCTCAGCCTCCGACACTCCGGAAGGGGCAGCCAAGTATGTCCAGCCTCTCATTACAGCCCATGCCCTCCAATACAGACAGCACCCTGGCGAGCCTCTTCGGCACCCTCCCAAAAGCAACCCCCCACACCCCTCCTGTAACGGAGCAAGCAGAATCACACACAATACTCTAAATGTGACCTTCACCAGGTATTTATATCAGCAAATTGTTATTACCCCCCTCAACCATCAGGCTCTTGAGCTAAAGGGGATAACTTCACTCACCCCAACACTGAACTGTTCCCCCGACCTGTGGACTCATTTTCAAGGAGTCTTGATCTCACGCTCGGGATATTTATTTGTTTGTTATAATAATTATTATTATTTCTTTTTGCATTTGCACCGTTCGTTGCCTGCTGCCC
This sequence comes from Mobula birostris, assembly GCF_030028105.1. Taxonomy (NCBI): domain Eukaryota; kingdom Metazoa; phylum Chordata; class Chondrichthyes; order Myliobatiformes; family Myliobatidae; genus Mobula; species Mobula birostris. The sequence continues at coordinate 1,919,870 of NC_092397.1, read as the reverse complement.
ACTGGTAGCTTGTCCAGCTCTCCCGTGCACGGTCTTTCACCGATTCCATTGTGTTTCCTTGTACCGACCGACAATGCCCGCAAGGAAATGAATCTCTGGGCAGTCTGGGTACCTTGACAATAAACTTGACTTTGAACTTTGAGCTTGCCTCTACAGTGGTGACATGGCCTCATGACCTGAACTCAGCCTCCCAACGGATGCAGGCAGTTAATGCCGGAGCTGAGAGCTGAAGGGAGAATGGGCCAGAGTGTGGGTGGGGATCTGCGCGGGCCAGAAGGGACAGGGCACTGGCTCCTGGGCTTTGCCTTGGAATTCAAATGTCCCTTCCAAGTCGCAGCACAGAGTGGGCGTGACCATGCTTCCCGCCCTGGGAAAATCCCGGACAGTTTGGGTGACCCGGTGAACGACGGAAGCTTTTTCCCTCCAGTAGATGGTGAGCTTTCCTCGGTGGTGGGGGGAGGAGGAGTGTGTGGATATTTGTAGGGGTACAGGAGGAGGATCTATAGTTCGGAGTGGCAGTGGGGGTGAGCTCCCATGACCTATTAAATGCCCCCAGTGACGTACGTCTCAAATAGCCTCTGACAGCCAAGTCCAGCTCCTGGTCTTCACGTGTGACTTAGCTACTAAACCCGGCGGAACCGTTTCTACTGACAGGAGTTGTTTACAATCTGTATTAATGACTTAGATGAGGGAATTAATTGCAGCATCTCCAAGTTTGCGGACGACACGAAGCTAGGCAGCAGTGTTAGCTGTGAGGAGGATGCTAAGAGGATGCAGGGTGACTTGGATAGGTTAGGTGAGTGGGCAAATTCATAGCAGATGCAATTTAATGTGGATAAATGTGAAGTTATCCACTTTGGTGGCAAAGACAGGAAAACAGATTATTATCTGAATAGTGGCCAATTAGGAAAAGGGGAGGTGCAACTAGCCTGGGTGTCATTATACACCAGTCATTGAAAGTGGGCATGCAGGTACAGCAGGCGGTGAAAAAGGTGAATGGTATGCTGGCATTCATAGCAAGAGGATTCGAGTACAGGAGCAGGGAGGTACTACTGCAGTTGTACAAGGTCTTGGTGAGACCACATCTGGAGTATTGTGTGCAGTTTTGGTCCCCTAATCTAAGGAAAGACATTCTTGCCATAGAAGGAGTACAAAGAAGGTTCACCAGATTGATGAAAGACTGGATCGACTTGGCGTATACTCGCTGGAATTTAGAAGATTGAGGGGGGATCTTATTGAAACATATAAAATCCTAAAGGGATTGGACAGGCGAGATGCAGGAAGATTGTTCTGGATGTTGGGGAAGTCTAGAACGAGGGGTCACAGTTTAAGGATAAAGGGGAAGCCTTTTAGGACTGAGATGAGGAAAAACTTCTTCACACAGAGAGTGGTGAATCTGTGGAACTCTCTGCCACAGGAAACAGTTGCGGCCAGTTCATTGGCTATATTTAAGAGGGAGTGAGATATGGCCCTCGTGGCTAAAGGGATCAGGGGGTATGGAGAGAAGGCAGGTACAGGGTTCTGAGTTGGATGATCAGCCATGATCGTACTGAATGGCGGTGCAGGCTCGAAGGGCCGAATGGCCTACTCCTGCACCTAATTTCTGCGTTTCTGTGTTTCTGAGAAGGGGCAAAGGTGGCTTACTGGTGCCTTAAAACCAGTCTCTTTGGGCAGATGGGCCTTGTCAGCCGTGGTTGGCTGCTCGTCTAGGAGAAGGAAGTCTTGGATCTCAAACCTCCGCTGCCTTGCGGCTACACCCACTCACAGGGAAAGCTTTGGGAGTAAACCCTGAGGGAAAAATCCGGAGCTGGAGTCTCTAAGGCAGTCCTACGTTGAGTTCAACGCCGCTGGTGCCAAACTGTATCGGCCTCTGCTGTTCCTTTGGATTCGGCAGCTGTGTGGGGACGGGGAGCCTACTGCCTGGGCCACAGCTTGCTCCCCGTATCGTACTGCCCAGGCTTACGGAAACGTAGACACAGTACCCATGGTCAGACCCAACCCAACCCGAGGGCTGCCTCGGGAGGGGTGAGGAGCTGAGATCGGCCCTGACCTATCGAGTGGGGATAGGTTTGATGAGTTGACTGCTGTACTGTATCAGATTGATCGAGTAGTGAACCAACGGGGTCTCTCTTGTGCACAGGCTATTGAGCGCACGGGTGCTTTGGTCTCGCCGGGCCGAGTTCGTCTTTTCCCACGCTGCGAGCGCGGACCGTTCCGAACACGATCCAGTAAATACATTTAATCAGACTGATCCGTCGTCGTTCTGACTCCGAGCAAGCGGTCGTCGGCTCCTCAGTTGTGAGAACGCTTGCTCAGTCTCGGCTCAAAGGGCAGATGCAGCATTGTGGTTGGCGGAGCGATTTTCAGCGCCAGCAATCATGACTGGGGTTCGATTCCCCCTGCTGTCCGTAAGGAGTTTGAACTTTCTGTCCCCGTGGCTGTCTGAGTTCCTCCGGGTGCTGCGGTTTTCTCCCACATTCCAAAAGGTGAGGGTTCGTGCGCCGTGGCCGTGCTCTGTAGGCGCCAGAAACGTGGCGACACTTGCGGGCTGCCCCCAGCACATCCGCGGACTGCGTCGGCCGTTGACACAAACCGCACGTTTCACTGCGTGTTTCGATGTAATCCAGTCTTTAATCTCCGAAAGTCCAAGAAAAGGCGACAGTTTTGCAACTAGAACCAGCGGTATTTGTGACATGGGGTCTCTTGTGAGGAATTTCTTTAGCCAGACGGTGGTGAATCTGTGGAATTCACTGCCACGGGTGGTTGTGGAGGTCACGTGACTGGGTATATTTAAAACGGAGGCTGACAGGTTCTTGATTAGCCAGGATGTTAAAGGTTACAAGGAGAAGGCAGGAGAATGGGGCTGAGAGGGATAGTATGGAATGGCAGAACAGACACGATGGGCTGAATGGCCTAACCCTGCTTCTGAGTCTCCATGTCTTACGGTACGCTTCAACCAGGAGGAGAGCTTGCGGGCAGGGCAGGGCGGGGTTTGTACCGCACGGAAAGTGTACAACATCCGCTGCCGGGTTGGCACGGTGGGCTGCCCACATTTCAAGGGCCGGACCTGCGGCTCATTCTCCGGGCTGCCGTGTGGTCCGCCGGTTGTGATGGTTCGGATGAGTCAGGGATATCTGAATCATTTAATGTCAGGCTCCCATCTCTCATTTACACTGCTAACTGCTTTGATATTTATAACTTGTTAGCTTGACTACTCACAGTCATCTGCAGATTTGATTCGATTTGATTCTAAAAGCCGGTCTCCCCCAGCACCTGGCGAGGTCTCTGCCCACCCTCTGTATATCATCCCCTTGATCATCCCATGGACCACAAGGCATAGGAGCAGAAATAGGCCATTCAGCCCATCGAGTCTGCTCCACCATTCCATCCCTCTCAACTCCATTCTCCTGCCTTCTCCCCGTAACCTTTGATGCCCTGACGAATCAAGAACCTATCAGCCTCCGCTTTAAGTATATCCAGTGACTTGGCCTCCACAGCCGTCTGTGGAAATGAATTCCACAGATTCACCACCCTCTGGCTGAAGAAATTCCTCTTCATCTCTGTTCTAAAGGAACGTCCCTCTATTCTGAGGCTGTGTCCTTCTGGTCCTAGACTCCCCCACTATAGGAAACATCCTCTCCACATCCACTCTATCTGTGTCCTCTGGTCCTAGACTCTCTCACGATAAGAAACATCCTCTCCACGTCCCCTCCTCCTTCATTTGTCCAAACTCCAGACCCAGAGCCATCAAATACTTCTCGTGCATTAACCCTCTCATTCCCATGAACCTCCTCTGCACACACTCCACGCTGTGCTCCTGTCATCGCTTCGCTGGCCCTGGTCTGGAACATCAGAACATAAAAACTAGGAGCAGAAATCAGCCATCTGGCCTAGTGAACCTGTTCCACCATTCAGTGAGATCATGGCTGATCTGTCCGTGGACTCAGCTACACCTTCCTGCCTTTTCCCATCACTTTTGATTCCCCTGATGTGCCAAATCTGTCTAACTGTGTCATAAATCTATTTAATGAGGCAGACTCTGCTGTTTCCCTGGGCAGAGAATTTCACAGATTCACCACTCTCTGGGAGAAGCAGTTCCTCCTCATTTCCATCCTAAATCTACTCCCCTGATATTTTGAGATTACATCCCCTTGTTCTAGTCCCACCTGCCAGTGGAAACAACCTTCCTGCCTCTATCTTATCTATCCATTTCATATTTTTATCTGTTTCTTTAAGATCTCCTCTCATTTTTTCTGAATTCCAGTCACTGTGGTCCCAATATCGCCTCATGGGTTAACCCCCTCATCTCCAGAATCAACCTGATGAACTTCCTCCGCACCGCCTCCCAAGTCGTACATCTCTCCCCAGACCAATTAATGGCGAGTGCATTGTGGTACAACAAGGGAAGAGAATAGCAGAAACACAGGAGATTTTGCAGAGGCTGGAGATGCAGAGCAACACACACAAAATGCGGGAGGAACGCGGCAGGTCAGGCAGCATCTATGGAGGGGAATAACCAGCCAACATTTTGGGCCGAGACCCTTCATCAGGACTGGAAAAAAGGCCTATGCTGCTTCTTCCCCTTTCCGTTCAAGTCCTGATGAAGGGTTTCACCCCGAAAACGTTGTCTGTTTACTCCCGTGCACAGCTCAGCTGCCCCACTCGCTGAGTTCCTCCAGCATTTTGTGTTTGTGTTGCTTTATTTGACCATGGGTGAGTAGACCGGAGCTGCATACAGTGCACCAGGTGCACCCCCACCAGAACTGCAGCACAGCCTCCCTGCTCGTAAATTCGATCCCTCCGGCAATGAAGATACTTTCCTCTCCCCATCAGCTCCCCAGCGTGCCTGCGTCTCCCCGCCTCTCGCTGTCCCCCTCGAAGCCCCACTCTGTGGCCAGGACCCGGAACACCAGACCCGGTGTCTGCTGACACGTGCCTGATCTTTACTGGGTAAGGCCCCCTGGGAGGTTTGGCTCCGTTCCAGCTGCAGTGGAAATGGAGGTCGCTGCTCATGCTTTTGTGCTGTGAGCTGGTGAGCGGGAGCGAATGGAAGATTGCAGATCAGAGCAACATTGCAGAGGTGGTTTTCCAGTCTGAGGCCACTTTATCAGGTAGAGGAGTGGAACCCAGCGTGGCCTTCACTTCTAGGTTTGACGTGCTGTGCGTCCTGAGATGCTTTTCTGTAATGTGTGGTTATTTGAGTTACCATCGCCTTCTTGTCAGCTTGAACCAGTCTGGCCGTTCTCCTCTGACTGCTCTCATTAACAAGGTGGTTTCACCCTCAGAACTGCCGCTCACTGGCTGTTTAATGATTCTCGCACCATTCTCTGTAAACTCTAGCAAAAAGTTGTGCGTGCAAACCCCAGGAGATCAGCATTTTCTGAGATACTCAAACCACCCCATCTGGCACCAACAAAGTTACTAAGATCACATTTTCCCCCCATTCTGATGTTTGGTCTGAACAGCAACTGAACCTCTTGACCATGTCCACATGCTTTTGTGCATTGAGTTGCTGCCACATGGTTGGTGGATTTGATACTTGCATTAATGAGTAGGTGTACAGAAGGTACAGGCCATTTGGCCCATCTGCGTCATGTTGGAATTCTGTTCCACTCAACCCTCCGCCTTTGGTTTTCGTAACTTAGAATACTGTGTTCAGTTCTTTTCACTTTGTTAACGTGAAGGATGTGGAAGCTTTAGAGAGGCTGCAGAGGAGATTTACCAGGACATAGACAGGATGCGGAACTGGGCTGAGAAACGGCAGATGGAGTTCAATCCAGAGAAGTGTAAAGTGATTTGCTTTGGAAGGTTGAACTTGCAGGCAGAATACTGAATTCCTGGCAGTGTGGAGGAACAGAGGGATCTTGGGGTCCATGTCCAAAGCTCCCTCAGAACTCCCGCGCATATTGATAATGTGGCTAAGAAGGAGTTTGGTGTGTTGGCCTTCATAAGTCATGGCCTTGAAGGAAAATACAGGAGAAATACAGAGGATAAGACGTGAGAGAATAGGACCAGTTAAGTGTGACAGTGGAAGAGTGTGTATGGAACTGGAGGAAATAGCGGAGGTACTTAATGAATACTTTGCTTCAGTATTCACTACAGAAAAGGATCTTGGTGACTGTAGGAATGACCTGCAGTGGACTGAAAAGCTTGAGCATGTAGATATTAAGGAAGATAACGTGCTTGAGCTTTTGGAAAGAATCAAGTTGGTTAAGACACCGGGACCAGATGGGATGTACCCCAGGCTACTGTGGGAAGCGAGGGAGGAGATTGCTGAGCCTCTGGCGATAATCTTTGCATCGTCAATGAGAATGGGAGAGGTTCCAGTGGATTGGAGGGTTGCAGGTGTTGTTCCTTTATTCAAGAAAGGGAGTAGAGATAGCCCAGGAAATTATAGACCAGTGAGTCTTACTTCAGTGGTTGGTAAGTTGATGGAGAAGATCCTGAGAGGCAGGATTTATGAACATTTGGAGAGGTATAATATGATTAGGAATAGTCAGCTGGCTTTGTCAAAAGCAGGTCGAGCCTTATGAGCCTGATTGAATTTTTTGAGGATGTGATTAAACACATTGATGAAGGTAGAGCAGTAGATGTAGTGTATATGGATTTCAGCAAGGCATTTGATAAGGTACCCCATGCAAGGCTTATTGAGAAAGTAAGGAGGCATGGGATCCAAGGGGACATTGCTTTGTGGATCCAGAACTGGCTTGCCACAGAAGGCAAAGAGTTGTTGTAGTCGGGTCATATTCTGCATGGAGGTCGGTGACCAGTGGTGTGCCTCAGGGATCTGTTCTGGGACCCTTACTCTTCGTGATTTTTATAAATGACCTGGATGAGGATGTAAAGGGATTGGTTAGTAAATTTGCTGATGACACAAAGATTGGGGGTGCTGTGGATAGTGTGGAGGACTGTCAGAGGTTACAGCGGGACATTGATAGTATGCAAGACTGGGCTGAGAAGTGGCAGATGGAGTTCAACCCAGATAAGTGTGAGGTGGTTCATTTTGGTAGGTCAAATATGATGGCAGAATATAGATTTAATGGTAAGACTCTTGGCAGTGTGGTGGATCAGAGGGATCTTGGGTTCCGAGTCCATAGGACACCCAAAGCTGCTGTGCAGGTTGACTCTGTGGTTAAGAAGGCATATGGAGCATTGGCCTTCATCAATCATGTGATTGAGGTTAAGAGCTGAGAGGTAATGTTACAGCTATATAGGACCCTGGTCAGACCCCACGTGGAGTACTGTGCTCATTTCTGGTCGCCTCACTACAGGAAGGACGTGGAAACCATAGAAAGGGTGCAGAAGAGATTTACAAGGATGTTGTCTGGATTGGGGAGCATGCCTTATGAGAACAGTTTGAGTGAACTCGGCCTTTTCTCCTTGGAGTGACGGAGGATGAGAGGTGACCTGATAGAGGTGTACAAGATAAGGAGAGGCATTGATCGTGTGGACAGTCAGAGGCTCTTTCCCAGGGCTGAAGTGGCTAGCACGAGAGGGCATAGGTTTAAGGTGCTTGGACGTAGGTACAGAGGAGATGTCAGGGGTAAGTTTTTTACACAGAGAGTGGTGAGTGCATGGAATGGGCTGCCGACAGCAGTGGTGGAGGCAGAAATGATAGGGTCTTTTAAGAGACTCCTGAATGGCTACATGGAGCTTAGTAAAATAGAGGGCTATGGGTGAAGCCTAGGTAGTTCTAAGGTAGGGACATGTTTGGCACAGCTTTGTGGGCCGAAGGGCCTGTATTGTGCTGTAGGTTTTCTAGGTTTCTATGTTTCTATGTCAGAGGTAGGTTTCTTACACAGAGAGTGGTGAGTGTATGGAACACCCTGCCAAGGGTGGTGGTAGAAGCAGATACATTAGGAATATTTAAGAGTCTGTTAGATAGACATATGGATGATAGAATATTTGAGGGCAATGTGGGAGGAAAGAGTTAGATTGATCTTGGAGTGGGTTAAAAGTTTGGCAGAATATCATCGGCCGAAGATCCTGCACCATTCTAAAGTCTCTGTTCATCTGCAGCCCTCCTTATAATGTATCAAAGCCTTTGTCAGTCAGTGCAGCACTCTGCACTTGTAAACAGAACTAATATTGCCCCTTGGATCAGCCCTTCTGCTCCCACCTCAGACACTGGGTGGTCTGAATATTTAAACCAAACTGCCGATGTTGGAAATCTGAAATGAAACTTTAATAGATAGGCCTGTCCACCTCTTGGTGGAACACGGTCCCTAAAAGCTGGGTGACCGGTAGACAGGGTGCTGAAGACGTTTGGCACACTGGCCTTCATAGTCATAGTCATAGTCATACTTTATTGATCCCGGAGGAAGTTGGTTTTTGTTACAGTCATCAGAAAACTTCATTAGTCAGGGCACTGAGTGTTGCATTTGTAAGACTATTAAATACTACAATGATTTGGGCTCTTGACTCAACAATCTACCTCGTTATGATCTTGCACCTTATTCTTTACCTGCACTGAACTTTCTCTGTAACTGTTACACTTTATTCTGCATTCTGTCATTGTTTTCCCTTGCTCTACCTCAGTGCACTGTGTCATGATCTGATCTGTGTGGACCGTATGCAAGACAAGTACCTGTGACAATATAAACCAATTCTACTCCCAGGCTGGGGTGTTACGTTGCAGTTGTACAAGATGTTGGTGAGGCCACATTTGGAATATTATGCTCTATGTCCCAACATGGTGTTAAAACACTCAGCAGGCCAGGCAGCATCTGCGGAAGATAGAGAGGCAGTTAATGTTCAAGGCCTGATGAAGGGGGCAGTCATGAACCGTCAACTGTTTTGTCTTCTGCAGAAGCTGCCTGACCTGCTGAGCTCTTCCAACATTTTCAGAGGTTGCTGAAGGTTGTTTTTTTCACTCTGGTTGTGTGGCAGCCCCTCGCTGGCTAGGAGGGAGGTGAGAGAGAGAGATCAATTGACAGGTTGACATCTCACAGAGACATTGCTGTTTCTTCAGTTCTTCAGCCTCTCTGCATAGTTTTAATGCACTCTCTTAAAAGTAATGAGAAAGTGTGTTAAAAGTAAATTCATTTTATTAGCTTGCTGGCGTGTGGCCCCCTTGTGTGCTGTGGGCTTGGAAACGACCATAAATTGAGATTAGTTGATTTCAAGCGTGGAGCTTACATGCAACACTGAGTAGTCTAGTGCAGGAACAGGCCATTTGGCCCATCGTTTCTGTGCTGACCACAATGCTAATACAATGGATCGACTTTCCTCCATTCCCTCTCTGCCCCTGTGTCTGTGGAAGTGATAATGTGGTGCAATATTATGGGTGGAAACATATGCACCGACGTTGAGTTGGAGTTCACTTTAAGAGGCTGGTCTGACGTGCTGACGTGAAGGTTTCTACCGAGCTCTAGGTTCTGCGTTTGGCTGACGATAAAGTGAGTTGCTATGGTTTCTCTTCGACTAAAAATGCGTTTGCTGTTTTACCTATGAAAACCTACAAAAGGACGATCACAGAGTTACCTAGTATGATTGCCTGCACTGCCCAGAGGAAGGCAATGGCAAACCACTTCTGTAGAAAAATTTGCCAAGAACAATCATGGTCACAAGACCATGATCGCCCACGTCATACAACACAGCACATAATGATGATGTCATAGTGTGTGGCATATATTGATGATGTCATACAACACGCACATAATGAACCAGAATAAGTGTCTGGGCTCTTGCCCTCACAATCTACCTACTTATCCTGTTTCAATAAGCCTCCTCCAGTTCCAGTGCACCTTTTCCAGTTAATGACAACCATTTCTGAGGGGTATAGAAAGGGTAAATGCAAGCAGGCTTTTTCCACTGAGGCTGGGTGGAACTACAACCAGAGGTCATGGGTTAAGGGTGAAAGGTGAAAAGTTTGAGGGGAAACTTCTTCACTCAGAGGGTGGTGAGAGTGAGGAATGAGCTGCCAGCTGAAGTGGGGCATGCGAGCTCGATTTCAACATTTAAGCGAAGTTTGGATAGGTACATGGATGGTACGGGTGTGGAGGGCTGTGGTCCTGGTGCAGGTCGATGGGAGTAGGCAGTTTAAATGGTTCAGCAGTTACAAGATGGGCCGAAGGGCCTGTTTCTGTGCTGTACTTTTCTATGACTCTTCCTATAGCTGGCTGACCAGAACAGACAAAATATTCCAAGTGCAGACTTCCCAACGTCCTGGTATGGATGGAAAATGACATGCATACCAAATGAATTAAGATGAGGACAGCTGTTCCCTCCTGCTAAAACGTGTCCTCCTCCCTCCATCTCCCTACATGTTCTCTCCTGCCTACACAGTGCCACCTCGCTCCACCTCCCTCCATTCCTTCCTGCCTACGGTGTCCACCTCCCTCCATCTCCCTACACGTTCCCTCCAGTCTACACAGTGTCCATCTCCCTCCATTCCCTACATGTTCCCTCCTGTCTACAGAGTGTCCACCTCCCTCCATTCCCTACATGTTCCCTCCTGCCTACAGTGTCCACCTCCCTCCATTCCCTACATGTTCCCTCCTGCCTACACAGTGTCCACCTCCCTCCATTTCCCTACACGTTCCCTCCAGTCTACACAGTGTCCATCTCCCTCCCTCTCCTTGCACGTCCATGTGTCTGTCTGACAGGCTCTGGAACACCTCTATCGTCTCTGTCTCTCCCACCGCCCCAGGCAGCTCATTCCACACACCCACCACTCTCCGTGTAAGAAAACAAATTACTAATATACAGTATGCATGTATGTCCTGCAAATCTTGAAACCTTCTCCCACTCACCTTCAATCCTCCAGTATTTGACATTTCTGCTTTGGGACAAAGACTGTCTGCTCTATTGATGTCCCCCATGATCTTATACACCTCCATCAGGACTCCCCTCTGAGTCTGACACTCAGCTCAAAACAATCCAGGCTCGTTCAGCGACACAGAGTCATGCAGCGTTATAGCACAGAAAGGGGCCCTTCTGCCCGTCTAGTCTGAGCTGAACTGCTAGTCAGCCCAGTCCCACCTGGACTACAGCCTCCCCTACCCGTCCTGTCCGTGTACCCATCCAAACTTCACTTCAGTGTGGAAATCAAACCCCCAGCCGCCGGTTCCATTGGCAGCTCATTCTACACTCTCATCACCTGCCGGTTCCCCTTCAGCATTACACTTTTCACCCTTAACCCATGACCATTCCTCCCCCAACCTCAGTGGAAAAAGCCGGCTTACATTTACCCTATCTATACCTCTCACCTCTGTCAAATCTCCCACCAATCCTCTGCATTCTAAAGAAAACAGTCCAAACCTATTCAATCTTTCCTTGTAACTCAGGTCCTTCTGTCCCAGCAACATCCCGGTAAATTTTCTCTTCCAACCTTACTCACATCCTTCCTGTAGGTAGGTGACCAAAACTGCACGAAATACTCCAAATTCGGCCTCAATGACTTATATAACTCCAACAAAACATCCCGTCGCCTGAACTCACTGCATTGATTTATGAAGGCCAATGTGCTGAGAGCTTTCTTTATGGCCCTGTCTAACTGTGACACCACTTTCAATGAACTATGGACCTGTCCCCAGATCCCTTTGTTCTACCTCACCCCTCAGGGTCCTACCGTTCACTGTGTGAAATCTCCCCTGCCTGATCCCATCGAAGTGCAACACCTCACGCTTGTCTGCATTAAATTCCATCTTCCGTTTTTCCAAACCACTTTTCCAGCTGGTACAGGTACCACCGCAAACTTTGATAAGCTTCCTCACAGTCCACTACACTCCCAGCCTTCATGTAATTCGCAAGTTTGCTGATCCAGTTAACCACATTATCATCCAGATCGTTGATACAGATGACAAACAACAACAGTCCCAGCACTGGTCCCTGTGGCGCTCCACAAGTCACAGGCCTCCAGTTAGAGAGACAACCTTCTGCAACAACTCTCTGGCTTCTCCCATGGACCAGTGTCAAAGCCCAAGCCCTCTAAACCAGGCAGCAACCTGGTGAGTTCCCTCTGCAGCCTCTCCAAAGACTCAACATCCTTCCTGTACATACATCTTCCCCTCGCTGTCCCAGGCCAGTGTAGAGTCACAAGCAGACTCAGACCATGTGGAGGCACATGTAGACCCAGACCAGGCAAGGACAGACTGGAGTCACATATAGACCCAGACCGGGTAAGGATGGACTGGAGTCACATATAGACCCAGACCGGGTAAGGACAGACTGGAGTCACATATAGACCGAGACCGGGTAAGGACGGACTGGAGTCACATATAGACCCAGACCGGGTAAAGACGGACTGGAGTCACATATAGACCCAGACCAGGTAAGGATGGACTGGAGTTACATATAGACCCAGACTGGGTGAGGATGGACTGGAGTCACATATAGACCCAGACCGGGTAAGGATGGACTGGAGTTACATATAGACCCAGACTGGATGAAGACGGACTGGAGTCGCCAATAGACCCAGACTGGGTAAGGACGGACTGGAGTCACATATAGACCCAGACTGGTTAAGGATGGACTGGAGTTACGTATAGACCCAGACTGGGTGAAGATGGACTGGAGTCGCCAATAGACCCAGACCGAGTAAGGACGGACTGGAGTCACATATAGACCCAGACCGGGTAAGGATAGACTGGAGTCACATATAGACCCAGACTGGGTAAGGATAGACTGGAGTCACATATAGACCCAGACTGGGTAAGGACAGACTGGAGTCACGTTTCGACACAGACTGAGTAAGAATGGACTGGAGTCACGTATCGACTCAGATTGGGTAAGAACGGACTGGAGTCACAGACAGACCGAGGTCGGGTAAGGACAGACTGGAGTCACAGACAGACCGTGACCGGGTAAGGACAGACTGGATTCATAAGTAGACCCAGACTGAGTCATGGCAAGAGAATCTGTCCCATGAAGGTCATTAGTGAACTGACGTGCTTTACAACACTTGTGGTTTTCTTTGTGGAATAATGGAACCATTTAATTATTTGAAGTTCAATTCCCCTGGTGCTGTGGTGGTGTCTGAGCAGGCATATAGTTTAGTGGACCAGATCTCTGTCTCTTAATCCAGTGCCTTAACCACTGTGCTACTGTGCCAAGAAATCGAACCTCTGGAACTGTTCAGAGTCTTCACTCGAGCCTTACTATGTCCCTCTCCCTTTGACATGGAGACTGTTTTCAGACAGTCAGGAGGTAAGGGATCTGGAGAAACTGGCTGTGTTGATTCGGAATTGCCTGCCTGCACAAGGCAGAGAGTGATTTTAGATGGGATGTTTTCTGCCTCGAGATCGATGACCAGCGATGTTTGGCAGAGGTCTGTCCTGGGATCCCTGCTCTCCGTCACTTTTATAAATGACTTCAATGAGGAAGGGGAAGGGTGTGTTAGTAAGTTTGCAGATGATATGAAGGTTGGTGGAGCTGTGGACGGGACAGAAGTTTGTTGTAGGTTACAACGGGACATTGACAGGATGCAGAGCTGGGCTGAGAAGTGGCAGATGGAGTTCAATCCGGAAAAGTGTGAAGTGATTCACTTTGGAAGGTCAAACGTGAAGGCTGAATACAGGATGAATAACAGGATTCTTGGCAGTGTGGAGGAACAGAGGGATCTTGGGGTCCAGGTCCATAGATCCCTCAAAGTTGCCGCACAAGTTGATAGGGAGGTTGAGAGGGTGTTTGTTGTGTTGGACTTCGTTAGTCGGGGGATTGAGTTCAGGAGCCGTGAGGTAATGTTGCAGCTCTATAAAACCCTGCTCAGACCACACTGGGAGTATTGTGTTCAGTTCTGGTCACCTCACTACAGGAAGGATATGGAGGCTGTAGAGAGGGTGCAGAGGAGATGTACCAGGATGCTGCCTGGATTAGAGAGGGTGCAGAGGAGATGTACCAGGATGCTGCCTGGATTAGAGAGGGTGCAGGGGAGATGTACCAGGATGCTGCCTGGATTAGAGAGGGTGCAGGGGAGATGTACCAGGATGCTGCCTGGATTAGAGAGGGTGCAGGGGAGATGTACCAGGATGCTGCCTGGATTAGAGAGGGTGCAGGGGAGATGTACCAGGATGCTGCCTGGATTAGAGAGGGTGCAGAGGAGATTTACCGGGATGCTGTCTGGATTAGAGAGGGTGCAGAGGAGATTCACCAGGTTGCTGTCTGGATTAGAGAGCATATTTTATGAGGAAAGGTTGAGCGAGTTGGGGCTTTTCTCTCTGGAGTGGAGGAGGATGAGAGGTGACTTGATAGAGGTGTATGAGATGAGAAGAGGCATCGATCGAGTGGTAGTCAGAGACTTTTCCCGGGGTAGAAATGGCTTTTATACAGGGCACAATTTTAAGGTGATTGGGGGAAGTCAGAGTGTTGGGTGTGTGGAATACCCTGCCAGGGGCAGATCCATTAGCGACATTTAGATAGGCACACGGATGGGCACACAGATGGGCACACGGATGGGCAGACGGATGGGCACACAGATGGGCACACAGATGGGCACACGGATAGGAACACGGATGGGCACACGGATGGGCACACGGATGGGCACACGGATGGGCACACGGATGGGCACATGGATGGGCACACAGATAGGCACACGGATGGGCACACGGATGGGCACACGGATAGGCACACGGATAGGCACGGATGGGCACACGGATGGGCACACGGATAGGTACACGGATAGGCACGGATGGGCACATGAATAGGCATATGATAGAAAAAGGTGGGAGGGAAGGGTGACACTGATCTTGTACTAGGTTTATACAGAATGGCACCAGATTGTGGGCTGAAGGGTCTGTACTGTGCCATACTGTTCTAAGTCCTATGTAATAGTGACCCGTCTGCCTTTCTAACGCTTTGTTGACCTTCCCTGCTACCTTCCAGGGTCTGTGGGCGTACTCTCTATGACCCTCCACACCCTTCACTGAGCATCCCTCCCTTCCCTCACTGGATCTCCCCAAAGACCACACTCTGTCCCGACGTGGGAATCTATCACGGGCCCTGGGTCTCAACCCTGGGTCTCCGTCCCCAGCAGCACCTTTTCCACACGGACCACAGCAGTTCAAAGGCCCCGACTCACCACCCCACCCCCCACCTTCTCCAGGGACAGTGAGGGCTGGGTGATAAATTCTGGCAATTACCTGGCGTCTAACGTAACAAAAGTAATCTGGTGCTGATCTCCGGAAGGTTCTGAATGGGAAGAAAATTAGCAGATAGTTTGTCATGTGTTTAAAAGGGGTAACAAGGGGCCATTTTGATTAATCTTCCGACGATTTACCAAAATGGATTAAGCATTTAAGTCGTTGACGAACTAGCTGGTAAATGTTCTAATAACAGTTTAAGAGATTTATTGGGGTACTTGCTGGCAAATTAAAATATATTCAGACACTTGTGGACAGAGCTAGTTAGGGTTAGGGGCAGTTAGGGATGTGTGCTGAAGGCTGGCTCAGCCTGGGAAGCCCTCGTCCCTGAGTGAATATATGGGACTATAGTTGAACAGGCCCTTCAGCCCATCATGTCTGTGCTGAACATGATGCTGAATTAAACTAAATCCCTTCTGCCGACACAAGGTCCATCTCCCACCATTCCCTGCACATTCAAGTGTCTGTCTAACAGTCTCTTAAATACCTCGATCGTATCTGCCTCCACCCCCACCCCGGCAGCTCATTCCACACACTCACCACTCTGAGTAAAAACACTTGACTCACACATCTCCTAGGGGAGGATTCGGGCCGAGTCCCTTCACAAATGTTGATTGTTTATTCCTCTCCGTAAATGCTTCCTGACCTGCTGAGTTCCTCCGGCATTTTGTGTGTGTTTTTGCTCTGGATGACCAGCGTCTGCAGAGACTCCTGTGTCTTTGATTTGCCGCACACCTCCTTTGAACTTTCTGCCTCTCATTGTAAACGCGTGCCCTCTGGTCTTAGACATTTTGACCCCGGGGAAAGACATTGTTCTCACCTCTCACAATCTGATAAGCCTCTACCCTCTCCCGAGCCTGCAGAGTGGTTGCAGGGAACTAAGAGGAAGGGATGGAGGTGCTCTGAGAGCCAGCATAGACTGGATGGACCGAGTGGCCTCCTACATTACAGCTTTATAAAGATCTAGTTAGGCTGTGTCTGGAGTTCTGGTCACCCCATTGTAGGGATACTGTCACGGCTTTGGAGAGGTGCCTTGTAGGTTCACTACGACGTTAGCTGGCTTAGAGGCCTGAGAGGCACGGCCAAGCTGGGTTGTTTCCCCTGGAGCAGCGGATGTGAAGGAGAGATCTGAGAGAGGTTTATAAGATTCTGAGGTGCATGAGGCTGGGTCCCCTGGTACAACAAACCATTTTGCTAACCGCTGGGCTACTGTGCTGCCCTGTAATAACACGTTCAGATAGGCACATGAGTGTTAGGAGAATGGAGGCGTGTGTCGGCAGAAGGCATTAGTTTAGCTGGATATTTGACGGGTTCAGCACAACATTGCGGGCCGAAGGGCCTGTTTCTGTGCTGTACCTTCCACGTTCTATGCACATTGAAAGGAAGTGTGAGAGCAGCAAGATAATGCAGGGGCTCGATGGGCTGAATGGCCTAATTCTGGTTTCGGGTGTCCTGGTCTGTGCCACACTGCGTTTGTTAACACAATTATGGGCTGCTGCTGTGTGTAAGTGAGGAAATCTGGTCACTGTCTAGACTCACCTCTTAGGGCAGGCCAGCAGACGGCCCGACTAGTCATTTTCGCTATTTAAGTGTTCGGCTCCGGGGATCGATAGAGTCTTAACGTTTCAGGAACCTCTCAGGTTGACTTCGGCTTGGCAGGTTTCAGCTGCGGCTCATGGTGCCTGTGTGAGGCACCCTCCTGTGCACCGGGGTGGGAAGGGATTTGTTGGGGTGTGCAGGCTGCCCAGAGAGACGGAGAGGCTGGCTTGTTCTGAGTCTGAATCCCCCCCCAGTCACTCACAGCTTGCGGTTTCGACCCGGGGGTGGGCTGGTTTCTTCATAGAAGAGTTCAGGACTTGAGGAAAGTGTTCAAGGTCACGAAGAAGTAAATAAAGTTTCACATGGCTGAACAGTTGAGAATAGAACAGTTAGCAATCATTTCAAGAGGACCAAGGTATAAGGGCAAGGATGTACTGCTGAGGCTTCATAAGGCATTGGTCAGACCACACTTGGAGTATTGTGAGCAGCTTTGGGCCCTTACCTAAGCAAAATGTGCTGATAACCATATAACCATATAACAATTACAGCACGGAAACAGGCCATCTCGGCCCTTCTAGTCCGTGCCGAACTCTTACTCTCACCTAGTCCCACTGACCTGCACTCAGCCCATAACCCTCCATTCCTTTTCCGTCCATATATCTATCCAATTTAACTTTAAATGACAACATCAAACCTGCCTCAACCACTTCTGCTGGAAGCTCGTTCCACACAGCTACCACTCTCTGAGTAAAGAAGTTCCCCCTCATGTTACCCCTAAACTTTTGTCCTTTAATTCTCAACTCATGTCCTCTTGTTTAAATTTCCCCCACTCTCGATGGAAAAAGCCTATCCACGTCAACTCTATCAATCCCCCTCATAATTTTAAACACCTCTATCAAGTCCCCCCTCAACCTTCTACACTTCAAAGAATAAAGACCCAACTTGTTCAACCTTTCTCTGTAACTTAGGTGCTGAAACACAGGTAACATTCTAGTAAATCTTCTCTGTACTCTCTCTATTTTGTTGACATCTTTCCGATAATTCGGTGACCAAAACTGTACACAATACTCCAAATTTGGCCTCACCAATGCCTTGTACAATTTTAACATTACATCCCAACTCCTATACTCAATGCTCTGATCTATAAAGGCCAGCACACCAAAAGCTTTCTTCACCACCCTATTCACATGAGCTTCCACCTTCAGGGAACTATGCACCATTATTCCTAGATCCCTCTGTTCTACAGCATTCTTCAATGTCCTACCGTTTACCATGTATGTCCTATTTTGATTAGTCCTACCAAAATGTAGCACCTCATATTTATCAGCATTAAACTCCATCTGCCATCTTTCAGCCCACTCTTCTAACTGGCCTAAATCTCTCTGCAAGCTTTGAAAACCTACCTACCTACCTAGTTCGTCATCCTCAATATATCATCATGATATTGGAGAGGGTCCAGAGGAAGCTCACCAGTCTGATCCCATGAATGAAAGGGTTAACATATGAGGAGCGTTTGATGGCTCTGGCTCTGTACTAGAGTTTAGGAGAATGAATGGAGAATCTCACTGAAACCTAATGAATATTGAAAAGCTGAGATAGAGTGGGTGTGGAGAGGATGTTTCCAGTAAGGGGGGGGGGGAGGAGTCTAGGACCAGAGGACACAGATAGAGTGGATGTGGAGAGGATGTTTCCTATAGTGGGGGAGTCTAGGACCAGAGGACACAGATAGAGTGGAATTGGAGAGGATGTTTCCAATGGTGGGGGAGTCTAGGACCAGAGGACACAGACAGAGTGGATGTGGAAGGATTTTTCCTATGTGGGGGAGTCGAGGGTCAGGGGACACAGATAGAGTGGATGTGGAGAGGATGTTTCCAATGGTGGGGGAGTCTAGGACCAGAGGGCACAGATAGAGTGGATGTTTCCTGTAGTGGGGAGTCTAGGACCAGAGGGCAGAGAGTCAGAATAGAGGGACGTCCAATTTGAACAGAGATGAGGAGGAATTTCTTTAGCCAGAGGGTGGTGAATCTGTGGAATTCATTGCCACAGACGGCTGTAGAGGCCAAGTCATTGGGTGTATTTAAAGCAGAGGATGACAGGTTCTTGATTAATGTGTCAAAGGTTTTGGGGAAAAAGCGGGAGAATGGAGTTGAGGGGGATAATAAATCAGCAATGATGGAATGAGCGAGAAGCCTCGATGGGCTGAATGGACTAATTCTGCTCCTATGCCTTATGGTCTAAAGCAGGGGTTCCCAACCTGGGGTATGTGAAGCCCTTGGTTAACGGTAGAGTGTCGATGGCATGAAAAGTTTGGAAACCGGTGATCTAAAGGGAGTTGGCACAGTGTACAGCTCACAAAATTGGGTTTGATGCCTGTGTGTATAACCTCTCCAATCCCTATAGGAACATAGCCCATTCAGCCTCTCAGTCTGGATGATTCTACAGCCATTAGACCTGCACGTGTGAGTCTCTCACCAACTCGACCCCACTCCCCACCTTACAGAGGGGCGTAGAACCATGAGGGACACAGATAGGGTGTAGGGACTGAGGGAGTGACCTTATAGAGGTGTATAGAACCATGAGGGACACAGATAGGGTGTAGGGGACTGAGGGGTGACCTTATAGAGGTGTGTAGAACAATGAGGGACACAGATAGGGTGTAGGGGACTGACGAGTGACCTTTTAGAGGTGTGTAGAACCATGAGGGACACAGATAGGGTGTAGGGGACTGAGGGGTGACCTTACAGAGGTGTGTTGAACATGAGGGACACAGATAGGGTGTAGGGGACTGAGGAGTGACGTTATAGAGGTGTATAGAACCAAGAGGGACACAGATAGGGTGTAGAGGACTGAGGAGTGACCTTACAGAGGGGTATTCAACCATGAGGGACACAGATAGGGTGTAGGGGACTGAGGAGTGACGTTATAGAGGTGTATAGAACCAAGAGGGACACAGATAGGGTGTAGAGGACTGAGGAGTGACCTTACAGAGGGGTATTCAACCATGAGGGGCACAGATAGGGTGTAGGGGACTGAGGGGTGACCTTACAGAGGTGTGTAGAACATGAGGGACACAGATAGGGTGTAGGGGACTGAGGAGTGACCTTATAGAGGTGTATAGAACCATGAGGGACACAGATAGAGTGTAGGGGACTGAGGAGTGACCTTACAGAGGGGTGTAGAACATGAGGGACACAGATAGGATGTAGAGGACTGAGGGGTGACCTTATAGAGGTGTATAGAACCATGAGGGACACAGATAGGGTGTAGGGGCCTGAGGGTTGACCTTACAGAGGAGTGTAGAGCATGAGGGACACAGATAGGGTGTAGGGGACTGAGGAGTGACCATATAGAGGTGTATAGAACCATGAGGGACACAGATAGGCTATAGGGGACTGAGGACTGACCTTACTGAGGGGCGTAGAACGTGACAGACACAGATAGGGTGTAGGAGATTGAGGGGTGACCTTACAGAGTGGTGTAGAACGTGAGGGACACAGATAGGGTGTAGGAGACTAAGGGAGTGACCGTATAGAGGTGTATAGAACCATGAGGGACACAGATAGGGTGTAGGGGACTGAGGGGTAACCTTACAGAGGGGTGTAGAACGTGAGGGATACAGATAGGGTGTAGGGGACTGAGGGGTAACCTTACAGAGGGATGTAGAACGTGAGGGATACAGATTGGTTGTAGGGGACTGAGGGGTGACCTTATAAAGGCATGTAGAACGTGAGGGACACAGATAGGGTGTAGGGGACTGAGGGGTGACCTTACAGAGGGGTGTAGAACGTGAGGGACACAGATATAGTGTAAGGGACTGAGGGGTGACCTTACAGAAGTGTGTTGAACATGAGGGACACAGATAGTGTGTAGGCGACTGAGGAGTGACCTTACAGAGGGGTGTAGAACGTGAGGGACACAGATAGGGTGTAGGGGACTGAGGGGTGACCTTACAGAGCGGTGGAGAATGTGAGGGACACAGATAGTGTGTAGGGGACTGAGGGGTGACCTTACAGAGGGGTGTAGAACGTGAGGGACACAGATAGGGTGTAGGGGAATGAGGGGTGACGTTACAGAGGGGTGTAGGATGTGAGGGACACAGATATAGTGTAGGAGACTGAGGGGTGACCTTAGAGAGGGGTGTTGAATGTGAGGGACACAGATAGGGTGTAGGGGACTGAGGGGTGACCTTACAGAGGTGTGTAGAATGTGCGGGACACAGATAGTGTGTAGGGGACTGAGGGGTGACCTTACAGAGGGGTGTAGAACGTGAGGGACACAGATAGGGTGTAGGGGACTGAGGGGTGACGTTACAGAGGGGTGTAGAATGTGAGGGACACAGATATAGTGTAGGAGACTGAGGGGTGACCTTAGAGAGGGGTGTAGAATGTGAGGGACACAGATAGGGTGTAGGGGACTGAGGGGTGACCTTACAGAGGGGTGTAGAACGTGAGGGACACAGATAGGGTGTAGGGGACTGAGGGGTGACCTTACAGAGGTGTGTAGAACCATGAGCGACACAGATAGGGTGTAGGGGACTGAGGGGTGACCTTACAGAGGGGTATAGAACGTGAGGGACACAGATAGGGTGTAGGGGACTGAGGAGTGACCTTACAGAGGGGTGTAGAATGTGAGGGAAACAGATAGGTTGTAGGGGACTGAGTGGTGACCTTACAGAGGGCTGTAGAACATGAGGGACATAGATAGTGTGTGGGGGACTGAGGAGTGACCTTACAGAGGTGTGTAGAACCATGAGGGACACAAATGAGGTGTAGGGGACTGAGGGGTGACCTTACAGAGGTGTGTAGAACGTGAGGGACACAGATAGGGTGTAGAGAACTGAGGGGTGACCTTACAAAGGGGTGTTGAATGTGAGGGACACAGATAGGGTGTAGAGGACTGAGGGGTGACCTTACAGAGGCGTGTTGAATGTGTGGGACACAGATAGGTTGTAGGGGACTGAGGGGTGACCTTACAGAGGGGTGTTGAATGTGAGGGACACAGATAGGGTGTAGAGGACTGAGGGGTGACCTTACAGAGGGGTGTTGAATGTGAGGGACACAGATAGGGTGTAGAGGACTGAGGGGTGACCTTACAGAGGGGTGTTGAATGTGAGGGACACAGATAGGGTGTAGGGGACTGAGCGGTGATCTTACAGAGGGGTGTAGAATGTGAGGGACACAGATAGGGTGTAAGGGACTGAGGGGTGACCTTACAGAGGTGTGTAGAATGTGAGGGACACAGATAGGGTGTAGAGGACTGAGGGGTGACCTTACAGAGGGGTGTTGAATGTGTGGGACACAGATAGGTTGTAGGGGACTGAGGGGTGCCCTTACAGAGGGGTGTTGAACATGAGAGACACAGATAGGGCGTAGGGTACTGAGGGGTGACCTTACAGAGGGGTGTTGAACGTCAGGGACACAGATAGGGTGTAGGGGACTGAGGGGTGATCTTACAGAGGGGTGTAGAACGTGAGGGACACAGATAGGGTGTAGGAGACTGAGGGGTGACCTTAGAGAGGGGTGTAGAATGTGAGGGACACAGATAGGGTGTAGAGGACTGAGGGGTGACCTTACAGAGGGGTGTAGAACGTGAGGCACACAGATAGGGTGTAGAGGACTGAGGAGTGACCTTATAAAATCGTGTAGAACATGAGGGACACAGATAGTGTGTAGGGGACTGTGGAGTGACCTTACAGAGGGGTGTAGATCGTGAGGGACAGAGATAGTGTGTAGGGGACTGAGGGATGACCTTACAGAGGGGTATAGAACGTGAGGGACACAGATAGGGTGTAGGGGACTGAGGAGTGACCTTATAGAGGTGTGTAGAACCATAAGGGACACAGATAGGGTGTAGGGGACTGAGGGGTGACCTTACAGAGGTGTGTAGAATGTGAGGGACACAGATAGTGTGTAGGGGACTGAGGGGTGACCTTACAGAGGTGTGTAGAATGTGAGGGACACAGATAGGGTGTAGGGGACTGAGGGGTGACCTTACAGAGGGCTGTAGAACATGAGGGACATAGATAGTGTGTGGGGGACTGAGGGGTGACCATACAGAGGTGTGTAGAACGTGAGGGACACAGATAGGGTGTAGGGGACTGAGGGGTGACCTTACAGAGGGGTGTTGAACTTGAGGGACACAGATAGTGTGTAGGGGACTGAGGGGTGACCTTACAGAGGGGTGTAGAACATGAGGGACACAGACAGGGTGTAGGGGACTGAGGGGTGACCTTACAGAGGGGTGTAGAACATGAGGGACACAGATAGGTTGTAGGGAACTGAGGAGTGACCTTACAGAGGGGTGTTGAATGTGAGGGACACAGATAGGTTGTAGGGGACTGAGGGGTGACCTTACAGTGTGGTGTAGAACGTGAGGGACACTGATATGGTGTAGGAGACTGAGGGGTGACCTTACAGAGGCGTGTAGAATGTGAGGGACACAGATAGGGTGTAGGGGACTGAGGGGTGACCTCACAGAGGGGTGTAGAACATGAGGGACACAGATAGGGTGTAGGGGACTGAGGGGTGACCTTACAGAGGCGTGTTGAATGTGAGGGACACAGATAGGTTGTAGGGGACTGAGGGGTGACCTTACAGAGGGGTGTTGAACGTGAGGGACACAGATAGGGTGTAGGGAACTGAGGGGTGACCTTACAGAGGGGTGTTGAATGTGAGGGACACAGATAGGGTGTAGAGGACTGAGGGGTGACCTTACAGAGGTGTGTAGAATGTGAGGGACACCGATAGGGTGTAGGGGACTGAGGGGTGACCTTACAGAGGAGTGTAGAACGTGAGGGACACAGATAGGGTGTAGAGGACTGAGGGGTGACCTTACAGAGGGGTGTTGAATGTGAGGGACACAGATAGGGTGTAGGGAACTGAGGGGTGACCTTACAGAGGGGTGTTGAATGTGAGGGACACAGATAGGGTGTAGAGGACTGAGGGGTGACCTTACAGAGGTGTGTAGAATGTGAGGGACACCGATAGGGTGTAGGGGACTGAGGGGTGACCTTACAGAGGAGTGTAGAACGTGAGGGACACAGATAGGGTGTAGAGGACTGAGGGGTGACCTTACAGAGGGGTGTAGAATGTGAGGGACACCGATAGGGTGTAGGGGACTGAGGGGTGACCTTACAGAGGAGTGTAGAACGTGAGGGACACAGATAGGGTGTAGAGGACTGAGGGGTGACCTTACAGAGGGGTGTAGAACGTGAGGGACACCGATAGGGTGTAGGGGACTGAGGGGTGACCTTACAGAGGAGTGTAGAACGTGAGGGTCACAGATAGGGTGTAGAAGACTGAGGGGTGACCTTACAGAGGGGTGTAGAACGTGAGGGACACAGATCGGTTGTAGGGGACTGAGGTGTGACCTTATAAAGGCGTGTAGAACGTGAGGGACACAGATAGGGTGTAGGGGAGTGTGGAGTGACCTTACAGAGGGGTGTAGAACGTGAGGGACACAGATAGGGTGTAGGGGACTGAGGGGTGACCTTACAGAGGTGTGTAGAATGTGAGGGACACAGATAGGTTGTAGGGGACTGAGGGGTGACCTTATAAAGGGGTGTAGAACGTGAGGGACACAGATAGGGTGTAGGGGACTGTGGAGTGAACTTACAGAGGGGTGTTGAACGTCAGGGACACAGATAGGGTGTAGGGGACTGAGGGGTGACATTATAGAGGAGTGTAGAACGTGAGGGACACAGATAGAGTGTAGGGGACTGAGGGGTGACCTTAGAGAGGGGTATAGAATGTGAGGGACACAGATAGGGTGTAGGGGACTGAGGGAGTGACCTTACAGAGGGGTGTAGAACGTGAGGGACACAGATAGGGTGTAGGGGACTGAGGGGTGACCTTACAGAGGGGTGTAGAACGTGAGGAACACAGGTAGTGTGTAGGGGACTGAGGGGTGACCTTACAGAGGGTTGTAGAACATGAGGGACACAGATAGTGTGTAGGGGACTGAGGAGTGACCTTACAGAGGCGTGTTGAATGTGAGGGACACAGGTTGTAGGGGACTGAGGGGTGACCTTACAGAGGGGTATAGAACGTGAGGGACACAGATAGTGTGTAGGGGACTGAGGGGTGACCTTACAGAGGGGTGTTGAATGTGAGGGACACAGATAGGGTGTAGAGGACTGAGGGGTGACCTTACAGAGGGGTGTTGAATGTGAGGGACACAGATAGGGTGTAGGGGACTGAGGGGTGACCTTACAGAGGGGTGTTGAATGTGAGGGACACAGATAGGTTGTAGGGGACTGAGGGGTGACCTTACAGAGGTGTGTTGAATGTGAGGGACACAGATAGGGTGTAGGGGACTGAGGGGTGACCTTACAGAGGGGTGTTGAACGTGAGGGACACAGATAGTGTGTAGGGGACTGAGGGGTGACCTTACAGAGGGGTGTTGAATGTGAGGGTCACAGATAGGTTGTAGAGGACTGAGGAGTGACCTTACAGAGGGGTGTTGAATGTGAGGGACGCAGATAGGGTGTAGGGGACTGAGGGGTGACCTTACAGAGGGATGTTGAATGTGAGGGACACAGATAGGTTGTAGGGGACTGAGGGGTGACGTTACAGAGGGGTGTTGAATGTGAGGGACACAGATAGGGTGTAGGGGACTGAGGGGTGACCTTACAGAGGGATGTTGAATGTGAGGGACACAGATAGGTTGTAGGGGACTGAGGGGTGACCTTACAGAGGGGTGTAGAACGTGAGGGACACAGATAGGGTGTAGGGGACTGAGGAGTGACCTTATAGAGGTGTGTAGAACCATAAGGGACACAGATAGGGTGTAGGGACTGAGGGGTGACCTTACAGAGGGGTGTTGAACGTCAGGGACACAGATGGGGTGTAGGGGACTGAGGGGTGACCTTACAGAGGGGTGTTGAACGTCAGGGACACAGATAGGGTGTCGGGGACTATTCTCCCCAGAGCTGGGTAGAGGTTTAAGGTGGAACAGCGACAGAGGAGATCCTGCAGGTGCTGGAATGCCGGAGGAACTCAGCAGGTCGGGCAGCATCTACGGAGGGGAATAAACCATCAATGCTGAGGTTGAAGGAGTTCATTCCCCTCAACTGACACTCCTCGCAAGTTTATACACCTCTATAGGGTCGCCTTATATGGGGCACTGAGGGAGGGATACGTCTGGCGAGGGGGTTTGTCATGTCCATTTTGAAGCAGCTCACTCACCTTGGGTCCCCACCGGACACTCAGCTGTTTAGATGCCACAGCTGAACACCCTGCACTACACCCCATCGGCAGGCAGCCTACACCAGGAGAGGGTACCAGGCGAGCTCCACACCCCGGTGAGATGGGGACACGCCTGTCCGAGTGTGTGAAGTCAGCTCCAGCGGAATGGGCAGGTGAAACTCCCAGTGAGATCCAACAGCAGGAAGTCGGTTCTGTAACACTCCATGGAGAGCGAAGGGCTGGCACAGGCACAGAAGACGTCACGGTCACCCACTCTAACCAAGGAAGATCCCAGTTTGTAACGACCACTAGACCTGGACTTCCAACATCGAGAGAGTGGAACTTTCCCAGTGCAATGGCTCTTCCACTTTCCAGACTCCTCCATGCAGGTCTCCTGTCATCGTTACACATGATGGACAGCCACCATAAGGTGACCCCTCTATCTCCTACACACCAATGAATTCAGTCTCTGCCTGCTCACCCTTTCCAACTCAGTCCTTCAGAGTCCAGTACATCTATTTGTGGCATGCACATCGAAACACACAGTGAAACGCTTCTTTTGCATGGCCAACCAACACATCCAAGGATCTGCTGGGGCAGCCTAGAAGTGTCACCACACATTCCTAAGTTCAAAGTGAACTTTACTATCAAAGTACATGAATGTCACCATGTACAACCCAGACAATTCATTTTCCTGAGACAGACTCAGCAAGTCTACAGAATAATAATCGTAACAGAACCAATGAAAGGTCGTCCAACTCGGATGCTCAACCAGAGTGCAGGAGACACCAGGCTGTACAAATATAAAAAGAAGAAACAATAATATTAATAAATGAACAATAAATATCAAGAACATGAGATGAAGAGTCCTTGAAAGTGAGTCCATAGGTTGTGGAAACAGTTCAGGATGGGGCAAATGAAGTTGAGTGAAGTTATCCTCCTGAGCCTGATGGTTGAGGGGCAATAACTGTTCCTGAACCTGGTAGTGTGGGACCTGATGGTTGAGGGGTAATAACTGTTCCTGAACCTGGTGGTGCGGGACCTGATGACTTTAGGGTAATAACTGTTCCTGAACCTGGTGGTGTGGGACCTGATGGTTGAAGGGTAATAACTGTTCCTGAACCTGGTGGTGTGGGACCTGATGGTTGAGGGGTAATAACTGTTCCTGAACCTGGTGGTGTGGGAGCTGATGCTTGAGGGGTAATAATTGTTCCTGAACCTGGTGGTGTGAGACCTGATGGTTGAGGGGTAATTACTGTTCCTGAACCTGGTGGTGTGGGACCTGATGGTTGAGGGGTAATAACTGTTCCTGAACCTGGTGGTGTGGGACCTGAGGCTCCTGCATCTTCTTTCTGATGGTGGTAGTGAGAAGAGAGTCTGGCCTGGGTAGTGGGTAATTCCTTCTTCGGTCAGTGTTCCCCGTAGATCTCTCTCCCTGTTTCTCTGTCTCTGTCTCTGTGTTTTTCTCTCTCAGTCTCAGGAAGGATGTGCTACTGGTATGGAGGCTCACAGAGAGCCATGGCAGTACCAATGTTCTGGAGCATATTTACTGGCCATGATGTGAGCAGTACACACTTATTATAGGTTGTGAGTCATGTCTTCCGTCTCACCAATTACGCACCAGCCAAAGCTGACCAAGATTTCTGTTTTGAAGACACCTTCATTCAGTCCAATGCCAAGGTTCTTATCAATTCAGCTCTGTTTCAACCCCCCCCCCACTTCCCGACCCCTGTCTCTGCTGCGTACACCATTCCAATGGTGTGGGCAGCACCTCACCCTCTGACTGGCCATGTCGGAGCCACCCCAAACCCAACAATGAATTCAGATAACCAGCCATTCCTGTTTGGTACCTTGCGTCCTTAGCATTCAGTGCTCCTCCTTGCACAGGGAGGAAAAATATTCCCTCCTCCTCCCACTGAAGCCCTCTTGCTTTCTCATATATATCGACTCCCTCGCTCTTTCTTGGTCAATTTCCTCAGTCTCTCTCTCCCTCTTCTGTGACTCAACCTATCTCCTCCTTTGACCTTCTCAATCTCTCCTCTCCCTCATTTTCTCCCTGCCGTCTCCCCCCACCGTTTCCTCTCTGCCTTCGCGCCCCGTGGCCCTCTACCCTCTCTCTCCCTCGCTCCCGCCCTCCTTTCTCTCTCACCTCATTCCTCTTTCCTCCACTCCCATTACCCCCCTACTTTCTCCTGCCCTCCTCTCTCCCTCTCCCCCCCCCCAGGCCAATCGGAGCCGTCTGCACCAACCCCTGTGGGTCAGTCAGCACTGGGATGTGGAGGGGGGAGAAGCGGCTACATTCCTGGGGCATTTCCACCTCAATCCGTCCCTCACCCCCGCCCTTCGGCTCAGAATTCGCATTCCGTTATGTTACTCCCCCCCAGCCCCCCCCCCGCCCAGCGCGGTGAGACAGACAGGCTCGTCCTCGGTGAGATCCCGTCTCCGTGGATCAGGTCGCCTGCTGTCCAGGGAGCTGCTCGCGGACTACAATCTCCTTCAGGACGGACAGCGAGTAATCACAGCGAGTAGGAACCTGTTATTACCGCCAGGGTGTCAGTAATGTGCTTGTAATGTGCTCGTCCAAATACACTTTAGAATTTGCCTAAGGAGCGATCTACGTGCATTAATTTCACGGGCAAATTTACTCGCCCTGCAGAATATGGCAGATTTAAAGTCAACAGACAGAAATCCATTTAAATCATCTTTCTGGGAGCGGCTGCGCTCCAGCCTGCCCGGCTGTCGGGGAGGGTGTTTGAGGGGCAGCGTCGACGGTGGGGGAGACGTGCTGGAACAGTCAGGGAGGGGATTCTGGAGGTCAGATGCAGTGCCCGCTGTTGGGACAGGGGCGGGGGAAGGAGGGAAGGATGCAGGGCAGGGGAGGCGTTGCTGGGCTACTGATGTGCAATGTGTGATGTGTCATTAAGTCAGGGACAGCTGCAGCGCGGCTGGTGGCTGGTCTGGCTGCTGAATCTCCGTGTGAGAGACAGAGTGTGTGCCCAGTGGTGGCGTGTGTGACTCTGTGTGTGTGTGTGTGTGTGTGTGTGTGTGTGTGTGTGTGACTCTGTGTGTATGTGACTGTGTGTGTGTGTGTGTGTGTGTGTGTGTGTGTGTGTGTGTCTGTGTGAGTCTGCAGGAGAGGCACGCGTGTGCGTTTACCACTTCGGAGTGATTGTGAAACCTGATGTGAAGTGAAGCTTGCTGGTGTCCATTGGCTGAGGGGATAGGGTGTTGAGGGGAGGGAGTGAGGACGGTTCTCCTGTGTCCTGCTGATATTTTTTCTTCAGTTTAACCAAGAGCAACGTGGGAGCCTGTTGCGCCTCACGCCCAGCTCGTCGCGGGAGCCTGCTGTGTCTCCCAGCTCGTCGCGGGAGCCTGCTGTGTCTCCCAGCTCGTCGCGGGAGCCTGCTGTGTCTCCCAGCTTGTTGTGGGAGCTTACTGTGCCCCTTCCAGCCCCACGTTCAGCACCAGACTCTGTAGTATCCAGGAAATCTTCAAGAAGCGATGTCTCAAATGCGGCGTCCATCATTAAGGACCCCATCGCCCAGGACGTGCCCTCTTCTTATTGCCACCATCAGGGAGGAGGTACAGGAGCCTGAAGACACACACTCAGCGATTCAGGAACAGCTTCTTCCCCTCTGTCATTTGGTTTCTGAATGGAGACCGAACACATAAACACTATCTCACTACTTTTTTTTATTTCTATTTTGGTACTGCTTATTTATTGTAACTACTTTATATATGTACTTAATGTAATTCGCGTCTTTTGTTCTATTATTCTGTATTTCATTGTGGAGCTGCTGCAAAGACAACGAATTTCACAACATGCCCCGGTGATATTAAACTTGGTTCTGATTCTGATCGTGAGGTCCAAGTTCCTAGCTCCATGAAACTGGCTACACGTGTTGAGGAGGCGTATCGCGTGCTTCCCTTTGTCAATCGAGGCGCTGAGTCCAAAAGTCAGGAATTATGTTGCAGCTTTGGACAGGCCACATGTGGAGTATTGCTTACAGGTCTGGTCACCCCACTATAGGAAGGATATCGAGGCTTTGGAGAGGGTGCAGAAGAGGTTTACCAGGATGCTGCCTGGTTTAGAGACCATGTGCTATCACGAGAGGCTGGATAAACTTGAGTTGTTTTGTCTGGAGCGTCAGACGCTGAGGGGAGATCTGATCAAGGTTTATAAGATTATGAGAGGCAGAGATAGAGTAGACACGGAGTATCTGTTTCTTGGGGTAGAAATGTCTAATACGAGAGGGTATGCTTTAAGGTGAGGGTGGGAGGAGGTATTTTCAAAGATGTGAGGGGAAAGATTTTTTACACAGAGAGTGGTGAGTGCGTGGAACGTGATGCCCGGCGGGGGGGTGGGGGTGGAGGTACTTTATACTTTATTGTCGCCAAACAATTGATACTAAAACGTACAATCTTATATATATAGGCATCCGTTAGTCTCGTGAGACCATGGATTTGTGCCTTGGAAGGTTTCCAGGGCGCAGGCCTGGGCAAGGTTGTATGGAAGACTAGCAGTTGCCCATGCTGCAAGTCTCCCCTCTCCACGACACCGATGTTGTCCAAGGGAAGGACATTAGGACCCATGCAGCTTGGCACCAGTGTCGTCGCAGAGCAACGTGTGGTTAAGTGCCTTGCTCAAGGACACACACGCTGCCTCAGCTGAGGCTCGAAATAACGACCTTCAAGTCACTAGACGAACGCCTAAACCGCTTGGCCACGCGCCAACACAATGTACAATCATCACAGCGATATTTGATTCTGCACTTCCCGCTCCCTGGATTACAAATATTAAATATTTAAAATATTAAAAATTAGTAAATATTAAAAATTTAAATTATAAATCATAAATAGAAGATAGAAAAATGGAAAGTAAGGTAGTGCAAAAAAACCGAGAGGCAGGTCCGGATATTTGGAGGGTACGGCCCAGATCCGGGTCAGGATCCGTTCAGCAGTCTTATCACAGTTGGAAAAAAGCTGTTCCCAAATCTGGCCGCACGAGTCTTCAAGTTTGATATATTAGGGACTGAGATTTTAGAGTAAGAGGAAAATGGAACGATATGGACTGTGTGCAGGCAGGAGAGATCGGTTAGCCATCCGATTACAAATGTATCGGCTCAGCACGACATTGTGGGCGGAAGGGCCCGGCACTTTCTCTACTGTTCCATGGTCTGCGTCACACGTACATCGAAACGTACGGTGTAGTGCAACCTTTATGTCAACGATCAACGTGGTCCGAGGATGAGCCGGGGGCGGCCCTCAAGTGTCCCTGTGTCAAACCGGCATGCCCAAAATCCACTCAGCCTAGCCGGCGCAACCTTGGACATTGGAGTTCCCGGAGGGAACCCGCGCAGTCACGGGAAGAACGTACAAACTCCTTCCAGAGAGCAGCGGTCGGTGGGGCTATCACTATCTCGGCTACCCTACTGTGCTGCCCACGTACCGGTTGTGGGGTACAGGGAGCAGGTCTGTGACACAGTCGGCTTTTCCAGCGTGGGTGAGGGACAGACGGACCAGACCTCGACATTCACCTCCAGCTGGCTGTGCTGATCCAGATTCCAGACCCCGCCGTCTGCCGCTTCACCCGTCCTCTGTTCGTCCGCTGTCGCTCACACCCCTGACACCTGCCTCAGTCCTCTCCCGCTCCCGACCTTCGTCACTGTGTCTCCCCAACCTGAACCAGCGTCAGTTTTAATATCGGAAGGTATGTGTACATGATGTAAAATAAACTAACAATTACAGTGAGGTATTTATCTATGTAAGTTGGCTTTCTATTGATCGGGATGTCGCATCGAAACTGGGCAGTACGATATGGTGGGAACGCTGTTGCCCAGGTGGAAAGCTCCCCATCTCCACGCAGCCGATGATCCCAAAGGATCGGCAGCGACCGACACGGTTCAGCACCAGCGGCGTCGCAGGAGTTGCCAAGCAGCACTGATGCCTCAGGGACTCCGGATTTTTCCCTCGGGGTTTACTCCCGGAGTGAGTGTAGCCACAGGGCACTGGAGGTTTGGGACTGGTTTTCCTTCTCCGAGACGAGTCACCAACCACGGCCGATGAGTGCTATCTGCCTGAAGCGACTGGCTGTAAGGCGCCGGGCAGCCCTCCTCCTCTCAGCAGAAACGGTTCCACCGGGTTGAGCAGCTGAGCCATGTATGAAGGCCAGGCGCTGGACTGGGTTGTCAGAGGCTGCGTGAGACACGCGTCCTTGGGAGCATTCAAAAGCAAGTGGGAGCTTCTCCCCTCTCCATTCCACACACCACTATGACAACGTAAAGGAACCAAAGGAAGAAAGGAATTATTTCTGAATATAATATATAGTCTTATTATTTCCCGATCTATACAGAGGGGAAGAAGCTGTCCCGGAATTGTTGAGTGAGGCCTTCAGGCTTCTGTATCTCCCTCCCGATGAGGAAAAGGGTATTGCCCCCGGTGATGGGGTCCTCAGTGATGGAGGCTGCCCGTTTGAGGCACCGCTCCTTGAAGATATCCTGAATGCTGGGGAGGCTCGCACCCGACCGAGCTTACAATACTCTGCAGCTGTACTTCCATCCTGTGCGGTAGTTACCCCCGCCCGCTCATTCCAGATGGTGATGCAGCCGGTCGGAATGCTCTCCACAGCACCACTGTCATTGGAGACGCAAGAAACCTCCTCAGGCTCCGAATGCAATACAGCCTCTGTCGCAGCTGCGTCGACACGTTGGGCTCAGATCTTCAGAGATGTTGACACCCAGGAGCTTGAGACTGCTCCCCTTTTCCACTGGTGATCCCACTGGTGTGTTTTCCTCTGATTTTTCCCTTCCTGGAGTCTATAATTAATTCAACGGATTGTGTCCCAAAGCGCACTCGTCACCTGTGTTGTGTCCCACCCAGAGACGTTCTTCTGCAACGCTGCCAACAAGTTCATTGTCGGTCAACCTTACATGTTTATACCGATAAACGAAACGTCGTTCCTCTGGACGAAGGTACAAGTCACAGACGGCACATAGAGTTGTAAACCAGTACACTCAAACACAAAATATTAGCACAAATCCCTGAATATTATAGCCTGAAAATTAATAAAAAATCGACAAACATTACTCCTGTATACCTTACCCTGTCTCTGTAACCCCCTCCAGCGTCTACTCCCCTCCCTGTCTCTGTAACCCCCTCCAGCGTCTACACCCCTCCCTGTCTCTGTAACCCCCTCCAGCGTCTACACCCCTCCCTGTCTCTGTAACCCCCTCCAGCGTCTACACCCCTCCCTGTCTCTGTAACCCACCTCCAGCGTCTACACCCCTCCCTGTCTCTGTAACCCCCTCCAGCGTCTACACCCCTCCCTGTCTCTGTAACCCCCTCCAGCGTCTACACCCCTTCCTGTCTCTGTAACCCCCTCCAGCGTCTACACCCCTCCCTGTCTCTGTAACCCCCCTCCAGAGTCTACACCCCTCCCTGTCTCTGTAACCCCCCTCCAGAGTCTACACCCCTCCCTGTCTCTGTAACCCACCTCCAGCGTCTACACCCCTCCCTGTCTCTGTAACCCCCTCCAGCGTCTACACCCCTTCCTGTCTCTGTAACCCCCTCCAGCGTCTACACCCCTCCCTGTCTCTGTAACCCCCCTCCAGAGTCTACACCCCTCCCTGTCTCTGTAACCCACCTCCAGCGTCTACACCCCTCCCTGTCTCTGTAACCCCCTCCAGCGTCTACACCCCTTCCTGTCTCTGTAACCCCCTCCAGCGTCTACACCCCTCCCTGTCTCTGTAACCCCCCTCCAGAGTCTACACCCCTCCCTGTCTCTGTAACCCCCCTCCAGCGTCTACACCCCTCCCTGTCTCTGTAACCCCCTCCAGCGTCTACACCCCTTCCTGTCTCTGTAACCCCCCTCCAGCGTCTACACCCCTCCCTGTCTCTGTAACCCCCCTCCAGAGTCTACACCCCTCCCTGTCTCTGTAACCCCCCTCCAGCGTCTACACCCCTCCCTGTCTCTGTAACCCCCCTCCAGCGTCTACACCCCTGCCTGTCTCTGTAACCCCCCTCCAGCGTCTACACCCCTCCCTGTCCCTGTAACCCCCTCCAGCGTCTACACCCCTTCCTGTCTCTGTAACCCCCCCTCCAGAGTCTACACCCCTCCCTGTCTCTGTAACCCCCCTCCAGCGTCTACACCCCTCCCTGTCTCTGTAACCTCCTCCAGCGTCTACACCCCTCCCTGTCTCTGTAACCCCCCTCCAGCGTCTACACCCCTTCCTGTCTCTGTAACCCCCCTCCAGCGTCTACACCCCTCCCTGTCTCTGTAACCCCCCTCCAGAGTCTACACCCCTCCCTGTCTCTGTAACCCCCCTCCAGCGTCTACACCCCTCCCTGTCTCTGTAACCCCCCTCCAGCGTCTACACCCCTCCCTGTCTCTGTAACCCCCCTCCAGCGTCTACACCCCTCCCTGTCTCTGTAACCCCCCTCCAGAGTCTACACCCCTCCCTGTCTCTGTAACCCACCTCCAGAGTCTACACCCCTCCCTGTCTCTGTAACCCCCCTCCAGAGTCTACACCCCTCCCTGTCTCTGTAACCCACCTCCAGCATCTACACCCCTCCCTGTCTCTGTAACCCCCTCCAGCGTCTACACCCCTCCCTGTCTCTGTAACCCCCTCCAGCGTCTACACCCCTCCCTGTCTCTGTAACCCCCCTCCAGAGTCTACACCCCTCCCTGTCTCTGTAACCCCCCTCCAGAGTCTACACCCCTCCCTGTCTCTGTAACCCACCTCCAGCGTCTACATCCCTCCCTGTCTCTGTAACCCCCTCCAGCGTCTACACCCCTTCCTGTCTCTGTAACCCCCTCCAGCGTCTACACCCCTCCCTGTCTCTGTAACCCCCTCTGGCCCCTACACCTCTCCCTGTCCCTGTAACCCCCTCTGGCCCCTACACCCCTCCCTGTCTCTGTAACCCCCTCCGGCCCCTACACCCCTCCCTGTCTCTGTAACCCCCTCTGGCCCCTACACCTCTCCCTGTCCCTGTAACCCCCTCCAGCCCCTACACCCCTCCCTGTCTCTGTAACACCCTCCGGCCCCTACACCCTTCCCTGTCTCTGTAAACCCCCTCTGACCCCTGCACCCCTCCCTGTCTCTGTAACCCCCTCCAGTCCCTACACCCCTCCCTGTCTCTGTAACCCCCTCCGGTCCCTACACCCCTCCCTGTCTCTGTAACACCCTCTGGCCCCTACACCCCTCCCTGTCTCTGTAACCCCCCTCTGACCCCTACACCCCTCCCTGTCTCTGTAACCCCCTCCAGTCCCTACACCCCTCCCTGTCTCTGTAACCCCCTCCGGCCCCTACACCCCTCCCTGTCTCTGTAACCCCCTCCGGCCCGTACACCCCTTCCTGAGCTTCGCTCCCACTTCTCGCGACCAACTCGCATTAATTCCTAGATTCTCATGTTCGCTCTGGAATTCTTTCCGTCCCCTTCCAGCCCCACTCCCTCTCACATCATCTATGCAGTGCTTGGGTGACCTGTTGTGGCTGTGCCCCTGCTGGGCTGATGAGAGACCGGTGCCGGGCAGTGGGTGACATGGGGTCCCGGTGGGATGCGAGGTTGGTGAGTGTGGGTAGCAGTGTCACCAGGCCCCCTTGCCCGCCGGCAGCATCCGCATGTTAACCCAGCAGTCTCGCCCGCGTCACAGTCTAAATGTTGGCAGCACTGGTGAGAGATTTATGGAGAGCAGGTGTCTTATCACAGAATGGCAGATAAACGGTTTGAAATGAACTTCTCTCTCTCTGGGAGTTTCTCTGGCAGAGAGTGCTGACAATTTCTCCTCACTGCTGAGAGTTCCTGCCTTCCTCTGCTTGGCAGGGGATCGTGTGCCCGTCTCTGCAGCGGACGGATTTAATTATCGAGGAGCTGGACACCTTCAGAATTTATTTGTGAGTGCCCCCCCCCCACCTCATCTTGTCCCGTGACTCTATTCCCTTATTTGAGACTATCATAGCTTGGACCATCCCGACACCTTCCCCTGTCATATGCCCTCAAGACAGTACAGGTTTAGATTAATTTATTTTTCACCTGCTCGGGAGATGATGGGGTATGCAGTGTTTAAAGCGGAGGGTGAGTGGTTATCGATTGGCTAGGGCTTCAAAGATTATGGTGTGAGTAGTAATCAGCCATGATAGACCAGCGGGGCAGGCTTGATGGGCTGAATGGCTGAATTCTGCTTCTATGTCTGATGGAGACAGAGCTCACATCTCGAGGGGGGCACGATCGTGTAGCCTGTAGCAGTTAGCATAATGTTATTTCTGTGATATCACGCCTGAGAAACATTGTATCATTTCTTAATGCATGTATGCATTTCTAAATGACAATAAAAGAGGACTGAGTGTTCTCATAATCTAATTACAACACGGGCGGTGAATTTCCACTGCTGTCTGTAAGGGGGATTGTCTGTCCTCCTTGTGACTGCGTGGGTTTCCTCCGGGCGCTCCGGTTTCCTCCCACAGTCCAAAGGTGTGCACGTTACAGTTCATGTGCTGTGGGCGCAGTACACATAGCAGCGCTTATGGACTGGCCCCGGCATATCTCGGACTGCGATGCACACCATGCATTTAGTTTTCTCGGTGTTTCAATGGGCACATGGCAAATGAAGTTAATCTTTTTCCTTTCAGTATCGGAATCAGGTTTATTGTCACTGACTTAAATTGCATTTAACTTGCTTTCCTGACAGTAGAGCGAAGAGAAATAAAATTACCGTAAATCACAAAAATAAATAAGTGTAAAGAACCGAATTGTGAGCCGGTCTTCATGGGTTCGTGGGCCGTTCAGAAATCTGATGGCGGAGGGAAAGAGGCTGCCCTTGGATCGTTGAGTGTGCATCTTCCGGCTCCTGTACCTCCTCCGTTACGGCATTCCAGACCAGCGATCTGATCTGCATCAGGGGGCTCATGATCGATATCATTCCCTCAGTGCTCAGCAGCAAGCTTCAAAAACCTGGGCCTCTGTGCCCCCCTCTGCAGCTGGATGCTCGACTCCCTCACCGGGAGACCACAGTCAGTGCAGATCCTCCTTGCTGACGATCAGCTCCGGTACACCTCAGGGATGTGTGCTTAGCCCACTGCTCTACTCTCTCCGCACTCGCACCTGTGCGGCTAAGCACAGCCCAAACAAACATCTATAACTTTGCTGACGACAGCAGAATCTCAGATGGTGAGGAGGAGGGTGTACAGGAGCGAGGAGGATCAGCTGGTTGAGGGGTGTCGCAGCAACAACCTCGCACTCAGCGTCAGTAAGACCGAAGACTTCTCCCCGGGAGGGCGGTGAACATGGCGGCGCGACTGCAGTGCGTGCCGCCTCTTCGGTGATGATATCTGTTATCTGTCAAGTAGGGGACCGTGCACAATTCTGATTTGATGGAGACGGACATGAGAGTACAGAGGAACATCTGGAAAACTTCTGAAACGCTGGCTTAGCTGCCGCTGCTACTGTGTGGTAACTGGAATCTCCAGAGCTGAAGGCCTCGAAATCCTCGGCTTTGCGTGTTTCAGTGGCTGGGAAGAGATCGAAGGTGCTCGGCAGAGGATGGCGCTCGGGAGGCTGTATCAGAGAGGCTGGTCGGAAGCATGAAGCTTTCGGACGGATGGACTCAGTGTCGGCTGGGGTCGGCTGCTTCCAAGGCATCGGCAAGTTGTCGGTGCCTGGAGGTTTATGGCAGGGAGTTTCTCCCTTTTGCCGCCTGCTATCGGGGACTCGGGAGTCGATTGACTTGGGGACTTTGAGACTTTTTTTTTTACTGTGCCCATGGTCTGTTCTTTATCAAATTATGGTATTGCTTTGCACTGCTATAACTATATGTTATAATTATGTGGTTCTGTCAGTGTTAGTCTTTGGTCTGTCTTGTTTTCTGTGATATCCCTCCGGAGAAACATTGTATCATTTCTTAATGCATGTATGCATTTCTAAATGACAATAAAAGAGGACTGAGTGTTCTCATAATCTAAGAAAGAAATTGATTGTGGTCTTCGGGAAGGGGGAGTCGAGGGAACACACACCAATCTTCAGAGAGGGGTCAGCGGTGGAAAGAGTGAGCAGCTTCAAGTTCCTGGGTGGTCAGCATCTCTGAAGATCTATCCTGGGGCCAACATACTGATGCAATTATGAAGAAGGCACGTCACTTGAATTTGAGGAGAGCTGGTACGTCACCAAAGACTAGCAAGTTTCTATAGATGTACCGTGGAGAGCGTCCTGACTGGTTGCATCAGGGGCTCGACCCTCTCATCGTCGTGGACATCTTCAGACGCTGGTAGCTCAAGAATGTGGCATCTACAGTACCATTAAGGACTCTCACCAGCCAGGACATCAAGGGAGGAGGTACAAGAGCCTTCGGATGCACACTGAATGTTTTAGGAACAGCTTCTTCCCCTCCGCCATCAGATTTCCAAATGACCCATGAACACTAGCCCACTAGGTTTGGGGCGGGTTTAAACCAGGGATTCTCAAACTTTTTTATGCCATGGGCCAACACCATGAAGCAAGGGTCCATGGACTCCAGGTTGAGTACGTCTGGTTTAAACTAATTTGGCAGGGGGTTGGGAACCTGAGTGATCGGGCTGAGGATCGAGATGTTGGTGTACAGGTTGATGTAGTGTGAGGAAGGAAAAGTGAATGATAGGGCAAAATTGCAGTCAGTGGGATGAGTTGCATTGTAAGGTGGGGACAAAATTGAAAAGGGTGATGAATACAGGACTGAAGGTGTTATATTTGAATGCATGCAGTATAGGAAATAAGGTAGGTAATCTTGTAGCGCAGTTAGAGATTGGTAGGTACCGGTTAACATTGTGGACATCACAGAAAGAAGATTACAGTTGGGAACTTAACATCCAAGAACAAACTTTGTATTGAATGGATAGACAGGTTGGCAGAAGGGTTGGGATGCTCTGTTGGTAAAAAATTAAATCAAATCATTAGAAAGAGATGGTGTAGGATCTCAAGATGTAGGATCCTTGTCAGTAGCATTAAAAACCAAAGGGTGAAAAGACCCTGATGGGAGTCCTATACAGGCCTCTGAACAATATCCAGGATGTGGGCTACAAGTGACAACGGGAGATAGAAACGCATGTCAAAAGGGGAATGGTACGATAGTCATGGGGATTTCAATATGCAGGTAGATTGGGAAAATCAGCTTGGTGCTGGATCCTAAGAGAGATCATTTGTAGAATGCCTACTAGATGCTTTTTTAGAGCAGCTTTGTGGTTGAGCCCATGAGGGGAAAGACTATTATGGATTGGGTGTCGTGTAATGAAACAGATATAATTAGGAAGCTTAAGGTAAAGGAACCCTTAGGAGACAGTAATCATAATATGATTAGAATTCACCCTGCAGTTTGAGAGGGAAAAGCTAAAGTCAGATGTATCAGGATTATAGTGGAGTAAAGGGGATTACAGAGGCATGAGAGAGGAGCTGGCTAAAGTTGATTAGAAAGGGACACTATCAGGGGATGTCAGCAGGAAAGAAATACTGGAGTTTGTGGTGGCAATTTGGAAGGTGCAGGGTCCACACATCCCAACGATTAAGTAGCATTCTAAAGGCAGGTTGTCGCAATTGTAGCTGACAAGGAAAGTCAAAGCCAACATTAAAGCCAAAGAGAGGGCATATAATAGAGCAACAATTAGTGGGAAGTTAAAGGATTGGGAAGCTTTTAAATACCAAGAGAGGGCAGCTAAAAAAGGCATTCAGATGAAAAAATAGAATATGAAGATAAGCTAACCAGCAATATTAAAGCGGATACCAAAAGTTTTTTTTTTCCCAGGTATATGAAGAGTAAAAGAGAGGCGAGAGTGGGTACTGGACCACTAGAAAATAATGCTGGAGAGGTAGTAATGGGGGCAAGGAAATGGTAGACACCTAGTAAGTGTTTTGCATCGGTCTTTGCTGTGGAAGTCACTGACTCTGCTGGATGTTCGAGAGTGACAGGGGTCAGGGAGAAAGTCCACGGAAACTGAAAGGTCTGAAGGTAGATAAGTCACCTGGGCCAGGTGGTCTACACCCCAGGGTTGTGAAAGAGGTGGCTGAAGAGATTGTGGAGGCATTAGTAATGATCTCTCAAGAATAACTAGATTCTGGCATTATTCCGGAGGACTGGAAAAATGCAAATGTCACTCCATCTACAAGAAAGGAGGGAGACAGAAAAAAGGAAATTGTAGTCCAGTTAGCCTGACTTCAGTGGTCGGAAGATGCTGAAGTCGGAATATTTGGAGGCACATGATAAAATAGGACATAGTCAGCATGGTTTCCTCAAGGGAAAATCTGGCCTGACAAATCTGTTGGAATTCTTTGAAGTAATAGGCAAGATAGACAAAGGAGAATCGATTGATGTTGGGTACTTGGATTTTCAGAAGGTCTTTGACAAGATGCCACACATGAGGCTACTTAGGAGCCCATGGTGTTACTGGAAAGATACTAGCATGGACAAAGCAGTGGCTGATTGGCAGGAGGCAAAGGGAGCCTTTTTCTGATTGGCTGCTGGTGACTGGTCGTGTTCCAGAGGGGTCTATGTTGGGTCTGATCGGTAGGAGGATAAAGGGAGCCTTTTCTCATTGGCTGCTGGTGACAAATGGTGTTCCACAGGGGTCTATGTTGGGTCTGATTCTTTTTACATTAGACAATAGACAATAGGTGCAGGAGTAGGCCATTCAACCCTTCGAGCCAGCACCACCATTCACCGTGATCATGGCTGATCATCCACAATCATCCATGTTGTACCTCAGCGATATGGATGACAGAATTAATGGCTTTGTGGCCAAGTTTGCAGATGGTGTGAAGATAGGCGGAGGGAGCGATTAGTGTTGAGTAAGCAGATTAGGAGGATGGGTGTAGACCTCAGCTTTGCCCGGGGTTCTGTGACACTACACTGGGTCACACGGTGCCTCACCGTTCAGGGAAGCACCCACACCCCATTTCTTTACTTCTTTGGCTCAAACATAAGACATGCAGGTGTTCCAGCTCTATCCTTTGTGTTCCAATCCTCTTGTGACCTCTCCACCTCCCTGTCCCTCCACCGTCAACCCCCCCCCCACTTGACCGATCTCCTCCCGAGCAGACCCAGGGACTGGTATGCCCCCTCCTTCCCATCCAAGTTACACAACACGAGGGCTCCAGAGGCTGTTCCGAATGATCCCAGGAATGAAAGGGTTAACACGTGTGGAGTGTTTGATGGCTCTGGGCCTGTACTCACTGGAGTTTAGAAGAATGAGGGGGGATCTCATTGAAACCGATTGGATATTGACAGGCCTCAATAAAATGGATGTGGAGAGGATGTTTCCTATAGTGGGGGAGTCTAGGACCACAGGACACAGATAGAGTGGATGTGGAGAGGGTGTTTCCTATAGTGGGGGAGTCTAGGACCAGAGGGCACACATGGAGTGGATGTGGAGAGGATGTTTCCTATAGTGGGGGAGTCTAGGACCAGAGGGCACAGATAGAGTGGACGTGGAGAGGATGTTTCCTATAGTGGGGGAGTCTAGGACCAGAGGACACAGATAGAGTGGACGTGGAGAGGATGTTTCCTATAGTGGGGGAGTCTGGGACCAGAGGGCACAGATAGAGTGGACGTGGAGAGGATGTTTCCTATAGTGGGGGAGTCTAGGACCAGAGGACACAGATAGAGTGGATGGTGGGCGAGTCTAGGGCCAGAGGAGACAGCCTCAGGATAGAGGGGTGTCATTTAGGACAGAGGTGAGGAGGAATTTTGTTAGCCATGGTGAATCTGTGGAATTCGTTGTTACAGGTGGCTGTGAAGGCGAAGTCATTGGGTATAGTTAAAATGGAGGTTGATAGGTTCTTGATTAGTCAGAGAGTCACAGGTAATGGGGAAAAGGCGGGAATATGGGACTGAGAGGGAAACTGGATCACCCTTGATGGAATAGCAGAGCGATGAGCCGAATGGCTTAATTCTGCTCCTATGTATAGAACCAGAGGAGATAGCAGAGCTACTTAATGAGTACTTTGCTTCAGTATTCACTACGGAAAAGGATCTTGTGATTGTAGGGATGACTTACACCAGACTGAAAAGCTTGAGCATGTAGACATTAAGAAGGAGGATGTGCTGGAGCTTTTGGAAAGCATCAAGTTGGATAAGTCACCAGGACCGGATGAGATGTACCCCAGGCTACTCTGGGAGGCGAGGGAGGAGATTGCTGAGCCTCTGGCGATGATCTTTGCATCATCAATGGGGACGGGAGAGGTTCCGGAGAATTGGAGGGTTGTGGATGTTGTTCCTTTGTTCAAGAAAGGGAGTAGAGCTAGCCCAAGAAATTATAGACTCATGAGTCTTACCTCAGTGGTTGGTAAGTTGATGG
Organism: Mobula birostris; assembly: GCF_030028105.1. NCBI lineage: Eukaryota > Metazoa > Chordata > Chondrichthyes > Myliobatiformes > Myliobatidae > Mobula > Mobula birostris. Next base: position 1,877,753 of record NC_092397.1, on the reverse strand, counting down.
AGAAGATCCTGAGAGGCAGGATTTATGAACATTTGGAGAAGCACAATATGATTAGGAATAGTCAACATGGCTTTGCCAAGGGCAGGTTGTGCCTTACGAGCCTGATTGAATTTTTTGAGGGTGACTAAACAGATTGATGAAGGAAGAGCAGAAGTTGTACTGTGTATGGATTTTAGCAAGGCATTCGATAAGGTACCCCATGCCAGGCTTATTGAGAAAGTAAGGAGGCATGGGATCCAAGGGGACATTGCTTTGTGGATCCAGAACTGACTTGCCCATAGAAGGCAAAGAGTGGTTGTAGACGGGTCATATTCTACATAGAGGTCGGTGACCAGTGGTGTGCCTCAGGGATCTGTTTTGGGACCCTTACTCTTCGTGATTTTTATAAATGACCTGGATGAGGAAGTGGAGGGATGAGTTAGTAAATTTGCTGATGACACAAAGGTTGGGGGTATTGTGGATAGTGTGGAGGGCTGTCAGAGGTTACAGCAGGACATTGATAGGTTGCAAAACTGGGCTGAGAAGTGGCAGATGGAGTTCAACCCAGATAAGTGTGAGATGGTTCATTTTGGTAGGTCAAATATGATGGCAGAATATAGTATTAATGGTAAGACTCTTGGCAGTGTGGAGGATCAGAGCCATCTTGGGGTCCGAGTCCATAGGACACTCAAAGCTGCTGTGCAGGTTGACTCTGAGGTTAAGAAGACACATGGTGCATTAGCCTTCAATCGTGGGATTGAGTTTAAGAGCCGAGAGATAATGTTGCAGCTATGTAGTACCCTGGCCGGAGCCCGCTTGGAGTACTGTGCTCAGTTCTGATCACCTCACTACAGGAAGGATGTGGAAACTATAGAAAGGGTGCAGAGGAGATTTACAAGGATGTTGCCTGGATTGGGGAGCATGCCTTATGAGAATAGGTTGAGTGAACTCGGCCTTTTCTCCTTGGAGTGACGATGGATGAGAGGTGACCTGATAGAGGTGTATAAAATGATGAGAGGCATTGATTGTGTGGATAGTCAGAGGCTTTTTCCCAGGGCTGAAATGGCTAACACGAGAGGGCACAGTTTTAAGGTGCTTGGAAGTAGGTACAGAGGAGATGTCAGATACGCAGAGAGTGGTGAGTGTGTGGAATGGGCTGCCGGCGACGGTGGTGGAGGTGGATACAATAGGGTCTTTTAAGAGACTCATGGATAGGTATATGGAGCTTAGAAAACAGACGGCTATGGGTAACTGTAGGTAATTTCTCAGGTTGGCACAGCTTTGTGGGCCGAAGGGCCTGTATTGTGCTGTAGGTTTTCTATGTTTCTATGTCTTATTTTGCTGTCTTTTTGAACTTTTAAAATATATTTTATTGTTATTGATAGTGATATTTTATGTATCACACTATACTGCTATGGCAAAACAACAAATTTCACGACATACGTGTGTGATAATAAATCTGATTGTGAGATGTTCTGGGAAGCGTGTCACCGACTGAACGACTCAGTCCTCCCGTGCAGGGGAAGCCACGTGTTCCAGGGGAGGGGAGGGGAGGGCATGTGAGTGAGTCGCTGGCTCGCCTGTGAGGGGAGTTTTGGCCCCGCGATGGTCGGATGGAAATGGGCAGAATTTAAAATATTTGGCGGAACCCAAGGGGCAACTTCTTCCCCCAGAGGGTGGTCTGTATCTGGAACGAGCTGCCAGAGGGAGTGGTTGAGGCAAGTACATTAACAACGTTTAAAAGACACTTGGACAGGTACACGGATAGGAAAAGTGTTGGGTGATGTGGTTTAAACACGACGAAATGGGACTCGTTTGGACTGGGATCTTGGTCAGCATGGTCCAGATGGGCTGAGTGGACGGCCGATACTGGGATCTCGAGCGGCAAACTCTCTGCTGGGGAAACTCATCAGGTCGAACCACATTTGTAGGTTGGAGAGAATTGGCACAGGTAATTGGTCTGTCATTGTTACATGTACCGAGACACAGTGACAATCTTTCACGGTTATCTTGTCTCGGAGTCCCGAGGATGTTGCCAGGCCTGGAGGTCCTGGGTTAATGGACAGGTTAGGACTTTATTCCTTGGAACACAGAAGACTGAGAGGAGATTTAACCGAGTTATACAAAGTTATGAGGGGTACAGATAGGGTAAATGCAAGCAGGCTTTTTCCTCTGGGGTTGGATGGGATGACAACCAGAGGTCATGGGTTCAGGGTGAAAGGTGAAAGGTTTAAGGGGAAAATAAGGAGCAACTTCTTCACTCAGAGGGTCATGAGAGTGTAGAATGTGTTGCCAGCCCACATGGTGCTTGTGGGCTCGATTTCAACGTTTAAGAGAAGCTTGGGTAGGTACAAGGATGGGAGGGCTATGGGGGACTATGGGCCCGGTGTAGGTCGATAGGAGTGGGCAGTCTAAATGGTTCGCTCTGTACTAGATGGGCTGAAGGGCCAGTTTCTGTGCTGTGCTGTAAGGCTCCAGTCCCCTACTGTGCGAAGGGCAGCTAGAAAGACCTTTCGTCGGTTGACTGCACTTGATCTGTAAACCATCCTTGCCTGGACATTATGTTAACCCTTGCCTTGCCACATCGTCCATACCTACCCTGAGATTCACTTACAAGCAGGCATTCACAGTAGAACAAACAAATACCGCAGAGTCAAAGAGAAATGACTCACAAAGAAAGACTGACAAACAACCAGTGTGTTCTAAAGGAGGCAAACTGTGCAAAGACAAAGAATTAATACTGAGAACGTGAGTTGTGAAGAGTCCTTCTGATAGTGGATCTGGAAGTTGTGGAATCAGTTCAGGGTTGAGGTGAGTGAAGTTATCCACTCTGGTTCTAGAACATGATGGTTGAGGGATAATAACTATTCCTGAACCTGGTGGTGTGGGTCCTGAGGCTCCTGTACCTCCTTCCTGATGGTCAAGGGGTAATAACTGTTTCTGAACCTGGTGGTATGGGACTAGAGGCTCCTGTACCTCCCTGGTGATGGTTGAGGGGTAATAACTGTTCCTGAACCTGGTGGTGTGGGTCCTGAGGCTCCTGTACCTCCTGCCTGATGTTTGAGGGGTAATAACTGTTCCTGAACCTGGTGGTGTGGGTCCTGAAGCTCCTGTACCTCCTGCCTGATGGTTGAGGGGTAATAACTGTTCCTGAACCTGGTGGTGTGAGATCTGAGGCTCCTGTACCTCCTTCCTGATGGCAGCAGTGAGAAGAGAGGAAGGCGTGTCAAACGCAGGCAGACGGGGCGGGCTCAGGTAAATGTCACCCGTTCACTTTCTTGCGGGCATTCACAGCAGGACAAAGAAAGACAGTGGAACCAGTGTAAAACTGCACACAAGGACCGGCAAACAACTAGTGTGCAAGCACAAAAAAGACAAGAATAAAGAAGACTGAGAACACGAGTTGTAGCGTCTTTCAAAGTGAGCCTGTGGGTTGCAGAATCAGTTCAAAGTTGGGGTGGGTGTAGATGCCCACGCTGGTTCAGGACCCTGATAATAACTTCTCCTGAGCCTGAGGCTCCCGCTGTACCTTCCTGATGGCAGCAACACGGCCTGGATGGTGGGGGTCACTGATAATGGACGGTGCTTTCTTGTGGCAGTGCTCCTTGTAGGTGTTCAGGGCTTTCCCTGTGACGGACTGGGCCGTATCCACCACTCTCTGTCCGCTCTTCCATCCCTGGGCACGGGTGTTTCCCTACCAGGCCTTGGTGCAACCAGTCAGGACACACTCTGCTTCTCTTGGAGAAGTTTGTCAACGGTTTAGATGACAGGCCGAATTTGTGCAAACTTCTAAGAACATAGAGGCCCTGTTGTGCCCTCTCTGTGATGGTGCTCACATGCTGGTCCCACGGCCAGATTCTCTGAAATGATAAAACTGAGGAATTTGGAGCTATTGGCCCCCTCAACCTCTGATTCCCTGATGAGGACTGGCTCATGGAACCCCAGTTCCCTCCTCCTGTAGTCAATAATCAACTCCTTGGCCTCGAGTGAGAGGCTGTTGTCGTGGCAACACTCAGCCAGATTTTCAATCTCCCTCCGAAATGCTGATTCATCACCACCTTTGATCCTCCCAACAACAGTGGTGTCAGCAGCAAACTTAACTATGAAACTAAGGTAGCAGCAGGGTACGGGAGCCCCAGGACCCACACCACCAGGTTCAGGAACAGTTACTACCCCTCAACCATCAGGCTCCTGGACAAAAGGGGATAACTTCACTCAACTTCACTTGCTCCAGCACTGAACCGTTCCCACAACCCATGGGCTCACTTTCAAGAACTCTTCATCTCATGTTCTTGATATTTATTGTTGTCTTCTGTACCCCAGTTGATCGTTCATTGATCCTGTTATAGTTACTATTCTATAGATTTGCTGAATGTATCTACATGTCTCCATATATGACCCTGGGATCCATTTTCCTGTGGGCATACTCAACAAAATCTATAGAATAATAACTATAATAATTAGAGTGTTGGTGCGTGGCCAAGTGCTTAAGGTATTGGACTAGTGATCTGAAGGTCGCTAGTTCGAGCCTCGGCCGAGACAGCGTGTTGTGTCCTTGAGCAAGGCACTTAATCACACATTGCTCTGCGACGACACTGGTGCCAAGCTGCATGGGTCCTAATGCCCTTCCCTTGGCAACATCAGTGTCGTGGAGAGGGGAGACTTGCAGCAGGGGCAACTGCCGGTCTTCCATACAACCTTGCCCAGGCCTGCGCCCTGGAAACCTTCCAAGGCGCAAATCCATGGTCTCACGAGACTAACGGATGCCTATTACTATTAAGTCAAGTGCAGAAGACAACAAAGTATGCAAATGTAAATAAATAGCAATAAATATTTGTTTATGTTGATACTATAATTTATTTGAACTTTGAATATGGCATTGGAGCTGTGCTTAGTCTCACAGTCATGTATAAAACGAGTAGAGCAGGAGGCCGAGCACACAGCCTTGCTGGTGGAGGTCACGGGGGAGATGTAGACTCTAGTTAATCAGCGACGACAGTGCCACCTGTCTATCTAGTCGTGGTGAGTTCTGTCTCCGGTATGGTAAATACCTGAGTGAGGTGGGTGGATGGAGGGGGTCTTTAATTTGATTTTAAATCACCTTGTTTCGAGGGTGAGCAGTCTTCCAGCTCAGCGGGGCCCGTGTTATATAACCAGCTGTCCCAGGACACATGAGTACATAATATCTCACTGTCGTCAGACCGACCGCCACCCCGCACCGGTGTGCAGACACCGACGTGGGTCTGGAATCTCAGCAGCTTTTCTGTCCCATTTAATTGGTGAATTAAGGAGCTGAGCTCAGCTCTGCTGGTGCTGTGGACTCACAGTGACAGGGGGTGGTCGTGAGTCGGCCAGCCGCACGTGCTGATGGGGAGGAAGGGCTCCTTCACCGAATCAGCCCCATTTCTCTCTCTTCACAGATGCTGCTCCATCTCCTGAGTAAAACCAGCAGTAAGAATTAGAATCAGGTTTAATATAGTGAAATGTAGTGACTTTGTGAAATTTGTTGTGGGCATGTGGCCAAGTGGTGAAGGTATTGGACTAGTGACCTGAAGGTCGTGAGTTCGAGCCCCAGCCGAGGCAATATGTTGTGTCCTTGAGCAAGGCACTTAATCACACAGTGCTCTGCGACGACACTGGTGCCAAGCTGTATGGGTCCTAATGCCCTTCCCTTGGACAACATTGGTGTCGTGGAGAGGGGAGACTTGCAGCATGGGCAACTGCCGGTCTTCCATACAACCTTGCCCAGGCCTGCGCCCTGGAGAGTGAAGACTTTCCAGGCGCAGATCCGTGGTCTCGCAAGACTAAAGAATGCCTTTACTTGTGAAATTTGTTAACTTTGCGGCAGTACAATGTAATACACTAAAAAAGAAAAAAAACTGTGAATTACAGTTTATATCTATATCTATATATATATATATATAATAGTTAAATTGAATGAATAGAAATAAACAAACAGTGAAATAATCCACATGGCCTCATTGTCCATTCAGAACCTAAGAACATAAGAAATAGGAGCAGGGGAAGACCATCTGGATCATCGAGATCATGGCTGATCTGACCATGGACTCATCTCCTCCTACTCGCCTTTTCCCCGTAACCATCAATTCCCCTGCTATGCAAAAATCTATGCAACTTTGTCTTAAATCTATTTACTGAGGTGGCCTCCACTGTTTCATTGGGCAGATTCACCACTCTCTGGGAAGAGCAGTTCCTCCTCATCTCCATCCTAAATCTACTCCCTCAAATCTTGAGGCTATGTCCCCTAGTTCTAGTCTCACCTACCAATGGAAACAACTGTCCTGCCTCTATCTTATTAGATTAGATTAGATTCAACTTTATTGTCATTGTGCCGAGTACAGATACAAAGCCAATGAAATGCATTTAGCATCTGACCAGAAATGTAAAGAATAGTGTTATGTACAAAATAACTGCGAATAAAAAAAGTGCTACAGCACACAAATATACAAGTACTGAGACAGTACAATACGGGTGCAATACTGCTTAGCGCTGTGATGAGAGGTTCAGCAGGGTCACAGCCTCAGGGAAGAAGCTCTTCCTGTGCCTGCTGGTGCGGGAGCGGAGGCTCCTGTAGTGCCTACCGGATGGGAGGAGAGCAATAAGTCCATGGTTAGGGTGAGATGCATCTTATCTATCCCTTTCATAATTTTATATGTTTCTATATAAGATCACCTCTCATCCTTCTGAATTCCAGTGAGTACAGTCCCAGGTGACTCAATCTCTCCTCATAGTCTAACCCCCTCATCTCTGGGATCAACCTGGTCAACCTCCTCTGCACCGCCTCCAAAGCCACGATACACTTCCTATCTGATGGCAGAGGGGAAGAGGCTGTTCCTGAATCGTTGAGTGTGTGTCTTCAGGCTCCTGTACCTCCTCCCTGATGGTAAAAGTGAGAAGAGGGCTGTCCTGGGTGATGGGGGGGTCCTTAATGATGGACGCCGTCTTTTTGAGGCATCGCTCCTTGAAGATGTCCTGGATACTATGGAGTCTGGTGCCTGTGATGGAGTTGACTGAGTTTGCAACTCTCTGCAGCTTACTTCGACCCTGTGCAGTAGCCACCATTCTGATGCAGCCAGTCAGAATGCTCTCCACCGTACATCTGTAGAGACTTGGGGACATACCAAATCCCAAACTCCTAATGAAATACAGCCACTGTCGGGCCTTCTTTGGAGCCGCATCGATATGTTGGGTCCAGGTTAGATCCTCGGAGAGATGCTAACACCCAGGAACTTGAAATTGCTCACTTTTTCCACTTCTGATCCCTTGATGAGGGCTGGTGTGTGTGTGTTCCCTCATCTTACCCTTTCTGAAGTCCACATCAGTTCTTTGGCCTTACTGACTGATTCCAGAGCTCCCGGCATCAGCAGCAGCTGATCATTCATTGCTGTATCTCAAAGTTCAAAATAAGTTTCGTATCAAAGTATGTATATGTCACAATATACCACCCCAAGAGCTGTGAGGTAATGTTGCAGCTTTAGAGAGTGTGCAGAGGAGATTCACCAGGATGCTGCCTGGATTAGAGAGGGTGCAGAGGAGATTCACCAGGCTGCCTAGATTAGAGAGTGTGCAGAGGAGATTCACCGGGATGCTGCCTGGATTAGAGAGGGTGCAGAGGAGATTCACCAGGATGCTGCCTGGATTAGAGAGGATGCAGAGGAGATTCACCAGGATGCTGTATGGATTAGAGAGGGTGCAGAGGAAATTCACCAGGATGCTGTCTGTATTAGAGAGGGTGCAGAGGAGATTCACCAGGATGCTATCGGGATTAGAGAGTGTGCAGAGGAGATTCACCAGGATGCTGTATGGATTAGAGAGGGTGCAGAGGAGATTCACCAGGATGCTGTCTGGATTAGAGAGGGTGCAGAGGAGATTTACCAGGATGCTGTCTGGATTAGAGAGGGTGCAGAGGAGATTTACCAGGATGCTGCCTGGATTAGAGAGGGTGCAGAAGGGATTCACCAGAATGCTGCCTGGATTAGAGAGGGGGCAGAGGAGATTCACCAGGGTGCTCTCTGGATTAGAGAGGGTGCAGAGGAGATTCACCAGGATGCTATCTGGATTAGAAAGTGTGCAGAGGAGATTCACCGGGATGCTGCCTGGATTAGAGAGGGTGCAGAGGAGATTCACCAGGATGCTGCCTGGATTAGAGAGGGTGCAGAGGAGATTTACCAGGATGCTGCCTGGATTAGAGAGGGTGCAGAGGAGATTTACCAGGATGCTGCCTGGAGTAGAGACAGTGCAGAGGAGATTCACCAGGTTGCTATCTGGATTCGAGAGGGTGCAGAGGAGATTTACCAGACTGCTGTCTGGGCTAAAGAGGGTGCAGAGGAGATTCACCAGGATGCTGCCCGGATTAGAGAGGGTGCAGAGGAGATTCACCAGGATGCTGCCTGGATTAGAGAGGGTGCAGAGGAGATTTACCAGGATGCTGCCTCGATTAGAGAGGATGCAGAGGAGATTCACCAGGTTGCCTGGATTAGAGAGTGTGCAGAGGAGATTCACCAGAATGCTGTCTGGATTAGAGAGGGTGCAGAGGAGATTCACCAGGATGCTGTCTGGATTAGAGAGGGTGCAGAGGAGATTCACCAGGATGCTGTCTGGATTAGAGAGGGTGCAGAGGAGATTTACCAGGATGCTACCTGGATTAGAGAGGGTGCAGAGGAGATTTACCAGGATGCTGCCTCGATTAGAGAGGGTGCAAAGGAGATTCACCAGGCTGCCTGGATTAGAGAGTGTGCAGAGGAGATTCACCAGGCTGCCTGGATTAGAGAGGGTGCAGAGGAGATTCACCAGGATGCTGTCTGGATTAGAGAGGGTGCAGAGGAGATTCACCAGGATGCTGCGTGAATTATAGAGGGTGCAGAGGAGATTCACCAGGATGCTGCCTGGATTAGAGAGGGTGCAGAGGGAGATTCACAAGGATGCTGCCTGGATTAGAGAGGGTGCAGAGGAGATTTACCAGGATGCTACCTGGATTAGAGAGGGTGCAGAAGAGATTCACCAGGATGCTGCCTGGATTAGAGAGGGTGCAGAGGAGATTCACCAGGATGCTGCCTGGATTAGAGAGGGTGCAGAGGGAGATTCACAAGGATGCTGCCTGGATTAGAGAGGGTGCAGAGGAGATTTACCAGGATGCTACCTGGATTAGAGAGGGTGCAGAAGAGATTCACCAGGATGCTGCCTGGATTAGAGAGGGTGCAGAGGAGATTCACCAGGATGCTGCCTGGATTAGAGAGGGTTCAGAGGAGATTCACCAGGATGCTATCTGGATTCGATAGCATGTCTTATGAGGAAAGTTTGAGTGAGTTAGGGCTGTTCTCTTTGTAGTGAAGGAGGATGAGAGGTGACTTGATAGAGGTGTACAAGATGATAGGAGGCATAGATCGAGTGGACAGCCAGAGACTTTTCCCGGGGTGGAAATGGCTAATACAATAGGGGCTGGAATTTTAAGGTGATTGGGAGAAAGTATGGGGGGGGGATGTCAGAAGTGGGTTTCTTACACAGAGGGTGGTGTCTGTGAGAAACCTCTGCCGGGGGGGGGGCGGGGAGGGCGGTACTGGAGGTGGTAGAGGCAGATACATTAGGGACATTTAAGAGACCCTTAGACAGACACATGGATGATAGAAAAATAGAGGGCTATTTGGGAGGGAAGGGTTAGATTGATCTTGGAGTGGGTTAAAGGGTCGGCACAACATTGTGGGCTGAAGGGCCTGTACTGGCAGAAATGTGAAAGGCACATTTGTGCTCACCACCAACGCGCCTGGGCAGCCCGCAAGAGTCACCACACGCTCCAGTGCCAGCACAGAACACCCACCATGCTCGGCAGGACACCACAAGAAAAGCCCTCTGCCACTCTCCCACCCACTCACGCAGGCAGACAATCCCCGACCTCCAGGACAGGCCTCTGCGCTCGGGCTACGACCTCCGACCTCTGGCCTTCCGATGCGGGCCGCTTTGCCTGCGTCCTTTCCAACCTCGGTGCGTGGGTGTGGAGAAGAGGGAGTGGGGTGGGAACCAGGATCGGGGAGTGGTGGGGATCTTTCAGCTGACTTTCCGCCCCTCCCATTGCCAGGGGGCGTGTGGGGGGTGGGGGGAGGACACTCTCAGTCCCGAGCGACTGAGCAAAGCTTAAACTTCAGATGTCAGCTCTCAGCCAGCCCACCTGGGTAATGTCTCTGTAATGCTGGCAACACATTTACTCTCTCAGCCTGTTAGTGAGCCAGTGGCGGGGTAGTAATGTGTTACTGACACACTGAATCTGTCGATCTGCGCTTCATTACTTTTCCTTCCCCTTCACCTGGCGCACATCGCAATCTCCGAGGCTTCAGCCACCCTGGGATCGATGCCTCTGTCAATACTTCATTATAAAAAGATTACTGGCTCCAGCAAAGTCCTCTGTGCCGTAATAAGTGTAATTGAATACAGCCGGCGAAATAAAACTCTGCTCGGTTTTGCTTTAGACCTGTGTCGGTCGGGAGTTACACTCCATAATTCCACGACGTTACAGGTTGGGCCGTGCCGGAGCCTGGCATTCAAATCCGGCACTGTTTGTAAGGAGCTTGTACGGTCTCCCTGTGATCCGGGTGGGTCTCCCTCCACAGTCTGAAGACGTACTGGTTAGTAGGTTAATTGGCCATTGTAAGTTCATAGTCATAGTCATACTTTATTGATCCCGGGGGAAATTGGTTTTCGTTACAGTTGCACCATAAATAATAAATAGTAATAGAACCATAAATAGTTAAATAGTAATATGTAAATTATGCCAGGAAATTATGAAATAAGTCCAGGACCAGCCTATTGGCTCAGGGTGTCTGACCCCGCAAGGGAGGAGTTGTAAAGTTTGATGGCCACAGGCAGGAATGACTTCCTATGATGCTCTGTGCTGCCTCTCGGTGGAATGAGTCTCTGGCTGAATGTACTCCTGTGCCCACCCAGTACATCATGTAGTGGATGGGAGACATTGACCAAGATGGCATGCAACTTAGACAGCATCCTCTTTTCAGACACCACCGTCAGAGAGTCCAGTTCCATCCCCACAACATCACTGGCCTTACGGATGAGTTTGTTGATTCTGTTGGTGTCTGCCACCCTCAGCCTGCTGCCCCAGCACACAACAGCAAACATGATCGCACTGGCCACCACAGACTCATAGAACATCCTCAGCATCGTCCTGCAGATGTTAAAGGACCTCAGTCTCCTCAGGAAATAGAGATGGCTCTGCCTTCTTGTAGACAGCCTCAGTGTTCTTTGACCAGTGGTCAAAGTTGTCCTGTGGTTTGGCTGGGGTTAAATCTGCTTGCTGTGTGGTGCGACTCGAAGGGCCGAAGGGTTTGTTCTGTGGTGTATCTATAAATAAAAGAGATATCACCCAGAGTTGGCAGACCCTGACTGGCTGAGTGCCTGGTTCAGATGCTGGGCTGAACACTGGGACAAGCAACTGTGTGTGTGTGTGTGTGTGTGTGTGTGAGGGTGTGTGTATGTGTGGAGGGGTGTGAATGTGTCTGTGTGTGTGGTGTGTGGATGTGGGCATGTGGGCCTGTGAGTGTGTGTGTGTGTGTGTGCCTGTGTGTTAAGGTGCCTGTGCATGTGAGAGTGTGTGTATGAGTGTGAGTATGTGTCTGTATGATGGTGTGTGTATGCAGGGACGGTGTGAGTGTGTCTGTGTGATGGTGTGAGTGTGCAGGGACAGTGTTAGTGTGTGTGTGTGTGTGTGTGAGGGTGTGCGAGAGAGTGCGTCAATGTGTGTGTGTGTGTGTGTGTGTCTGTCTGTGTCTGCGTGAATGTGTGTGCACGTGTGAGTGTGTCTGCGCCAGAGGGTGTGTGTACGTGTGTGAGTGTATGTGTGTATCTGTATGTGCTTGTGTGTCTGCATGATGGTGTTTGTATGTGAGGGGGTGTGAGTGTGTGTTTCTGTTTGTGTCAGTTGGTGTATGCCTGTGAGTGTGTGTGTGTGTGTGTGTGTGTGAGTGAGAGAGAGAGAGACTCCAGTCCATCCCAGCCAGGTCTATATGTGACTCCAGTCCGTCCTTGCCTGGTCTAGATCTATACGTGTCTCTGTACATGTACACAAACATGTAAACACATGCATTTAGACACATTCTGTCATAATCAAATACATTAACACAAATAATCTCCGCACACAAACTCTAAGTGACACCGAGAAGCTCTGAGACAAATACTCACATTCTCAGTGTTGGCCACCCTGTCACAGGAAAGACGTTGTCCAGCTGGAGAGTGTGCAGAAGAGATTTACGAGGACACTGGCTGGACTCGAGGGTCTGAGTTATAGGGAGAGGTTGGCCACACTGGATCTTTATTCCCTGGAGAATGAGGGGTGACCTCATCGAAGTTTATAAAACCATGAGGGGTGTGTGTACAGTGGATGGTCACAGTCTTTCCCCCAGGGTCAGGGAGTCCAAATCCAGAGGGCACGGACAGAAGAGAAGAGGGGAGAGGACCTGAGAGGAAACCTCTTTACACAGAGGGAGGTGAGTAGCTGGAACGAGCTGCCCGAGGAAGGGGCAGGGTGGGTACAATTACAACAATGAAGAGGCATCTGGATAGGGACGTGGAGGGGAGGGTTGTGGGCTAAACCTGGGCGACTGGGACAAGCAGGGAGGAAGCTGAGGTCAGTGTAGAGCAGACGGGCCGAAGGGCCTGTTTTTGTGCCGTAACCAGTCTGAGACCGTTGCGGGGTTGAAAGCTACATGGAAAAGTAGTGTGGATGCTTGAACTGTGAAGTACCCTCAGGAACCTGTCCCAGGGACAACAGGCAGGGCCTTTATCTGTGAAATCATCTGTCAGTCCATTAGGCATAAGAAGAAGCATAATTAGGCCATTTGGTCCATCAGGTCTTCTCCGGCCCTTTGCAATGTTGCAGTCTGTGTGAGGAAAGCGCTCTCCAAGGTGCTGTCTGGGGGAGAGTTCCAGGGTTTAGGCCCAGTGATGGTGAAGGAACAGTGATAGATTTCCAAGTCAGGGTGGTGTGTGACTGGGACTGGAACCTGTAGGCAGCGCTGTTCCCTTGGTCGGGGCAGCATCCGTGGAAACGCTGACTGTTCGTTTCCACGGATGCTGCCCGATCTGCTGAGTTCCTCCAGCATGTTCAGAGTGTTGCTTTGACCCCAGTATCCAGTATTTTGTGGTGGTGTTCCCTTGTACTTCTTGGTGGGAGAGGTGGGGGAGGGAGGGGCTGAGTGGTCTGGGTGAGTAACCCCAGTGTGTATTCTAGATGGTGCAGACTGCAGACACTGTGAGCCGGTGGAGGGAGAGGTGGGGTTAGGGAGGGGCTGAGTGGTCTGGGTGAGTAACCCCAGTGTGTATTCTAGATGGTGCAGACTGCAGACACTGTGAGCCGGTGGAGGGAGAGGTGGGGGAGGGAGGGGCTGAGTGGTCTGGGTGAGTAACCCCAGTGTGTATTGTAGACGGTGCAGACTGCAGACACTGTGAGCCGGTGGTGGGAGAGGTGGGGGAGGGAGGGGCTGAGTGGTCTGGGTGAGTAACCCCAGTGTGTATTGTAGATGATGCAGACTGCAGACACTGTGAGCCGGTGGAGGGAGAGGTGGGGGTTTGGGAGGGGCTGAGTGGCCTGGGTGAGTAACCCCAGTGTGTATTGTAGACGGTGCAGACTGCAGACACTGTGAGCCGGTGGATGAGGGAGGGAGTGTTTGAGGGGGTGGATGGGATACCATTCAAACTGGCTGCTTTGCCCCGGACAGTGTCGAGCTCCTGAGAGCTGTTGGGGCTGCAGTCCCCCAGGCAAGTGGAGAGGGTTCCCTCACACCCCCGATCTGGGCCGTGGAGGTGGCGGGAGTCCTCGAGATGTCAGGAGGTGAGGCCCACACCACAGGACCTCCAGCCCCCCTGACCCGACCCGACCTGCCCCAGTAGTCAGCATGTTTCCATGGCCAGCCCGCAGAGCTTCTCGGGGGTGTTGATGGTGGCTGGGGAGGGGGAGTTCCAAGGACGTTAGGTGTCGGTGTCAGGCAGACTCCGCAACAGCAGCGTCAAGCGCTGACACCAGCACCTCACCCCCTCGTCCACACTGTGCATGTACAGACCACCCCCCAGGGCGAGGGGTGTGTAACCTTGCCTCAGGAACGCTTAGCTCCCTAGCGTGCTCACCAGCTTTGTGTCTGCCTGATGTGAGGGTTAACCATAGATACTGCGTCCTCGCTGTCCAGAGACAGAAGCCAGGGCAGTACGACATGGCAGTACTACGCAGCTGATGAATCCAAAGAGATCGATACAATCTGACACCGGCAGTGTCGCAGGAGTTGCCTGTCAGCGTCGAACTCAACGTAGGACTGCCTTAGGGACCCCAGCTCCGGATTTTTCCTTCCCCGTGGGCGAGTGTAGCCGCAAGGCAGCAGAGGTTTGACATCAGGGTTTTCCTTCTCCCGGATGAGCTGCCAACCGCGGCTGATGATCCCTCATCTGCCCGAAGCGGCCGGTTTTTAAGGAGCCAGTAACCCCATTTGCCCCTTCTCCTGGCAGCAGAAACGGTTCCACCGGGCTTGTAGTGAAGCTACACGCGAAGGCCAGGAGCTGGACTTGGTTGTCAGAGGTGACAGATGCCATCGTGAGCATTTCATAGATAATGGGAGCTTGGCCCCATCACCACTCTAAGCTGTAACAAACTGAGGAACGTGTGAGACGATACTGTACATCTAACCATTACTGCTGGTTTTGTCCAGGCGGCAGAGAGGGGGAAATGTTAAAGGAGGTGTGAGGGGCAAGGTTTTTCACACCGAGGGTGATGGATACCTGGGATGTGCTGCCTGGAGTGGTGGTGGAGGCAGGTACGATGGAGGTGTTTGACAGGCTGTGTGACAGACACATGGAAAAGAGCAGAAGGCGGCCTTCCTTGAACTCCTCCTCTTTTTCTGCAGTCCTCGGCCTGAAACATGCACCTTTCCCTAGACGCTGCCTGACCTGCTGAGTTCCTCCAGCATTTTGTGTGTGTCGCTCGGATTTCCAGCGTCTGCAGATTTTCTCTTGATCAGGCAGAGGCCCTTTGTCCCACAATGTTGTGCCAAAGTGGTCATTCAAGGAGTAACTCTCATTTCATTCTCCATTACCACCTGTGTGCTGAAGAATAACCAAGAACAATCTTGAATCTTTAAGTAAACTAAATCGCCTTTGCCTGGACATGGTCCATCTCCCATCATTCCCTGCACATGGTCCATCTCCCATCATTCCCTGCACATGGTCCATCTCCCACCATTCCCTGCACATGGTCCATCTCCCATCATTCCCTGCACATGGTCCATCTCCCATCAATCCCTGCACATGGTCCATCTCCCATCATTCCCTGCACATGGTCCATCTCCCACCATTCCCTGCACATGGTCCATCTCCCATCATTCCCTGCACATGGTCCATCTCCCACCATTCCCTGCACATGGTCCATCTCCCTCCATTCCCTGCACATGGTCCATCTCCCATCAATCCCTGCACATGGTCCATCTCCCATCATTCCCTGCACATGGTCCATCTCCCTCCATTCCCTGCACATGGTCCATCTCCCATCATTCCCTGCACATGGTCCATCTCCCATCAATCCCTGCACATAGTCCATCTCCCATCATTCCCTGCACATGGTCCATCTCCCTCCATTCCCTGCACATGGTCCATCTCCCATCATTCCCTGCACATGGTCCATCTCCCATCATTCCCTGCACATGGTCCCTCTCCCTCCATTCCCTGCACATGGTCCATCTCCCATCATTCCCTGCACATGGTCCATCTCCCATCATTCCCTGCACATGGTCCATATCCCACAAGTCCCTGCACATGGTCCATCTTCCATCATTCCCTGCACATGGTCCATCTCCCATCATTCCCTGCACATAGTCCATCTCCCATCATTCCCTGCACATGGTCCATATCCCATCATTCCCTGCACATGGTCCATCCCCCTCCATTCCCTGCACATGTTCCATCTCCCTCCATTCCCTGCATATGGTCCACTTCCCATCATTCCCTGCACATGGTCCATCTCCCACCATTCCCTGCACATGGTCCATCTCCCATCATTCCCTGCACATGGTCCATCCCCATCCATTCCCTGCACATGGTCCATTTCCCATCATTCCCTGCATATGGTCCATCTCCCATCATTCCCTGCACATGTTACATTTCCCTCCATTCCCTGCATATGGTCCACTTCCCATCATTCCCTGCACATGGTCCACCTCCCATCAGTCCCTGCACATGGTCCATCTCCCTCCATTCCCAGTACATGGTCCATCTCCCATTATTCCTTGCACATGGTCCTTCTCCCTCCATTCCCAGCACATAGTCCATCTCCCATCATTCTCAGCACATGGTCCGTATCCCATAATTCCCTGCACATGGTCCATCTTCCTCCTTTCCCAGTACATGGTCCATCTCCCATCATTCCTTGCACATGGTCCGTCTCCCTCCATTCCCAGCACATGGTCCATCTCCCATCATTCCTTGCACATGGTCCATCTCCCTCCATTCCCTGCACATGGTCCATCTCCCATCATTCCTTGCACATGGTCCATCTCCCATCATTCCCTGCACATGTTACATCTCCCTCCATATGGTCCATCTCCCATCATTCCCTGCACATGGTCCACCTCCCATCAGTCCCTGCACATGGTCGACCTCTCATCAGTCCCTGCACATGGTCCATCTCCCTCCATTCCCAGTACATGGTCCATCTCCCATCATTCCTTGCACATGGTCCATCTCCTTACATTCCCTGCACATGGTCCATCTCCCATCATTCCCAGCACATAGTCCATCTCCCATCATTCTCAGCACATGGTCCATCTCTCATCAGTCTCTGCACATGGTCCATCTCCCTCCATTCCCAGTACATGGTCCATCTCCCATCATTCCTTGCACATGGTCCATCTCCCATCATTCCCAGCACATGGTCCATATCCCATAATTCCCTGCACATGGTCCATCTTCCTCCTTTCCCAGTACATGGTGCATCTCCCATCATTCCCTGCACATGGTCCATCTCCCTCCATTCCCTGAACATGGTCTGTATCCCATCATTCCCTGCACATGGTCCATCTCCCATCATTCCCAGCACATGGTCCATCTCCCTCCATTCCCAGCACATGGTCCGTCTCCCATCATTCCCAGCACATTCATGTGTCTGTCTAACAGATTATTAAACACCTCGATCGTATCGCCTTGCAGCTGGAATTGGTTTATTAGTGTCACATGTATAGAGATGCAGTGAAAAGCTTGTCTCGTATGCTGCTCCTACAGATCAGATTGTTACGCAGTGCACTGAGGTAGAACAGAAATAGAATGCAGAATAAAGTGTCACAGTTACAGAGAAAGGGCAGTGCAGGCAGGCAATAAGTTGCAAGATCATAACGAGGTAGATTGTGAGGTCAAGAGTCGATCTTGTTGTACTACAGAATATTTAACTGCCTGATAACCGCAGGGTAAAAGATGCCCTTGGGCCTGGTGGGACGAGCTTCCATACTTTTGTATCTTCTGCCCGATGGAAGAGGGGAGAAGGGAGAATGGGGGTGGGTGAGGGTCTGTGATTTTGCTGGCTGCTTTACGGGGTCAGTGAGAAGCGCAGCCAGGGTCCGTGGAGGGGAGGCTGGTCTCTGTGACGTGCCGCGCTGTGTCCACGACTCTCTGCGATTTCTCGCGGTCCACGGGTGGATCAGTTGCCGTACTGAGCTGGGATGCGTCTGGATGGGATGCTTTGCATGGTGCATCTGTAACCAGCGGCGTGGGCTGCTGGGGTCATGCCAGCTCCCTCTCGCTTCCTGAGGAGGTAGAGGTGTTGGTGAGCTTGGCAGTGAGACCCTCCACTGCTCTACAGACACAGGGAATGAACAGGAAACGGAGGGGGGCCAAGGAGCAAGTTTATCTGATGTGCACATTTACATTTAAATGATGAGCGAATTGCTGTGGGGTGTTGGTGAGCGCCACAAGATAACATTCAGAGCCTCCGTCTTGTGCAGGCAGGTGGGGTCCAGTTCGAGCGGGAGTTGTGTTTGTGGTCTGACAGGCTGCTATTGTCCAGTGGGTGGCTGTCTGTCATGTCTGACGATGACGGGAGAGTCTGTTGCACTGGGGCAGTTCCGCGCTCTCCACCTTGGAAGTCCGGCTCCGGTGGTACGAACA
Source organism: Mobula birostris (assembly GCF_030028105.1). Taxonomy (NCBI): domain Eukaryota; kingdom Metazoa; phylum Chordata; class Chondrichthyes; order Myliobatiformes; family Myliobatidae; genus Mobula; species Mobula birostris. The sequence goes on along the minus strand of NC_092397.1, from coordinate 1,859,618 downwards.
AGTGTCACAGACTTCCTTGGTTACAATGGGTGACCGTGACATCTTCTGTGCCTGGTCCATCCCTTCGCTCTCCACCGAGCGTTACAGAACCGGCTTCCTGGCCGTTGGATCTCACGTGGAATCTCACGTGGAATCTCACCTGCCCAGTCCGCCGGAGATGACTTCACACGCTCGGACGGGCGTGTCCCCATCTCACCGGGGTGTGAGGCCACTGGCTACCCTCACCCGGTTTATCCCACCTGTCGAAGCGGGTTACAGGGGGTGAGGTTGCTGTCGCATGCAAACAGATACTTGTAGCCATAGGGGAGAGCTGAGTGTCCGGTGGGGACCAAGGGTGAGGGAGCTGCCCCGGAATGGACACGACAAGCCCCCTCACCAGAGGTGTTTCCCCTCCCTGGACACCCCACACCCCACACATCACGTGCTCTATTGTTCAATGAAAGGCCTTAAACAATTTTAAAGTGGTTCTCCATCTGAATAAACGTTTTTAACCTGTTTTAATCCCCTCTTGGGCAGAGGAGATACTTACTGGTTCTGTGTCGTCTCTGACAGGTTGCTGTTGCTGCCCAGCTTGGCCAGAAGGAAGATCAGTCACCACCATGGTTTCAGCAGCCCGGAAGAGCGAGGTGTGATCCGGTTGCCCGTCGTGGACTCAGCTTCTCCCGCCTGCCGGACTCTTCCTCTCCCTCCCTCTGGGCTCTCAACCCCCATTCCCATTCCTGGGATTCTCAAGTTAGAGGCCATGGTGGCCCCACCAGTGATCTGAGCCACCCCACTCACCCCCACTGGCCCGTTCCGGAGACCAGCGAGAGGACCCCACCTATTTCCATTGGCATCAGATGCTGCCCTGCGGGAACCTCTTGGCGCCGCGGTCGAGGATGGCGAGACGTGACTGAGGGTCGTTGGCGAGTCTGGGGGGAGCGGGGGGGGTGAGACAGAGAGGTGGGGGAGGTGGATCTCCCTGGAGGGGGAGGAGAGACACACGGGGTCGTCTCAGGGAGCTCGACGGCGAGAAGGAAGGGACGAGAGAGGAGGGAAGCGCGGATTGTCCTGAAGGAATGAATGAACGGCGAAAGGGAGGAACGGACGAATAAAGGAAGGAGTGAACTGCGGACGGGAGGAAGGGAGAGTGTTGACGGCGGAGGAGAAGCGTGTGGGATTTTCTCGTGAGCTTGGCGTTCAGAAGGAGGGAAGGAATTAACGAAGAAGGGGATCGACCGAAAGGAAGGAAAGAGGGGCAGAGAGGCCAGCATTGACGGTGGAAGGAGGGAGCCGGCCCAGAGAGACCGGGGCGAAGATGTCACCCTCCTTTGAGCCGAGACGCTGTGCCCCGTTGCCACTGCTGTTGGTGCTGGCGTGCCTCGCGGGCCCGGGTTGGGCGCTGGAGTTCGGGGGCTCGGCCGGCCAGTGGGCACGCTACGGCCGGTGGGAAGAGGCGGGCTCCAGCGGGCAGCTGAGTTTCAGCTTGCGCACCAACGTCAGCCGGGCCCTGCTGCTGTACGTGGACGACGGGGGCTACTGCGACTTCCTGGAGCTGATGGTGGCCGGCGGGCACCTGCGGCTCCGCTTCACCATCTTCTGCGCCGAGCCGGCCGAGCTGGTGAGCCAGGCGCGGGTGGACGACGACCGCTGGCACATGGTGGTGCTGACGCGGAACAACCGGGAGACCCGGCTGATGGTGGACGGGCACTCGCAGGCCGCGGCCGTCCGCTCCAAGCGCCAGGACATGACGGTGGCCAGCGACCTCTTCGTGGGGGGCATCCCGCCCGACGTCCGGCTCTCCGCCCTCACCTCCAGCACCGCCAAGTACGAGCCCCCCTACCACGGGCTGCTGGCCAACCTGAAGCTGGGCGAGGCGCCCCCCCTCCTCATCAGCAGCCAGGGCATCCGGGGCGAGGACGAGCTGGTCTGCGCTCGGCACAACCCCTGCCTTAACGGTGGCTCCTGCTCGGCGCGGGGCGGGCAGGCCGTCTGCGACTGTACCGGAACAGGCTACCGGGGGAAGGTGTGCGGAGAAGGTAGGGAGGGGCATGGTTTGGGGGGTGGGAGGCAGCGTGTGTGCTCTGGTTGAGGGAGGGGTAGGTGTCGGACTGTACCCGTTGTGTGTGGGGGGGTCTGTCAGACGGTGTCTGGCATGGCGGAGGGCTACCAGACTGTGCCAGGTGGGTCGCGAAAGCCTGCGGACAGTGTCTTGTGAGACACGAGGCGGTCAAAGTGGGCGCGACGGGCTGTGGGGAGCTCAGGGGTGTTGGGGGTGTCGTGCTGGGACGGGGGGGGGGCACCGGACTGTTCCTCGCTGGGTGTGATCAGGTGTCAGACTGGACTGGACTGTCTGGGGTGTGAATCGGTGGCTCCGGTCAGGCGGGGGTCCCAGCAGAAGCTGAGATGTCCCCGCTGGGACACGGTTAAGGGCCGAGGGTCCGGTCAACAGAGGACGAGAATGTTCGCGCTGCGGGAGGGGAACTTCTGGAATTCTCCAACACCCTCGGTGGAGGGTGGGGGGTCAGTAAGACACGAGACTCCAACACCCACCGGGGGGGAGGGGGGTCAGTGAGACACGAGTCTCCGACACCCTCGGGGCCGTCAGTGGCGGGGGGAGGTCAGTGAGACCGAGACTCCGACACCCTCGGGGGGGAGGTGGGGGGAGTCAGTGAGATGCGAGTCTCGAACACTCTTGGGGGGAGGGAGCTTCTGGAATTCACTGACCCCCCCCCCCCGACTAGTGTCTCACTGACACCCCCGAGGGTGTCGGAGACTCGTGTCTCACTGGCTCCCCTGAAGGTGTTGGAGACTATTGTCTCACTGGCCCGAGGGTGTTGGAGACTGGTAGTTCACTGTCCCCCCCTGTGTGGTGGAGACTGATAGTTCAGTTTAACGAGGAGATGGGTAAATATTTGAGTTTATCGGGGGAGGTGAGGGTGTAGCAAAATGGGGCCGGTGTAGACCAGCCTTGGTGAGATCAGTGTTGGGCAGCCTTGTTGGCCTGAGTGGCCTCCTCCTGCTCATGTTCTGTTGCGTCTGCCTGAGTGAAAATCCCGCCAACGGCAGACATACAGGAGATCCTTCAGGTGCTGGGAATCCAGAGCAACACACACAAATACTGGAGGAACCCAGCAGGCCAGGTAGCATCTGTGGAGGGGGAATAAACAGTTGATGTTTTGGGCCGAGACACTTCATCAGGATATTTCATCCAAAACCCTTCATCATTGTATTGTGGTATTGAGTGTAGTTCTGGTCCCCTCATTAGAGGAAGGATGTGGAAGGTTTAGAGAGGGTGCAGAGGAGATTTAGCAGGATCCTGCCTGGATTGGAGAGCATGGCTTATGAGGAGAGGCTGAGTGACCTCGGGCTTTTCTCTTCAGAGCGAAGGAGGATGAGAGGAGACTTGATAGAGGTGTACAAGATGATAAGATGCATCGATCGACTGGACAGCCGGAGATATTTTTCCCATGGTGGAAGTGGCTAATATGAGGGGGCTTGATTTTAAGGTGATTGGAGGAATGTTGGGGGGGGGTGATGTCAGAGGTGTTTTTTTTTACACAGAGTGGTGAGTGTGTGGAATGAGCTGCCAGGGGTGGGGGTGGAGGCAGATATAATAGAGGTGTTTGAGAGACTGTTAGACAGACACATGAATGTATAGGGAATGCAGGGAGATGGACCATGTACAGGGAATGGAGGGAGATGGACCATGTGCAGGGAATGATGGGAGATGGACCATGTGCAGGGAATGGAGGGAGATGGACCATGTGCAGGGAATGATGAGTGATGGACCATGTACAGTGAATGATGGGAGATGGACCATGTGCAGGGAATGATGGGAGATAGACCATGTGCAGGGAATGATGGGAGATGGACCATGTGCAGGGAATGATGGGAGATAGACCATGTGCAGGGAATGGAGGGAGATGGACCATGTGCAGGGAATGATGGGAGATGGACCATGTGCAGGGAATGGAGGGAGATGGACCATGTGCAGGGAATGATGGGAGATAGACCATGTGCTGGGAGAAGGGATTTGGTTTAATTCAGCATCATGGTCAGCACAGACATTTTGGGCCAAATGGACTGCTCTCTTGCTGTTGTCATCATCATCATCATCGTCAGGTGCTGTGCCCAGTTTGAGCTTTGATTGCCATGGCCCACACACTCCTGTTTCAGGTCAAGTGAATCAATTCATTGGTGTTAATTTCCAGTTCTCTGGCTGCTGTCTCCATCATCATTTGTCTTTGTCTTCCTCTTGCTTTCTTCCCTTCAATCTTTCCCATAATTACCGTGCACGCTAACTCCTCTTTCCTAATCACATGTCCAGTGAAGTTATGTTGCCTTTTCATGATCTCATACATTATTTCTCTTTTTGTACTTACTCTGTTCATGACAACCTCATTAGATATTCGTTTCATCCATGATGTTCTTTGCATCCTCCGCAAAAACCACATCTCTGCTATTTCAGTACTCTGAGGTGGGTTGTCATGCCTAGTTTAGTGTTGGTCAGTATACTCTTCATTCTCGTAAAGGTGTCTTTTACCATCCCTATTCTTCTTTTGATGTTCATGTCGCACTTGCCATCTGTTGTCACCCAGATTCCTAAGTGGCAAATGTTCTGTACTTGTTTTATGTCTTCCCCGTTTATTCTCAGCCTGCAGATAGGATTCTCCTTCTTTTTGGATATCGCCATACATTCTGTCTTTTTGCAATTGATAGATAGACCCATTTTTGCACTTTCTAAAAACAACTATATCAACTAAGTTTTGTAGTTATTCCTCCGTACTTGCAATTAACACAGTGTCATCTGCATATCTGAAATTATTGATGTTTTCACTGCCAACTTTGATACCCAAGATGTCTCTTATTTTTTGTAATACTGTTTCACTGTCCACATTAATTAAATCGGGGAGAAAACACACCCTTGTCTAATGCCTCTCTTGATTTTCGTAAACTGACTCACTTCTCCATCTATTCTTACAGCGGCAGTTTGTTCCCAGTACGGATTTCTGATTAGGCAGAGGTCTTTCGAATCTAGATCGAGAGTTTCCTGTAATATTTTGAATAACTGTACTGTCCTGTTTTCTATGTCCAGGGTATTTTGTGCCAGGGAATTCCCAGTCATCACGGTGAGCTATTAGTAGACGTTGGACGTTAGGTTGTTTTCTCAGGAGCGGCAGAAGCTGAGGAGAGATCTGATAAAATGTAATAAGATTATTAGAGGCACAAATAGGATAGACAGTCAGTCTTTTTCCCAGCATGGAAATGTCAAATACTATATGACATTTCACTCCTGATTAAAAAAAGATTGTTTCTCCTCAATCGATGCCTCTCATAATCTTACAAACTTCTATCAGATCTCCCCTCAGCTTCCACCACTCCGGAGAAACCAATGCAAGTTTATCCAGCCTCTCGTGATAGTACACGCTCTCTAATCCAGGCAGCATCCTGGTGAACCTCCTCTGCACTCTCTCCAAAGCCCCCACACCCTTCCTGTAAAGGGGTGACCAGCCACTCACTCATAACATTCCAGATGCATCCTGACCAACGTTTTATACAAATGCAAATGTGACCTTCTGACTTTTATTCTCAATGGCCTGACCATCCAGCCAAGTGTGGTGTACGCCTTCTTGACAACCCTGTCTACTTGTGTTGTCACTTTCAGGGATTCCTCTGTTCACCAGTGCTGCTGAGAGCCCTGTCACTGTCAGCACACTGTCTCATTACATTTCACCTGCCGAAGAGCAGATCTCACACTTGTCCACAGTGGATGTGGAGAGGATGTTTCCAACAGTGGGGGAGTCTAGGACCAGAGGGCACAGATAGAGTGGATGTGGAGAGGATGTTTCCAACAGTGGGGGAGTCTAGGACCAGAGGACACAGATAGAGTGCATGTCACCTCTCCTGCACAAAGCCATACTGATTGTCCTTAATAAGTGTGTGCTTTTCCAAATGTGAGTAAATCCTATCACGAAGTGCCTTCTCCACTGATATCCTGGCCACTCACTGATCTCTCTCCATTGCCCGTTTTAAACGATGAACAACATTGGCTGTTTTCCGGATCCAAGAATTCTGTCAAAGTCTCAGCAATCTCCCCCTTTTCTCTCTCTCAGCAATCTGGTTTAATCCCAACAGGCCATGGGAATGCATCCAATTTTATGTTCTTCAAGACCCCTAACCTCGTCTCCTCCTGGATACCAGCGTACCCCAGAAAACGAGCAAAGCACGTTTGAGGTTTACAAAGATGTTGCCAGGGCTGGGTGATGGAGAGAGGTTGGGCAGGTTGGGACTCTCCTCTCTGGATTGTAACAGACTGGTTGGGGGGGGGTGGGTGACCTTATATAGGTGTATTAAATCACAAAATGCACAGACAAAGGGAATGTACACAGTCTTTTCTCCCCATGTTTGGGGAATCAAGAACTAGCGGGCACAGGCTTAAGGTGAGGGGGAAAGATTTAACAGGAACCCGAGGGGCAATTTCTTCACCCAGAGGGTGGTCTGTGTATGGAACGAGCTGCCAGAGGAAGTGGTTAAGGCGGGTACATTAACAATATTTAAAAGCATCTTGGACAGGTGCATGGGTAGGAAAGGTTTAGGCTCTAAACTTTAGAGGGAGACAGGTCAAACGTGGGCCAGTGGGACTGGCTTTGATGGTCATCTTGGTTAGTATGAACTAGATGGGCTGAATGGCCAGTTTCTGGACTGTTTGGTGCTGTGACACCAAAGTAGGCTTAAAATTTAAGTTGAAAAAAAAATGAAGAGTCTCGGCCCAAAACACCGACTGCTTATTAATGTCCAGAGATGCCGAGTTCCTCCAGCTTGTTGTGTGTGTGTTGCCCTGGATTCCCAGCATATGCAGAATCTCTTGTGTTTAGAAAACCTGCTTTCCTTCCACCCAGCAACTCGAGAAACCGTCGCAGGTTCTTTGTGTGCATAAAGTAATGGCGCATGTATCAGTTATCGCATCCTGATCGGGGTTCTTTCGTTCGGGTAAATTAATTAATGCAAATAAATTTCTGCTATTAAATAATGTTACTCATCAACTGAACTACATTTGTCAGGGGTTGATGGGAGAAATTCCTGGTTTATGTATCAGACGGATAAATCTCTGTCCCTACAATTACAATACCAGGCTAATTCAGCATTTGTCCAAATGTGTCCCTTCTGTAATTGCGGTGTTGAGCTGGGTCGGCAGACCGCTGCACGGAGACGTGAACACTGTGCTGTTGGTAATGGAACCGGTCTGTTATTGTCACCTGCGCCCGGATGCAGTGAGCAGCTTTTGTCTGCCTGCCACCCAGACACATCATTCTAAACAGAGGTCGTACGAGAGAAAACCGAAAGCAGAATGAAGTGTCGCAGTTACAGAGAGAGTGCGGTGTAGGCAGACAATACTCTGAAAAAATCTTAGCTGCGTCTAACAAAGTTCTCTTAATGTGAAGATGCTTTCAACAGCAAGGAATGAAAAATTTCTAGATATCAAAAAAAAAATGCTATAAAGAGCAGTAAACAGTAAAAACACTAAATCAGATCAATATCTGATCTGACCACTCTTTGCCTTTAAAACTGCCCCAGTTCTCTCAGGTACACTGTTGTGCAGTTTTACAAGAAAATCGGCTAGTCGTTGTTCCAAGCACCTTGGAGAACTTGCCACCGTTCTTCCGCAGACTTTGGCTGTCACGTTTGCTTCTGTCTCTGCAGGTAATCCCAGACAGCCTCGATGATGTTGAGATCGGGGCTCTCTGGGGGCCGTACCATCTGGAACTATATAAAAAGTCCAGGGTGCCTAGGACTTTGCACAGTACTGTAGATGATAAAGTACAAGAACAATGATGAGGCAGATTTGGACATCAAATTAATCTTTTAGCACCAGTTCCATTCAAGAGTCAGAGATTCATAGAAGACTGCAGCACAGAAACAGGCCGTTCAGCCCATCGAGTCCATGCTGACCGGATCTGCTCAGTCCCATTGACCCGCACCCAGGCCATACCCCTCCCATTCACCGAACTATCTGATCTGCTCTTAGACATTGCAATTGAACCCACAATCAAGCATGTAGGTACAGAGGAGATGTCAGGGGTAGGTTTTTTACGCAGAGAGTGGTGAGTGTGTGGAATGGGCTGCCGGCAATGGTGGTGGAGGCGGAAACGACAGGGTCTTTTAAGAGACTCCTGGATGGCTACATGGATAATGGGTAAAGTCTCGGTAGTTCTAAGGTGGGGACATGTTCGGCACAGCTTTGTGGGCCGAAGGGCCTGTATTGTGCTGTAGGTTTTCTATGTTTGCAGCCGCTGGCAGCTGATTCCACACTCCCACCACCCTGTGAATGACAAAGCTCCCCCTCAGGTTCCCCTTAAACATTTAACCTTTCACCTTAATCCTTTGGCCTCCAATTCCAGTCTCACCCAACTTCAGTGGAAAAAGCCTAGTTACGTTTAACCCTAATGATTTTGTATACCTCGTTCAAATCTCCTCTTAATCTTCTACGCTCCGGTGAATAAAGTCCTGACCTATTCAACCTTTCCCTGTAATTTAGGTACTCCAGACCTGGCAACATCCTTGTAAATTTCTCTGTGCTCTTTCAATCTTATTTACAGTACGTCCTTCTGAGCATAACTGAACATAATGGCAACATAGAAACATAGAAAACCTACAGCACAATACAGGCCGTTTGGCCCACAATGCCGTCCTGAACATGTCCTTACTTTAGAAATTACCTAGGGTTGCCAACAGCCCTCTATTTTTATGAGCTCCATGTACCTGTCCAAGAGTCTCTTAAAAAACCCTATCGTATCCACCTCCGCCACCGTCGTCGGCAGCCCATTCCACGCACTCACCACTCTCTGTGTAAAAAAACTTACCCCTGACATCTCCTCTGTACCTACTTCCAAGCACCTTAAAACTATGCTCTCTCATGCTAGCCATTCCAGCCCTGGGAAAAAGCCTCTGACTATCCACACGATCAATGTCTCTCTTCATCTTATACAACTCTATCAGGTCACCTCTCATCCTCCATCACTCCAAGGAAAAAAGGCCAAGTTCACTCAACCTATTCTCATAAGGCATGCTCCCCAATCCAGGCAACATCCTTGTAAATCTCCTCTGCACCCTTTCTATGGCTTCCACATCCTTCCTGTAGTGAGGTGACCAGAACTGAGCACGGGATCCAAGTAGGGTCTGACCAGGGTCCTATACAGCTGCAACATTACCTCTTGGCTTTTGAACTCAGTCCCACGGTTGATGAAGGCCAATGCACTGTTTGCCTTCTTAACCACAGAGTCAACCTGCGTAGCAGCTTTGAGTGTCCTATGGAAACATGTTCCCGATGTTGGGGGAGTCCAGAACCAGAGGCCACAGTTTAAGAATAAGGGGTAGACCATTTAGAACGGAGTTGAGGAAAACCTTTTTCAAACAGAGGGTTGTGGTTCTGTGGAATGCTTTGCCTCAGAAGGCAGCGGAGGCCAACTCTTTCAAGAAAGAGTTAGATAGAGCTCTTAAAGATAGCGGAGTGAAGGGATATGGGGATAAGGCAGGAAAAGGGTACTGATTGTGGATGATCAGCCATGATCACAGTTAATGGTGGTGCTGGCTCGAAGGGCTGAATGGCCCACTCCTGCACCTATTGGTTATTGTCTATTGACTCAGACTCCAAGATGGCTCTGATCCTCCACACTGCCAAGAGTCTTACCATTAGTGCTATATTCTGCCATCATATACTCCATATTGGTCCTCACCAACATCTTAAATAACTTCAACATAACTTCCCAGCTCCTGTATTTTAATTTATGAAGGCCAATGTGTCTTTGCGACCCTGTGACACCAACCTTCATGGAACTATGGATCTGGATTCCCAGGTCCCCCTGTTCTATCACGCTCCTCAGTGCCCACTGTTCACTGTGTTAGTCCTGCCCTGGTTTTGTCTTTCCGATATGCAACGCCCCACCTTGTCTGCATGAAATTCCAGCTGCCAGTTTTCAAACCATTTTTCCAGCCGTTGCAGATCCCACTGCAAGCTCCGATAGCCTTCCTTGCTGCCCACGGCTCCCCCCCTGTCTTGGTGTCACCTACTAATTGGCCGATCCAGATCACCACGTTATCCGATGTCAAACAACAGCAGACCCAGCACGCCACAACTCTCAGTCTGGGGTCAGCGGGGTAGAAGCTGTCCCTCAGCCTGCCGGTACGTGCTGTGAACCTTCTGCCTGAGGTGGAGGGGGGTGGGGGGAATGTCCCGGGGGAGTGGGGACTGTGACTACGCTGGCCTCATTCCAGTGCGATTCCCTGCTACAAAGCATTAAAATGAAGAACCGTACGGCATAGAAACAGACATTTCTACCCAACATTTTTTTTGTCAGTTTTAGAGGTACAGTACGATCACCGACTGCGCTACCCCATTACACCCACATCACCAAACTAACCGACCAGCCCGTCCGTCTTTGCACTGTGGAGGGAAACCAGAGCACTCAGAGGAAAGCCCTGCAGTCACGGGAAGAACGTACAAACTCCTTATATACACCAGCACAGAACCTGGGCCACTGGCACTGTCATAACATTCGGCCAACCACTGCGTTTCCGTGCCAACCTAATCAAGATCAGGACACCTAATCCTTTCTGTCTGCACGTGGTCTATATCCCATCATTCCCTGCACATGGTCCATATCCCATCACTCCTTGCACATCGTCTAGCTCCCATCATTCCGTGCACATGGTCCATCTCCCATCATTCCCTGCACAATGTCCATCTCCCATCATTCCCTGCACATGGCCCATCTCCCATCATTCCCTGTACATGATCCATCTCCCATCATTCCCTGCACATGGTCCATCTCCCTCCATTCCCTGTACATGGTCTATCTCCCATCATTCCCTGTACGTGGTCTATCTCCCATCATTCCCTGCACATGGTCCCTCTCCCTCCATTCCCTGCACATGGCCCATCTCCCTCCATTCCCTGCACATGGTCCATCTCCTATCATTCCCTGCACGTGGTCCATCTCCCTCCATTCCCTGCACATGGTCCATCTCCCTCCATTCCCTGCACATGGTCCATCTCCCATCATTCCCTGCACATGGTCCCTCTCCCTCCATTCCCTGCACATGGTCCATCTCCCATCATTCCCTGCACATGGTCCATCTCCCTCCATTCCCTGCACATGGCCCATCTCCCTCCATTCCCTGCACATGGTCCATCTCCCATCATTCCCTGCACATGGCCCATCTCCCATCATTCCCTGTACATGATCCATCTCCCATCATTCCCTGCACATGGTCCATCTCCCTCCATTCCCTGTACATGGTCTATCTCCCATCATTCCCTGTACGTGGTCTATCTCCCATCATTCCCTGCACATGGTCCCTCTCCCTCCATTCCCTGCACATGGCCCATCTCCCTCCATTCCCTGCACATGGTCCATCTCCTATCATTCCCTGCACGTGGTCCATCTCCCTCCATTCCCTGCACATGGTCCATCTCCCTCCATTCCCTGCACATGGTCCATCTCCCATCATTCCCTGCACATGGTCCCTCTCCCTCCATTCCCTGCACATGGTCCATCTCCCTCCATTCCCTGCACATGGTCCATCTCCCTCCATTCCCTGCACATGGCCCATCTCCCTCCATTCCCTGCACATGGTCCATCTCCCATCATTCCCTGCACATGGTCCCTCTCCCTCCATTCCCTACACATGGTCCATCTCCCATCATTCCCTGCACATGGTCCCTCTCCCTCCATTCCCTGCACATGGTCCATCTCCCATCATTCCCTGCACATGGTCCATCTCCCTCCATTCCCTGCACATGGCCCATCTCCCTCCATTCCCTGCACATGGTCCATCTCCCATCATTCCCTGCACATGGTCCATCTCCCTCCATTCCCTGCACATGGTCCATCTCCCTCCATTCCCTGCACATGGTCCATCTCCCATCATTCCCTGCACATGGCCCATCTCCCTCCATTCCCTGCACATGGTCCATCTCCCATCATTCCCTGCACATGGTCCATCTCCCTCCATTCCCAGCACATGGTCCATCTCCGATCATTCCCTGCACATTCACGTGTCTGTCTTAAACACCTCTGTTGTTTCTGCCTCCACCACCACCCCAGGCAGCCACCACTCTCTGTGTAAAAAAAACTTGCCCCGCACATTTCCTTCAAACTCCCCTCCCCTCTCCTTGGTATTGGATATTTCGACCCTGGGAAAATCGCTGACTGTTTCCCTGTATGGTCATCTACCAACAGGAAAGATGTAAACAAGGTTGAAAGAGTACAGAGAAAATTTACAAGGACTTTACCAGGTCTGGACGACCTGAGTTATATAGAAAGACTGAACAGGTTAGAACTTTGTTCACTGCAAGGTGAAATATTTAAGGGAAGATCTTCACTCAGAGGGTTGGGAGAGTGAGGAACGAGCTGCTGGCACAAGTGGTGCATGCAGGCTCCATTCCAATGCTTCAGGAAAGTCTGGATGGGTACATGGATGGTAGGGATATGGAGGGCTATGTTCCCGGTGCAGGCAGGCAGTTTGAATGGTTTGGCATGGACTAGATGGGCAGAAGGGCCTGTTTCTGTGCTGCTCTTGTCTCTGACTTTCTCGTAATTTTATGAAACCCTCTTATGCCGGGCATCTCTGGAAAACTGGCTCGAAGCCTCTTGCTGACAGCCGCTGCGCTCCGTGGCAATAAACCCACCTTCCCCCGGCTTCATGCGTCTAGGATGAATACAACTTTGGTCCCGCCAAATCTCGCCCACCCAAACCCCGGTTTGTGTGAATGCTGTGTGATTTACTGCCCCCGGAAAGAAATAACAGATCGTACACTGCATACCATTAAGGAGAAGTATATGTAAGTATGTTTTGTTAAGCAAACGGTTATTAAATGAAAGAAAAAAAAACAAAAAGGGGCCATTCCTCTTAAACAGTCAAACGTGCACTTAAGCCGGGCCTCACCTTGAACTTGTAGGTCACTCACGCGCTGGACCCTCGGTCCGCGTGAAAACACTCAGCACCTTCCGAATGAGGCTGAAGATCCAGCTGGAACAAGGGGTTCTCCGACGGGAGTGTTGGTCCTTCCTCCCCTGAAGCTTTTCATCTGCCCAAAGCTCCTTGTGAAACAGGGATGGCATCCTCTGCCATCCTTATCCCCCCCCCGTATTCTCCCAGCTCCCGGCAACAGAGACCTCTCCAAACCACGTCCTCGAGAACCTTCTCCCAAATCCACCATCCTGATTGGCTGACACAACGTTCCTAAACTGAATAACAGAGCTTCTGATCTCAGCTCAAACCCAAACAGGCTGAGAGCAGATCAGACTGCTCTTACAGAACTGCTAAAGTGAAATACCATCAGCATAGCAGTAACAATCTTAATCAGGGCGTTACATCTACAAATCTCTCCCCTCAGCTTCCACCACTCCAGAGAAAGCAACCCAAGTCTGTCCAAGCTCTGCTTATAGCTCCTGGTTAACCTCTTCTGTAGCCTCTCCGAAGCCTCCACTTCAAGGGTTTGGGTGGGTGCCAGTTGCCCCAGCTCCCTGGGCTCTTTCTTCATTCCTGTGCAGTTTGTGGTGTAGGTCTCACTTTGAGGCCCCCATTTTTAGTCCCGCTCACTGCTGCCTCTTATTCTTGAGGGGGCTGATGTCTGTGACACTGGCCGATGACTCAAGACTGGCAACGAGTTTAAGGAGGGCAGAGGGAGGTTGTGAGACAACGCAGATAGATCGTGTGTGGGCCAGTACGTGGCAGGTGCAGTTTAACGTGGAGGCGTGTCAGGTTGTCTGCCTGCAGTAGGAGGCACAGGAAGGCAAGGCGTGTGACGCCAATGGCTTTAGCTTGTGATATACGGGTGTATGAAGAGTTGAGGGTGTACACCAGTCACAAGGTGCAAGCGTGCTGGCGTTGCATACAGCAGCAAAGTCAAGTTATCAGGATCAGATTTAATATCACTGGAACATGACGTATGTTGTTTGTGGCAGCAGTACACTGCAATACGTCACAATAAAATGAGAAATTACAATAAGAAATATATTTTAAAACATAAATACGTAGTGTAAAAAGAGCAAAAAAGTAGTGAGGTAGTGTTCATGGGTTCAATGTCCATTCAGAAATCGGATGGCAGAGGGGAAGAAGCTGTTTCTGAATCGTTGAGTGTGTGTCTCCAGGCTCCTGTCCCTCCTCCCTCCACAATGAGAAGAGGGCATGTCCTGGGTGATGGGGGTCCTTTTTGAGGCATCACCCTTTGAAGGTGTCCTCGACGCTGGGGAGGCTAATGTCCGTGATGGAGCCAGAGTCGCATGTGGACCCGTGGCAGGTCATGATGGAGTGGACTCTCGAGGAGACCACTTACGTCCTGCTGTCTCTCTGACCCAGCGCTGTGCCTCACCTCCCCCACACCAGACAGTAATGCAACCACTTAGCTTGCCACGATGCATCTGCAGAAATGCGTGATATTACTTGGTGACGTACCAAATGTTCGCCCACACGCAATGAGATGTAGCCGCTGTTCTGCCTTCTTTGAGGCGGCATCAATATTTTGGGCCCGGGTTAGATCCTCAGAGACATTGCCACGCAGAAATCCACTGGGGGAGCAAAGCACACAAACTGCTGGAAGAACTCAGTGGGTCAGGCAGCATCTGTGGAGGGAAACGGTTCATGTTGACACCCTTCATCATGACTCATTGCTTGGCATAAATAAAGATAGCCTCGAAACCCGAACTCTAATTCCAACCCTAAACTCCAGTGTTTAATGTGAAAGGGAGTAAGCGAGAAAAGATCTAGTACTTTCCCGGTGTATATGAGGAATAAACTCTTCTTGGGTTCCAGCCGGGTACGTTTATCGACTATAACAAGTTTGCAGATGACATGAAGCTGGGCGGCAGTGTTAGCTGTGGGGAGGATGCTAAGAGGATGCAGGGTGACTTGGATAGGTTAGGTGAGTGGGCAAATTCATGGCAGATGCAGTTTAATGTGGATAAATGTGAGGTTATCTACTTTAGTGGCAAGAACAGGAAAACAGATTATTATCTGAACGGTGGCCGATTAGGAAAAGGGGAGGTGCAACGAGACCTGGGTGTCATTGTACACCAGTCATTGAAAGTGGGCATGCAGGTACAGCAGGCAGTGAAAAAGGCGAATGGTATGCTGGCATTTATAGCAAGAGGATTCGAGTACAGGAGCAGGGAGGTACTACTGCAGTTGTACAAGGCCTTGGTGAGACCACACCTGGAGTATTGTGTGCAGTTTTGGTCCCCTAATCTGAGGAAAGACATTCTTCCCATAGAGGGAGTACAAAGAAGGTTCACCAGATTGATTCCTAGGATAGCAGGGCTTTCATTTGATGAAAGACTGGATTGGCTAGGCTTATACTCTCTGGAATTTAGAAGATTGAGGGGGGATCTGATTGAAACGTATAAAATCCTAAAGGGATTGGACAGGCTAGATGCAGGAAGATTGTTCCCGATGTTGGGGAAGTCCAGAACGAGGGGTCACAGTTTGAGGATAAAGGGGAAGCCTTTTAGGACCGAGATGAGGAGAAACTTCTTCACACAGAGAGTGGTGAATCTGTGGAATTCTCTGCCACAGGAAACAGTTGAGGCCAGTTCATTGGCTATATTTAAGAGTTAGATATAGCCCTTGTGGCTGAAGGAATCAGGGAGTATGGAGAGAAGACAGGTACAGGGTTCTGAGTTGGATGATCAGCCATGATTGTACTGAATGGTGGTGCAGGCTCGAAGGGCCGAATGGCCTACTCCTGCACCTATTTTCTATGTTTCTATGTTTCTATAACTGATGTTTCGATGACAAACTCTGCCATCTTCATCAGGGATGATGCCGAGGCATGTCTAGTCTGGTGGTATTTATACCCCCATCGTCCGTCCCTCCTGATTGGTTAGTCCTTGTCCAATCAGGTTCCCGCTGTCTCACCATGCTTACTTAGAGCGAGAACAACAGGAATTCTGCAGATGCTGGAAATTCAAGCAACACACATAAAAGTTGCTGGTGAACGTAGCAGGCCAGGCAGCATCTCTAGGAAGAGGTGCAGTCGACGTTTCAGGCTGAGACCCTTTGTCAGGAGTCCTGACGAAGGGTCTCGGCCTGAAACGTCGACTGCACCTCTTCCTAGAGATGCTGCCTGGCCTGCTGCGTTCACCAGCAACTTCTATGTGTGTTACTTAGAGCGAGACTCTTTTTGAGTGTAAACAAGGTGAGATAGTGGAAACCTGATTGGATGATGACTAACCAATCAGGAGGGATGGGTGACGGGGGTATAAAGGCCACCGCACTAGACATACCCAGGCTTCATCTCAATAGACATGTGCTGGGCAAGTTTTTCACACAGAGAGTGGTCGGTGCCTGGATTCTGCTGCCAGGGGTTGTGGAGTCAGATACAATAGAGGTTTTTCAGAGTCTACTAGACAGACACAATGGGTTTTTGCTGGGTCTGGGTCTATATGTGACTCCAGTCCGCCCTTACCCAGTCTGGGTCTATAAGTGACCCCAGTCTATCCTTACCTGGTCTGCGTCTATATGTGACTCCAGTCCGTCCTTACCCGGTCTGGGTCTATACGTGACTCCAGTCCGTCCTTACCCGGTCTGGGTCTATACGTGACTCCAGTCCGTCCTTACCCGGTCTGGGTCTATACGTGACTCCAGTCCGTCCTTACCCGGTCTGGGTCTATACGTGACTCCAGTCCGTCCTTACCCGGTCTGGGTCTATACGTGACTCCAGTCCGTCCTTACCCAGTCTGGGTCTTTACCTGACTCCAGTCCGTCCTTACTCAGTCTGGGTCTATATGTGACTCCAGTCTGTCCTTACCTGGTCTGGGTCTGTATGTGACTCCAGTCTGTCCTTACCTGGTCTGGGTCTGGAGTGTCTGTGACATCAGACCAAATAGAACTGGTTGACATTCATGGATGTGCAGAAATGACCACGAACCACAGGGTCTCAATCGGAAACGCTGAGCGTCCATCTCCCCCTTGCTGGTGATGGACGATCCACTGAGCTGCTCCAGATGACACTGTCTCTGGTCAAAGCCTGTCCTAGTTCATCTCGGTGAAGTTCTCAGTGCAATATATAGTCATCCAGCAGGAAACAGGCCCTTCAGCCAAACCAGTCCATGCTGTACCTGATGCTCAACCTAACTTAGTCTTGTTAGTCCACATTTGCCCCATCGACCATCTAATCCTTTCCTACCCAGGTACCTGTCTGAATGTACCTCTCTCACTCACTTCCTCTGGCAGGTCATCCCATGTACGGACCACCCCCTGGATGAAGAAGTTACCCCTCAGTTCCCAATGAATCTCTCCCCTCTCACCTTAAACCGGTGCCCTGTCGTTCGTGATTCCCCAACCCTGGGGAAACGTCTGTGTGCATTTACCCTATCTGTGTCCCTCATGGTTCTACACACCTCTATAAGGTTACCCCTCAGTCCCCTACACCCTATCTGTGTCCCTCATGGTTCTACACACCTCTATAAGGTCACCCCTCAGTCCCCTACACCCTATCTGTGTCCCTCATGGTTCTACACACCTCTATAAGGTCACCCCTCAGTCCCCTACACCCTATCTGTGTCCCTTGTGGTTCTATACACCTCTATAAGGCCACCCCTCAGTCCCTACACCCTATCTGTGTCCCTCATGGTTCTACACACCTCTATAAGGTCACTCCTCAGTCCCCTACACCCTATCTGTGTCCCTTGTGGTTCTATACACCTCTATAAGGCCACCCCTCAGTCCCTACACCGTATCTGTGTCCCTCATGGTTCTACACACCTCTATAAGGCCACCTCTCAGTCCCTACACTCCAAGGTGTGAAGCCCCAGCCTGTACAGCCTCTCCCTGTGACTCAGGACCTGGAGTTCTGACAACATTCCCATAAATTTCCTCTGCCCCCTTCCACAGCATAATCACTTGGGTAGGATGAATAAAAGTACACCCCAGTTTCCAGCTTTGGCCTCTCCTCCGCAACACAGCATCCCAACTCGCTACTCGGTGCAGAAGGGCAGCATTCAGCAGAATCGATCATGTTTGCTGTCACTGGCAGGCCATGGAATCCGTTGTTCAGTGTCGGCAGTGCATCACAGAGATAATGATTTACTACCAATTACAGGACAGATGAATGAACGAATATTGTAGGAGACCAATGACGGGATTACTTTCTCGGACTCTTCAGAAATCTGGTGGCAGAGGGGAAGAAGCTGTTCCTGAATCGTTGAGTGTGTGTCTTCAGGCTCCTGTCCCTCCTCCCTGATGGTAGCAATGAGAAGAGGGCACGTCCTGGGTGATGGGGGTCCTTAATGATGGATGCTG
Organism: Mobula birostris; assembly: GCF_030028105.1. Taxonomy (NCBI): domain Eukaryota; kingdom Metazoa; phylum Chordata; class Chondrichthyes; order Myliobatiformes; family Myliobatidae; genus Mobula; species Mobula birostris. The sequence continues at coordinate 1,841,336 of NC_092397.1, read as the reverse complement.
CCTTTCACCACCCAGGACGTGCCCTGTTCTCATTGCTACCATCGGGGAGGAGGTACAGGAGCCTGAAGACACACACTCAGCGATTCAGGAACAGCCTCTTCCCCTTCGCCATCAGATTTCGGAATGGTCTGTGATCCCATGTGCATCTCTACTGTGATCTCTTGCTGCAACTGTGTTTTGGTAATTTATTGTATTTTTTATGTATGCTGCCACAAAACAGCAAATTTCATGACATATGTCTATGATAAAAATACTGGCTCTGATTCGGAACGGGCCCATCATGGTCGTCATGGAAACGGCGGGCCGATGGGGGACTCTGATGCTCGCTGGGCCCCGGGCGGCCGGACTCTGATTTGACATCCAGTCACCCCTCTCTCCTGCCCCGAGCCTGGGGCTGAAGCCACCAGATGGAACAGTTTGGCAAGAAACCCCACTGAGAAACAACACCGACTTCTGGCTCGGGAATTAAATTCACAGCTACCCTCCGCAGCGATTTCATTTAAATGAGGGAATTTGCTTCACGCTGTGTTTCCAAGGTATTACTGTCACACTAAAGGAGCTTTTAACGGGTGTTGTCATGCTGTAAGGAGGCTCAATCACCGCAGAACTGCCGTATTCAGAATGCGCCAGCTTGTTGATTAATCTGTTCCTCTGTCACATCTCCTGCTGTCGCTCCGCCTCCCCCCGTCACCCCAACAGATTTCACAATCGTTGCTCGGCGGGAGATCGAGCACGTTTGAGTGTTCACGTAGAACAGGCCCTTCGGCCCACAATGTCATGCTGACCCTTTAACTTGCTCCAAGATCAATCTAACCCTTCCCCCACACATAAACCTCCATTTTTCTAACACCCATCTGCCTATCTAACAGTCTCTTAAATGTCCCTTGTACCACCACCCCAGGCAGGGCGTTCCACACACCCACCACTCCCTGTGTAAGAAAACTACCTCTGACATCCCCCCCATACTTTCCACCAATAATTTATACTTTATTGTCACCAAACAATTGATACTAGAACGTACAAACATCACAGCGATATTTGATTCTGCACTTCCCGCTCCCTGTAGTACAAATCGATAGTAAATATTAACAATTTAGATTATAAAACATAAATAGAAAATAGAAAAGGGAAAGTAAGGTAGTGCAAAAAAACCGAGAGGCAGGTCCGGATATTTGGAGGGTACGGCCCAGATCCGGGTCAGGATCCGTTCAGCAGTCTTATCACAGTTGGAAAGAAGCTGTTCCCAAATCTGGCTGTACGAGTCTCCAAGCTCCTGAGCCTTCTCCCGGAGGGAAGAGGGACAAAAAGTGTGTTGGCTGGGTGGGTCGTGTCCTTGATTATCCTGGCAGCACTGCTCCGACAGCGTGCGGTGTAAAAGGAGACCAACCACCTTAAAATCATATCCCTTTGTATTAGCCATTCCCACCCTGGGAAAAAGTCTCTGACTACCACTCGATCGATGCCTCTTATCATCTTGTACACCTCTATCAAGTCACCTCTCATCCTCCTTCACTCCAAAGAGAAAAGCTCTAACTCACTCAGCCTCTCCTCATAAGACATGCTCTCTCATCCAGGCAGCATCCTGGTACATCTCCTCTGCATCCTCTCTAAAGCCTCCATGTCCTTCCTATAATGAGGCATTACAGCACATAATATTATGTATTGCATTGAACTGCTGCTGCTAAGCAAACAATTTTCACGACACATGCCGGTGAAAATAAACCTGATTCTGACTCTGAGCACAATATTCCAAGTGTTGTCTGACCAATTCTGCCTGACTTGTTCTATGGGCAAGTCTGAACCCACACAGCCGAGTGTCCCAGGATCTCCTGCCTCCTGTCTTTCTGGATGAGCCTCCCAGGGTGAATGCCTTTCACCATGAGTGCTGTATTGAATTATGGTTGTCACTGGCAGTCACTCCTCACTATTGCCTGTGCCCTGAGCCCAGGCGCCCCTCCCCTGCCCCTCTCCTCCTCCGCTGTCAACTTTGCGTTGCCTGCCCCAGCGATTCCAGATGTGACTGGGAGCCAGATGTCCCGTGCGATTTCGACGGAAGTGAGAGGGAATATCGTGTGCCCGTCTGGTCGTTCCACTGTAGGAAGGGTGTGGCGGCTTTGGAGAGGATGCAGAAGAGATTCACCAGGATGCGGCCTGCATGTGCGATCACGAGAGGCAAGACAAACTTGGCTTGTTTTCTCTGGCTGACAGGAGACCTGTTAGAGGTTTACAAGAAGCATAGATAGAGAAAGATAGATCCTACCCATAAACACTACCTTGATATTTTTGCTCTCTTTTTGCACTATATAATCCACCACAAACACCCCACACACATACACACACACACACACACACACACACACACACACACACACACACACACACACACACACAACTATATATATATGTATATCTTCACAACACACAGTATGTGACTGATAGTCGAAGTATCTCGGACCAGATAGGCATGCATTTAAGGTGTAAGTGGGGACAGTTTAAAGCAGATGTGTGGGGCAAGTTTTTTTACACAGAGAGTCGTGGGTGTGTGCAATGAGCTGCCAGGGGTGGGGGTGGAGGCAGATACGACAGAGGTGTTTAACAAGCTGTTAGACAGACACATGAGTGTACAGGGAATGATGGGATATGGACCATATGTAGGAAGGAGGGATCTAGATTAATTCCGCATCGTGTTCAGCACAGACATGATGGGCTGAATGGCCTGCTCCTGTCATGAAGGCTGCTCACCACCCAGGACTGTTCTCATTGCTACCATCAAGGTGGAGGTACAGGAGCCTGAAGACATACTCTCAATGTTTTAGGAACAGCTTCTTTCCCTCAGCCATCTGATTTCTGAATGGTCCATAGTACCATAAGACATAGGTCAGAAAGAGGCCATTCAGCCCATTGAGTCTGCTCCACCATTCCATCACAGCTGATCTCAGATCCCACTCAACTCCATTCTCTAGCCTTCTCACCATATCCTTTGGTGCCCTGACCAATCAGAAAATGATCAATTTCCACCTTAAATATACACATGGGCTTGGCCTCCACCACAGTCTGTGGCAGAGCGTTCCACAAGTTTATCACTTTCTGGAAAAAAAAAATCCTCCTTACCTCTGTTCTAAAAGGTTGCCTCTCAATTTTGAGGCTGTGCCCTCCAGTTCTGGATACCCCCAGCATAGGAAACGTCCCCTCCACATCCCCCAGATTATTCTAAATTCCAGTGAGTACAGGTCTGAAGCTGCCAAACGCTCCTCGTATGTTAACCCCTTCAATCCCAGAATCATACTCGTGAACCTCCTCTGGATTCTCTCCACTTTTTTTGCCCATTCTTCCAATTTGTCTAAGTCCTGCTACAATCGCATTGCTTCCTCAGCACTACCTACCCCTCCACCCATCTTCGTATCATCCACAGACTTTGCCACAAAGCTGCCAATTCCATCAACACTACCTCACAAGTTTGCTGTCTTTTTGTACTATTTATTTATTATTTTAAATTCTTATTGTAATTAATAGTGATTTTATTTATTGCACTGTACTGCAGCCACTAAATAACAAATTTCACGACATAAGTCAGTGACAATAAACCTGATTCTGGGTCCTGAAGAAGGGTCTCAGCTCCAAGATGTCAAATGTTTATTAATTTCTATAGATGCTGCCTGACCTACTGCGTTCCTCCAGCATTTTGTGTGTTTTAATCTGATTCTGTGTGGTTCGAAGGAATTTAGTTTAGTTCAGCACAGATCTGATGGGCCGAATGTCCTTTTCCTGTGCTGTACTGTTCTGGTGTTTGATATTCCATGAACTCCGATTCCAGCCTCCCCTTTGTTCCCAGATTCCTATAACTCTCGTTGGTGGTCATGCCTTCAGCTATTCCTGGTCTGGAATTCTCTCCCGAATCCTTGGTGCCCCCACCCCAAACTGACCCTCCGGCATTCTGTCTGTTCAATGTGTGTCACCTTTCCGTTGGATTTTTGCAGTGTCCAACGTCTTTTCACTTCCCAGGGCAAGGTGTGTTAAGCTTAAAGACCTGCTGAATTTGTGCAGTTCAGAATCGGCGGAGGGGTGAAGGAACCACTTTGTCCAGAATCTCCGCTCCATCTGCCACAAGCGGGACCTCCTGGTGGCCAAGCATTTTTATTCCCATTCCCATTCCCATTCCAGTTCTGATGTGTCAGTCCATGGCCTCCTCTTGTACCACGATAAGGCCACCTCAGGGTGGAGAGAAACACCTTACATTCCGTCTGGGCAGCCTCCAACCTGATGGCGTGAACATCGATTTCTCCTTCTGCTGAACAAATTTCCCCCTCCCCACTCCTCTATTCCCCACTCTGACCTTTCACCTCTTCTCACCTTCCTGTCACTTCCCCCCGGGTCCCCTCCTCCTTCCCTTTCTCCAATGGTCCACTCTCCTCTCCAATCAGATTCCTTCCTCTCCAGCCCCTGACCTTTCCCGTCCACCTGGCTTTACCCGTCACCTTCCAGCTATCCTCCTTCCTCTCCCACATCTTCTTATTCTGCTGTTTTCCCCCTTCCTTTCCAGTCCTGATGAAGGGTCTCGGCCCAAAACATCGACTGTTTATTCCCCTCCATAGATGCTGCCTGACCTGCTGAGTTCCTCCAGCATTGTGTGTGTGTGTGTGTGTGTGTGTGTGTGTGTGTATGTGTGTATGTGTGTGTGTATGTGTGTTTGTGTGTGTGTGTGTTACTCAGGTTTAACATCACTGACAAGTCATGAAATTTGTTATTTTGTGGCGGCAGTACAGTGTCTAAATGAAATATACCGTATGTAACTCTCGCTTCGGCTAGTGTCTTAATCTAGGGGATGATAGCCCCAGCCTGGCCAAATTTAAGAAATCTTGTTTGGGTGGATGCTTCGTGATGTGTCCCCTGTTACAAATCAGTACCCAGAAATAACAAACAGTACACAATATGCGGTTAAATGGTTGAACTTTATTTGACTATATAGTTAGTAAAGAAAACAAAAAAAGAAACAAGGCCCATTCTCGTGAAACAGTCAACTGCGCAATGTTGGAGCTCACTGATAAGCCGATCGTCCACCATCGACCTCCACCGATCGTCGCTGACCTTCGGCCCCTCGCTCCACGTCCATCCCGTCTGGCGGCCCACCAACTCTCTCCACTCGTGTCTTCTCTCCACGGCAAAAGACCGCGAATTCCCGGCTCCCAGACACACAAGAAAGAACAACATCCCGCTCGTTGGCTAACATGCCCCGTTTTCTCCACCAATAACCCAAACACTGCTGCTACAGAGAAACCAGTACCTTAGCAGTGAAACCTTACAGCGTGTTACACATAAATGATCAATTATTTATGTTATAGAATATTATATAACGATTGCATATATTATCTAGATTATATATAATTTAAACATTTAAGAAATTGGTGTGTATGGGGTGTCCAGCAAGGGGAAACACCTCTGGTGAGGGGGCTTGTCGTGTCCATTCTGGGACAGCTCCCTCACCTTCGGTCCCCACCGGACACTCAGCTCTCCCCTGTGGCAACAAGTATCTGTTTGTATGCAACAGCAGCCACAACCCCCGTAACCCACTTCGACAGGTGGGATAAACCGGATGAGGGTAGCCGGTGGCCTCGCACCCCGGTGAGATGGGGACACGCCCGTCCGAGCTTGTGAAGTCATCTCCGGCGGACTGGGCGGGTGAGATCTAACGGCCAGGAAGATGGTTCTATAACGCTCCGCGGAGAGCGAAGGGCTGGACCAGGCACAGAAGACGTCACGGTCACCCTCTGTAACCAAGGAAGACCCCAGTCTGTGACAACAACTCCACCACTGGACCCAGACTTCTGAGGTCAAGAGAGCGGAACTGGCCCAGTGCAACGGCGTTTCCACTTCACAGACTCTCCCGCGTAGGTTTCCCGTCATCGTCGGACACGATGGACAACCACCATAATCTAAAATTTAAAAAGTAGTGGAAAAAGTAAGCAAAAATAGTGAGTAGTGTCCATGTGTTCATTGTCTGTTCAGAAATCTGATGGTGGAGGGGAATGAAGTAGTGAGGTAGTATCCATGGGTTCATGATTCATTCGGAAATCGGATGTCAGAGGGGAAGAGTCTGTACCTGAATTGTTGAGTGTGTAGCAATGAGAACAGAGTACCTCTGAATGGTAGCAATGAGAACAGAGTACCTCTGAATGGTAGCAATGAGAACAGAGTACCCCTGAATGGTAGCAATGAGAACAGAGTACCTCTGAATGGTAGCAATGAGAACAGAGTACCTCTGAATGGTAGCAATGAGAACAGAGTACCTCCGGGATGGTAGCAATGAGAACAGAGTACCTCTGAATGGTAGCAATGAGAACAGAGTACCTCTGAATGGTAGCAATGAGAACAGAGTACCTCCGGGATGGTTAGGGTCCTTGATGATGGATGCCACCTTTTTGAGACATACCTTTCAAAGATTTGGAGAGGTTAAGGTTAGGGTTCTCTTTTGGGAAGTGGATCCAGTTGCAGAGTTTATCACCCACCCCTAACTGCCTCTGGACAGGGTGGGGGTGGGTCACCCCCTTGGCCTACTGCAGTCCGTGTGGGCAGGAGCACCCATCGTGCTGCTGGGCAGGAGCACCCATCGTGCTGCTGGGCAGGAGCACCCATCGTGCTGTTGGACAGGTGCACCCATCGTGCTGTCGTGCTGTTGGGCAGAAGCAGTCGTCGTGCTGTTGGGCAGCTGCACCCATCGTGCTGTTGGACAGGAGCACCCATCGTGCTGTTGGGCAGGTGCACCCATCGTGCTGTTGGACAGGTGCACCCATCGTGCTGTTGGGCAGAAGCACCCATCGTGCTGTTGGGCAGGTGCACCCATCGTGCTGTTGGACAGGAGCACCCATCGTGCTGTTGGGCAGGTGCACCCATCGTGCTGTTGGGCAGGAGCACCCATCGTGCTGTTGGGCAGGAGCAACCATCGTGCTGTTGGGGAAGAGCACCCATCGTGCTGTTGGGCAGGAGCACCCATCGTGCTGTTGGGCAGGAGCACCCATCGTGCTGTTGGGCAGGAGCACCCATCGTGCTGTTGGGGAGGAGCACCCATCGTGCTGTTGGGGAGGAGCACCCATCATGCTGTTGGGGAAGAGCACCCATCGTGCTGTTGGGGAGGAGCACCCATCATGCTGTTGGGGAAGAGCACCCATCGTGCTGTTGAGGAGGAGCACCCATCGTGCTGTTGGGGAGGAGCACCCATCATGCTGTTGGGGAAGAGCACCCATCGTGCTGTCGTGCTGTTGGGGAGGAGCACCCACCGTGCTGTTGGGCAGGTGCACCCATCGTGCTGTTGGGCAGGTGCACCCATCGTGCTGTTGGGAAGGTGCACCCATCGTGCTGTTGGGCAGGTGCACCCATCGTGCTGTTGGGAAGGTGCACCCATCGTGCTGTTGGACAGGAACACCCATCGTGCTGTTGGGGAGGAGCACCCATCGTGCTGTTGGGGACGAGCACCCATCGTGCTGTTGGGGAAGAGCACCCATCATGCTGTTGGGGAAGAGCACCCATCGTGCTGTTGGGGAAGAGCACCCATCGTGCTGTCGTGCTGTTGGGGAGGAGCACCCACCGTGCTGTTGGGCAGGTGCACCCATCGTGCTGTTGGGCAGGTGCACCCATCGTGCTGTTGGGAAGGTGCACCCATCGTGCTGTTGGGCAGGTGCACCCATCGTGCTGTTGGGAAGGTGCACCCATAGTGCTGTTGGACAGGAACACCCATCGTGCTGTTGGGGAGGAACACCCATCGTGCTGTTGGGGAGGAGCACCCATCGTGCTGTTGGGGAAGAGCACCCATCATGCTGTTGGGGAAGAGCACCCATCGTGCTGTTGGGCAGGAGCACCCATCGTGCTGTTGGGCAGGAGCACCCATCGTGCTGTCGTGCTGTTGGGCAGGAGCACCCATCGTGCTGTTGGGGAAGAGCACCCATCGTGCTGTTGGGGAAGAGCACCCATCGTGCTGTTGGGCAGGAGCACCCATCGTGCTGTTGGGCAGGTGCACCCATCGTGCTGTTGGGCAGGTGCACCCATCGTGCTGTCGTGCTGTTGGGCAGGAGGCAGGAGCACCCATCGTGCTGTTGGACAGGTGCACCCATCGTGCTGTTGGACAGGAGCACCCATCGTGCTGTTGGACAGGTGCACCCATCGTGCTGTTGGGCAGGTGCACCCATCGTGCTGTTGGACAGGAGCACCCATTGTGCTGTTGGACAGGTGCACCCATCGTGCTGTTGGGCAGGAGCACCCATCGTGCTGTTGGACAGGAGCACCCATCGTGCTGTTGGGCAGAAGCAGTCGTCGTGCTGTTGGGCAGGTGCACCCATCGTGCTGTTGGGCAGGAGCACCCATCGTGCTGTTGGGCAGGTGCACCCATCGTGCTGTTGGGCAGGTGCACCCATCGTGCTGTCGTGCTGTTGGGCAGGAGGCAGGAGCACCCATCGTGCTGTTGGGCAGAAGCAGTCATCATGCTGTTGGGGAGGAGCACCCATCGTGCTGTTGGGCAGGAGCACCCATCGTGCTGTCGTGCTGTTGGGGAGGAGCACCCATCATGCTGTTGGGGAAGAGCACCCATTGTGCTGTTGGGCAGGTGCACCCATCGTGCTGTTGGGCAGGAGCACCCATCGTGCTGTCGTGCTGTTGGGGAGGAGCACCCATCATGCTGTTGGGGAAGAGCACCCATTGTGCTGTTGGGCAGGTGCACCCATCGTGCTGTTGGGCAGGTGCACCCATCGTGCTGTTGGGCAGGTGCACCCACCGTGCTGTTGGGCAGGTGCACCCATCGTGCTGTCGTGCTGTTGGGCAGGTGCACCCACCGTGCTGTTGGGCAGGAGCACCCATCGTGCTGTTAGGCAGGAGCACCCATCGTGCTGTCGTGCTGTTGGACAGGAGCACCCATCGTGCTGTTGGACAGGAGCACCCATCGTGCTGTTGGGCAGGAGCACCCATCGTGCTGTTAGGCAGGAGCACCCATCGTGCTGTCGTGCTGTTGGACAGGAGCACCCATCGTGCTGTTGGGCAGGTGCACCCATCGTGCTGCTGGGCAGGAGCACCCATCGTGCTGTTGGACAGGAGCACCCATCGTGCTGCTGGGCAGGAGCACCCATCGTGCTGTTGGGCAGGAGCACCCATCGTGCTGTTGGGCAGGTGCACCCATCGTGCTGTTGGACAGGAGCACCCATCGTGCTGTTGGGCAGGTGCACCCATCGTGCTGTTGGACAGGAGCACCCATCGTGCTGTTGGGCAGGAGCACCCATTGTGCTGTTGGACAGGAGCACCCATCGTGCTGTTGGGCAGGTGCACCCATCGTGCTGTTGGACAGGAGCACCCATCGTGCTGTTGGGGAGGAGCACCCATCGTGCTGTTAGGCAGGAGCACCCATCGTGCTGTCGTGCTGTTGGGCAGGAGCACCCATCGTGCTGTTGGACAGGAGCACCCATCGTGCTGTTGGACAGGAGCACCCATCGTGCTGTTGGACAGGAGCACCCATCGTGCTGTTGGGCAGGTGCACCCATCGTGCTGTTGGGCAGGTGCACCCATCGTGCTGTTGGGCAGCTGCACCCATCGTGCTGTTGGACAGGAGCACCCATCGTGCTGTTGGGCAGGTGCACCCATCGTGCTGTTGGGCAGGTGCACCCATCGTGCTGTTGGGCAGGTGCACCCATCGTGCTGCTGGACAGGAGCACCCATCATGCTGTTGGGGAAGAGCACCCATTGTGCTGTTGGGCAGGTGCACCCACCGTGCTGTTGGGCAGGTGCACCCATCGTGCTGTCGTGCTGTTGGGCAGGTGCACCCACCGTGCTGTTGGGCAGGAGCACCCATCGTGCTGTTAGGCAGGTGCACCCATCGTGCTGTTGGGCAGGTGCACCCATCGTGCTGCTGGACAGGAGCACCCATCATGCTGTTGGGGAAGAGCACCCATTGTGCTGTTGGGCAGGTGCACCCACCGTGCTGTTGGGCAGGTGCACCCATCGTGCTGTCGTGCTGTTGGGCAGGTGCACCCACCGTGCTGTTGGGCAGGTGCACCCATCGTGCTGTCGTGCTGTTGGGCAGGTGCACCCACCGTGCTGTTAGGCAGGAGCACCCATCGTGCTGTCGTGCTGTTGGACAGGAGCACCCATCGTGCTGTTGGGCAGGTGCACCCATCGTGCTGCTGGGCAGGAGCACCCATCGTGCTGTTGGGCAGGAGCACCCATCGTGCTGTTGGGCAGGAGCACCCATCGTGCTGCTGGGCAGGAGCACCCATCGTGCTGCTGGGCAGGAGCACCCATCGTGCTGTTGGACAGGAGCACCCATCGTGCTGTTGGACAGGAGCACCCACCGTGCTGTTGGGCAGGAGCACCCATTGTGCTGTTGGGCAGGAGCACCCATCGTGCTGCTGGGCAGGAGCACCCATCGTGCAGTTGGGCAGGTGCACCCATCGCGCTGTTGGGCAGGAGCACCCATCGTGCTGTTGGGCAGGAGCACCCATCGTGCTGTTGGGCAGGTGCACCCACCGTGCTGTTGGGCAGGAGCACCCATCGTGCTGTTGGGCAGGAGCACCCATCGTGCTGTTGGGGAGGAGCACCCATCGTGCTGCTGGGCAGGAGCACCCATCGTGCTGTTGGGCAGAAGCACCCATCGTGCTGTTGGGCAGGTGCACCCATCGTGCTGTTGGGCAGGTGCACCCATCGTGCTGCTGGGCAGGTGCACCCATCGTGCTGCTGGGCAGGTGCACCCACCGTGCTGTTGGACAGGAGCACCCATCGTGCTGTTGGACAGGAGCACCCATTGTGCTGCTGGGCAGAAGCAGTCGTCGTGCTGTTGGGCAGGAGCACCCATCGTGCTGTTGGACAGGAGCACCCATCGTGCTGTTGGACAGGAGCACCCATCGTGCTGTTGGGCAGGAGCACCCATCGTGCTGTTGGGGAGGAGCACCCACCGTGCTGTTGGACAGGAGCACCCATCGTGCTGTTAGGCAGGAGCACCCATCGTGCTGTCGTGCTGTTGGACAGGTGCACCCATCGTGCTGTTGGGCAGGAGCACCCATCGTGCTGTTGGACAGGAGCACCCATCGTGCTGTTGGGCAGGAGCACCCATCGTGCTGTTGGACAGGAGCACCCATCGTGCTGCTGGGCAGGAGCACCCATCGTGCTGCTGGGCAGGTGCACCCATCGTGCTGCTGGGCAGGAGCACCCATCGTGCTGTTGGGCAGGAGCACCCATCGTGCTGTTGGACAGGAGCACCCATCGTGCTGTTGGGGAGGAGCACCCATCGTGCTGTTGGGAAGGTGCACCCACCGTGCTGTTGGGCAGGTGCACCCACCGTGCTGTTGGGCAGGAGCACCCATCGTGCTGTTGGACAGGAGCACCCATCGTGCTGTTGGGCAGGAGCACCCATCGTGCTGTTGGGGAGGAGCACCCATCGTGCTGTTGGGCAGGTGCACCCATCATGCTGTTGGGGAGGAGCACCCATCGTGCTGTTGGGCAGGTGCACCCATCGTGCTGTTGGGGAGGAGCACCCATCGTGCTGTTGGGCAGGTGCACCCATCGTGCTGTTGGACAGGAGCACCCATCGTGCTGTTGGGGAGGAGCACCCACCGTGCTGTTGGGCAGGAGCACCCATCGTGCTGTTGGGCAGGAGCACCCATCGTGCTGTTGGGGAGGAGCACCCATCGTGCTGTTGGGGAGGAGCACCCATCGTGCTGTTGGGGAGGAGCACCCATCGTGCTGTTGGACAGGAGCACCCATCGTGCTGTTGGGGAGGAGCACCCATCGTGCTGTTGGACAGGAGCACCCATCGTGCTGCTGGGCAGGAGCACCCATCGTGCTGTTGGGGAGGAGCACCCATCGTGCTGTTGGACAGGAGCACCCATCGTGCTGTTGGGCAGGAACACCCATCGTGCTGTTGGACAGGAGCACCCATCGTGCTGTTGGGCAGGAGCACCCATCGTGCTGTTGGGCAGGAGCACCCATCGTGCTGTTGGGCAGGTGCACCCATCGTGCTGTTGGGCAGCTGCACCCATCGTGCTGTTGGGGAAGAGCACCCATCGTGCTGTTGGGGAGGAGCACCCATCGTGCTGTTGGGGAGGAGCACCCATCGTGCTGTTGGGGAGGAGCACCCATCGTGCTGTTGGGCAGGTGCACCCACCGTGCTGTTGGGGAGGAGCACCCATCGTGCTGTTGGGGAGGAGCACCCATCGTGCTGTTGGGCAGGTGCACCCATCGTGCTGTTGGGGAGGAGCACCCATCGTGCTGTTGGGGAGGAGCACCCATCGTGCTGTTGGGCAGGAGCACCCATCGTGCTGTTGGGCAGGAGCACCCATCGTGCTGTTGGGCAGGTGCACCCATCGTGCTGCTGGGCAGGAACACCCATCGTGCTGTTGGACAGGTGCACCCATCGTGCTGTTGGGCAGGTGCACCCATCGTGCTGTTGGACAGGAGCACCCACCGTGCTGTTGGGGAGGAGCACCCATCGTGCTGTTGGGCAGGAGCACCCATCGTGCTGTTGGGGAGGAGCACCCATCGTGCTGTTGGGGAGGAGCACCCACCGTGCTGTTGGGGAGGGAGTTCCAGGGTTGAGACCCAATGAAGGTGAAGGAACAGCCGCAGATTTCTTAGTCAGGAGTGTCACACCATTCTTCAGCCCATCCAGACAATGCCAGCCAAAATACAGATTTAAGTTTGTTTCTTTTGGCCCATATTCCATTCAAAGCTTTCCTATCCATGTACCTGACTAGATGTCTTTGAAACATTGTTCATGTACCTGTGTCAATTACCTCCTCTGGCAGCTCATTCATAGAGCCTCTGGTTGAAGTTCCTAGTAAATCTCTCCCTCTCACCTTAAACCTGTGCCTTCTAGTTCGTGATTCCCCAACCCTGGGGAAAGGACCCTGTCTGCATTCAATCTGTCTGTGCTCCTCATGGTTTTATACATCTCTAGATGATCTTTCAACACTCCTGGGAATTAAGTCATAAAGTTGTCGACTTTTCCCTCTGACCCAGGTCCTCACGTTCCAACAACATCGCTATAATTTGCTATGAACTCTTTCAATCTTATTGCCATCTTTCCTGAAGGTAGGTGACCGGAACAGAACACAAAACTCCAAATTAGGCCTCACCAATGTCTTGTACAACTTCAACATAACATCCCATCCCCTGTACTCAATATCAGACTTATGAAGGCCAATGTGCCAAAAGCCAAAAGCTCTCTTTACAGCCCTGTCCACCGTGACATCACCATTCAGGATTTATGAATCCGTATTCCCAGATCCCTCTGCTCCATCGAATCCCACAGAATTAAGGTGATTGGAGGGAAGTATGGTGGGGAGGGGAACATGAAAGGGAAGTTATATTACACAGAGAGTGGTGGGTGTGTGGAACATACTGCCAGGGGTGGTGTAGAGGCAGATGGTTGTCATCCGACGTCGCGAAGGACAATGGGTGGAGATCCTCAGATGCTGAATCGTCAAGATCCCCCTCTCAACCTCACCAGTGTGGTCCAAAGGAAAGCAGAGGCAGGTACGTTAGGGGCATTTAAGAGACTCTTAGATAGCCACATGGATGATAGAAAAATGGAGGGCTTTGTAGGAGAGTAGGTTAGATTGATCTTGGAGTAGGTTAAGGGGTCAGCACAGCATTATGGGCCGAAGGGTCTGTACTATGCTGTAATTTTCTATGTCCTATGTTCTACACTTAGCGGCTACTTTAATGGGTACACCTGTATGCAGATATCTAATCAGTCAATCAGGAGGCACAATGCAATGTAAAAAAGCATGCAGGCATGGTCAAGAGGTTCAGTTGTTGTTCAGACCAAACCAGAATGGGATAGAAATGTGCTCTTAGTGACTTTGACCATGGAGTGATTGTTGGTGCCAGACGGGGTTGTTTGAGTATCTCAGAAACTGTCAATCTCCTGGCATTTTCACACACAACAGTCTCTAGAGCAGGGAATCCCAACCTTTTTTAAGCCATGGGCCAAAACCATTAACCAAGGGGTCTGTAGACTCAAGATTGGAAACGCCGGCTCTAGAGTTTACAAAGAATGGTGCGAGAAACAAAAAACATCCAGTGAGCGGAGGTTCTGTGGGTGAAAACGCCTTGTGAATGAGGGAGGTCAGAGGAGAATGGCCAGACTGTCAAGAAGGCGACAGTAACTCAAATAACCACACATTAAAACAGTGGTTGTGCAGAAGAGCATCTCTGAACGCACAACACGTTGAGCCTTGAAGTGGGTGGGCTATAGCAGCAGAAAAACGCACTGAGTTCCTCTCCTGTCTCCTCGGTTTGTCCTCAAAGGGGGCAATATATTCCCTGCTGGCAGGCCGCCCCACACCTGGGGATTTATCCCTGTTCTGTAATCCATGGGGGAGAACACACCTCTTCAATCCTCTGAAGCTGATGGCCACTTGTTATTGAGTCCTGAGCAGAGTGATTTGCTCTGTCTGTTAAATGCTATCAAAGTTCGCTCATAATTTAAGAAAAGGACTCTACTAAATCCTCGCGTTGCGCTTTGTAATCCCGTGTAAATAATCCTGTAACGAGTTTCTCTTGCCTGATGCCATCCTGCTAAATCCTCGCTGAGGTACTAATGCCCTGATTGTACAGTCGGGCCCAGACTGACGTTGAGCTCATCGCCTTGTCCAATTTGATCAAAATGTTTTTGATCATGTAAACCCTGCACTGATCTTACAACCTCTAACATTAGCAGCCTTTTTTCTCTGCTGTGCTGTAATACCTGGGAAGCGGACAACAGTTGTGAAGCCCTTTGAGAATTCCCCATTCAGCGTTGACAGTAGGGGGAGGAGGGGTGGGTTGAGGGTGGAATTACTTATTCAGATATACAGCTACCCACTGATTTAATCCAATTTACAATGGCCAATTACCCTGCTAACTGGTACAGTACGTCCTTGCTCTGTGGGAGGAAAACGGGCACCCTCTCTAATCCAGGCAGCATTCTGGTGGATCTCCTCTGTACCCTCTCTAATCCAGGCAGCATCCTGGCGAATCTCCTCTGCACCCTCTCTAATCCAGGCAGCAACCTGGTGAATCTCCTCCGCACCCTCTCTAATCCAGGCAGCAACCTGGTGAATCTCCTCCGCGCCCTCTCTAATCCAGGCAGCATCCTGATAAATCCCCTCTGCATTCTCTCTATGGCTTCCACACCCTTCCTATTACAGAGCTGAACACAATACTCCCAGTGTGGTCTGACCAGGGTTTATAGAGCTGCAACATTACCTCACGGTTCTTGAATCCAACCCCCTAATTTATGAAGGCTAACACTCCAAACGCCTTCCTAACCACCTGTACGGCAACTCTGAAGGATCTGTGAATGTGGGCTCCATCCTGAAGTGAGGTGGTGGGGGCTGATAGAATTGGAATTGGTTTATTATTGTGCCATGTATGGAGATACAGTGAAAAGCTTGTCTTGCATATCGTTCATACAGATCAGATCACTGAACAGTGTATTGAGGTAGAACAAAGGAAAACAATAACGGAGTGCAGAATAAAGTGCAACAGTTACAGAGAGAGGGCAGTCAGGCAGACAGTAAGATGCAAGATCATAACAAAGGTAGATTGTGAGGTCAGAAGTCCATCTCAGCTACTAGAGAGCCATTCTCGGGTCTCTTGAGCCTGGTGGGACGAGCTTTCAGGCTTTTGTATCTTCTGCCCGATGGGAGGGGGGAGAAGAGAGAATGCCTGGGGCGGGTGGGGGGGTGGAGGGGAGGCTGGTTCCTGTGACGAGCTGAGCTGTGTCCACAACTCCCTGCGGTTTCTCGCGGTCACGGGCAGGTCAGTTGCCGTACCGAGCCGGGATGTATCGGGGTGGGGTGCTGTACATTGAGGGAAAACAGGGTAAAAAATTAATAACGCAGAATAAAGAGTAGAGCTGCAGAGAAAGCTCAGTGCAGGCAGGCAGTGAGGTGCAAGATGGTAACAACATGGATTGCGAGGACAAGATTCTATTTTAAGGACTGGCCTCAAAAATGTAATAGTATGCAACTTAACGCATTGCCTCTAAATGTAAGAATGAAAGAGTAGCGCATATCTATTTTTGCAAATAATTTTTTATTATGAATGTTTATGTTGATTGAAAAGAAGGATTTCTATAGTAAACATTTGTAGGGTTCACCCTCCAACATGTGGAGAAATGTCTTCTCTCAGTACCAACCATCTCGTTTGGTAATTACGTGCCGCGTTGTATAACGTGGGCAATCATGGTCTTTCCATGACTAGGATTGTCCGTGGCAATTTTGTCTACAGAAGTGGTTTGCCATCGCCTTCTTCTGGGCAGTGTCTTTACAAGATGGGTGACCCCAGCCATTAACAATACTCTTCAGAGATTGTCTGCCTGGCGACAGTGGTCACATAACCAGTACTTGTGATCTGCACCGGCTGCTCATACGACCGTCCACCACCTGATCCCGTGGCTTCATGTGACCCTGATTCCATGCTGGGGGTGGGGGGGGGGTGGAGTTTGGCTTTATTAATTCTGCAGTTGGAAGGTTTAACATATGAAGAGTGTTTGATGGCTCTGAGCCTTGGATAGATGTTTACACAGTGGGGGAATTAAGAGTTAAGGCAGATCAGCCATGATTTTGTTGAACGGCGGAGCAGGCTCGACGGGCCAGATGGCCGACTCCTGCTCCTATCACTTATGTTCTTATGTTGATGGGGTTCAGAAGGATGGGGGGGGGGGGGCAGAATCTTTTTCAAACCGATCAAATATTGGAAGGCCTAGAGTGAACGTGTAGACAATGTTTCCTATGGTGGGCGTTCAGGACCCGAGAGCACAGCCTCAGAACAGAAGGAAATGTCCCCTTAGAACGGAGATGAGGAGGGATTTCTTCAGCCAGGCGGTGGTGAATCTGTGGAATTCATTGCCACAGGCAGCTGTGAAGGCCATGTCATCAAGTGTATTTAAAGTGGAGGTCGACAGGGTCTTGATTGGTAAGGGAACTAAGAATCAGGTTTATTATACTGTATGTTGTGAAATTTGTTGTTTGGTAGCAGCAGTACATTGCAAAAAATCAAAAAATACTATGTTCCAATTTTTAAAAAGTAACGCTAAAGAGAAATAGTGAGGTCATGTTCAATGTCCATTCAGAAATCGGATGGCAGAGGGGAAGAGGCTGTTCCTGAATTGTTGAGTGTGTGTCTTCAGGCTCCTGTACCTCCTCCCTGATGGTAACAATGAGAAGAGACCATGTCCATAAGACAATAAGATATAGGAGCAGAAGTAGGCCATTCAGCCCATTGAGTCTGCTCCGCCATTCAATCATGGGCTGATCCAATTGTTCCAGTCATCCCCACTCCCTTGCCTTCTCCCCACACCCTTTGATGCCCTGGCTAATCAAGAACCTATCTATCTCTGCCTTAAATACACCCAATGACTTGGCCTCCACAGCTGCTCATGGCAACAAATTCCACAGATTTACCACCCTCTGAATAAAGTAATTTCTCTGCATCTCAGTTCTAAGTGGACGTCCTTCAATACTGAAGTCGTGCCCTCTTATCCTAGAATCCCCTACCATGGGAAATAACTTTGCCATATCTAATCTGTTCAGACCTTTTAACATTCGGAATGTTTCTATGAGATCCCCCTCATTCTCCTGAACTCCAGGGAATACAGCCCAAGAGCAGCCAGACGTTCCTCATACGGTAACCCTTTCATGCCCTGGGTGTTGTGGTTCCTTAATGATGGCTGCTGCCTTTCTGAGGCATCGCTTTCTGCAGGTACCCTTGATGCTGGTGAGGCTCGTGCTTATGATGGAGCTGGTTGAGTTCACAACTTTCTGCAGCTCTCTCTGATCTTGTGCAGTGGCCCCTCTGTACCAGACGGTGATGCAACCAGCCACAATGCTCCCCACAGTACATCAGTAGATATTTATGATGGTTTTTGGTGACTTGCCAAATCTTAAACTCCTATGAAGTAGAGCTGCTGCCATACCTTCGTTGCAGTGAGTGGGGTTGAGAAAACAAAACAGCCATGATGGAATGGCAGAGCAGACTTGATGGGCTGAATGGCCTAATTCTATAAGACCATAACACAATTAGACACGGGAAAGGAATTAGGCCATTTGGCCCATTGAGTCTGTTCCGCCATTCAATCATGGCTGCTCTTTTCTTCCCCTCCTCAGCCCCACTGCCCGGCCTTCTCCCCATAGCCTGTGATGCCATGTCCAATCAAGAACCTATCAATCTCTGCCTTAAATAAATCCAATGATCATAGCTGGCTATCGTAACAAATTCCACAAATTCACCACCCTTTGGCTAAAGAAATGTCTGTGCAACTCTGTTTTAAATGGGCACCCTCTATCCTGAGGCTGTGCCCTCTTGTCCTAGACTCCCTCACCATGGGAAACATTCTTTCCACATCTACCCTGTCTGGGCCTTTCAACACTCAAAAGGTTTCAATGAGATGCCCCTCATCCTTCTGAATTCCAGCGAGTACAGACCCAGAGCCATCTAATGTTCCTCGTATGATAACCCTTTCATTCCCGGAATCATCCTTGTGAACCTCCTCTGGACCCTCTCCAATGCCAGCACATCTTTTCTTAGATAAGGAGCCCAAAACTGTTCACAATCTTCACCAATGCCTTACAAAGCCTTAGCATCACATCCCTGCTCATATATTCTAGACCTCTTGAAATGAATGATAATATTGTATTTGCCTTCCTCACCACTGACTCAACCTGCAAGTTAACCTTTATGGTGTTCTGCACAAGGACTCCCGAGTCCCTTTGTATCTCAGATTTTTGAATTTTCTCCCCGTTTAGAAAATAGTCTGCACATTTATTTCTGCTACCAAAGTGCATGACCATGCATTTTTCAGCAATGTATTTCATTTGCCACTTTCTTGTCCATCCTCCTAATCTGTTTAAGTCCTTTGGCAACCTTCCCCTTTCCTCAACACTACCTGCGCCTCCACTTATCTTTGTATCATCTGCAAACTTGGTAACAAGGCCATCTATTCCATCATCTAAATCATTTATATACAGCATAAAATGAAGTGGTCCCAACACCAACCCCTGTGGAACACCACTAGTCACTGGCAGCCAACCAGAAAAGGATCCTTTTATTCCCACTCGCTGTCTCCTACTAATCAGTCAATACTCTAACCATGCCAATAACTTTCCTGTAATACCATGGGCTCTCAACTTGTTAAGCAGCCTCATGTGTGGCACCTTGTCAAAGGGCTTCTGAAAGTCCCAATATACAACATCCATTGCATCCCCTTTATCTTTTCTACATGTACTTCCTCAAACAATTCCAGCAGGTTTGTCAGGCAAGATTTTCCCTTAAGGAAACCATGCTGACTTTGTCCTATCTTGTCCTGTGTCACCAACTCCTCCATAACATCATCCCTAACAATTGACTCCAACATCTTCCCAACCACTGAGGTCAGGCTAACTGGCCTATAATTTCCTTTCTGCTGCCTCCCTTCTTTCTTAAAGAGCGGACTGAGTTTTGCAATTTTCCAGTCCTCCAGAAGCACGTGAGAATCCAATGATTCTTGTAAGATCATTACTCGTGCTTCCACAATCTCTACCACTACCTATTTCAGAACCCTAGGGTGCAGTTCATCTGGTCCGGGTGACTTCTGTACCTTTAGGCCTTACAGCTTTTTAAGCACCTTCTCCCTCGTAGTAGTAACTGCACTCTCTTCTCAACCCTCACACCCTTCAGCATCTGGCACACTGCTAGTGCCTTCCACAATGAAGGCTGGTACAAAATACTTATTCAGTTCGTCTGGCATCCTTGTCCCCTGTTATTTTTTCTCTGTTCTCATTTTCTATTGGTCCTATATCCACTCTCACCTCTCTTTTATTTTTTATATACTTGACAAAGATTTTTCTATCCACCTTAGTATTGTTTGCTAGCTTACTTTCATATTTCATCTTTTCCCTCCTAATGATTCTTTGGCTTTTTGTTGGTTTTTAAAAGCTTCCCAGTCCTCTATCTTCCCGTTAGTTTTTTCTTTGTTGTATGCCCTCTCATTTGCTTTTACATTAGCTCTGACTTCCTTGTCAGCCACGGTTGTACTATTTTGCCATTTGAGTATTTCTTTGTTTTTGGAATACATCTGTCCTACAGCTTTCTCATCTTCCCAGAAACTCCCGCATTGCTGCTCTGCTGTCATCCCTGCCAGCATCTTCTTCCAATTTATTTTGGCTAACTCCTCTCTGATACCACTGTAATTTCCCTTACTCCACTGAAATATGCTACATCAGACATTACTTTCTCCCTATCAAAGTTGAACTCAATCATATTGGGATTATTTTCTCCTTAGGGTTCTTTACCTTAATCTCCCTAATTGCCTGCAGTTTATTACATAACATCCAATCCAGTATAGCTGATCTCCTAGTAGGCTCAATGACAAGCTGATTTAAAACGCCATCTAGTAGGCATTCAACAAACCCACTCTCTTGAGATCCATTTCCATCCTGATTTTCCCAATTGACCTGTATGTTGAAATCTCCCAAGACTATCATAACATTGCCCCTTTGACTCACCTTTTCTATTTCCTGTTGTAATCTGTGGCCCACGTCCCAGCTACTGTTTGGAGGCCTGTATATAACTACCATCAGGGTCCTTTTAGCCTTGCAGTTTCTTTACTCAGCCCACACAGATTCAACATCGTCCGATCCTGTGTCACATCTTTCTACTGATTTGAGCCATTCTTTACGAGTAGAGCCACACCACTCCCTCTGCCTCCCTTCCTACCCTCCAATACAACGTGTAACCTTGGACGTTCAGCTCTTAACTCCAACCATCCTCCAGCTGCGATTCAGTGATGGCCACAACATCATACCTGACAATCTGTAAAAGTGCCACAAGATCTTCTGTTCCTATATCTCACAGGCTTTCTTCTGAGAGGTGGTGCTTTAGCACTGCTGGCCCACCACCTCGAGGGAGTCTTGGTCATAAGCGGGCCAAAACTCCTGAAGACAGGTGGCAGATCAACTGATGACCTCACTGGTGATAGCACAGAACAGTTAACTTCTTAGTCCATGTGTATTTTCAGTTCTTTTGGAAACAGACGGGACTACAGATACTGGAATCAGGGGCAACGTACAAACATATGGGGGATCTGTGGGGGGTAGGTGGACAGTTGATTTATAGTCCTAGTCTGGTCTAAAAGATGAAGGGTCTCAACGCGAAACGTTGACTGTTCGTTACCCTCCACACTTCCTTTGAGAGTCCAGAGCCTCGGAGGAACCGTACCCCACCCCCAGTTCTCAAGCCCTGTGAGACATTCTCCTGGCTGTGTCGGAGCCTGGCTGGATGACACAATGTGGGGTTTGTTTGCCGCGGATCTCACCTCAGACTTCATTATCTGTTGTCTCTGCGCCTCTCAGCTGGGGTGTGACTGCTCTATTGTGCTGTGGTATCGGCAGTGAAATCTCATCGGCATCGCCAGAACAAGGCTTTTCAATTCAGTGACAAGATTCTATTAACCTTCACCTTCCTGGGGAGCATCGGGGACGGGTTGAAAACCGCTCGCTCTCAGACGCAGTCTGCTCTGGAAGCCTTTGCAGACAGGCAGATGCAGATTCAGCCCCTTAATAGAACATAGAACACAGAATACTGAACAGAGAACACAGAACATAGAACATGGAGCATAGAACACTGTACAGGCCCTTCGGTCCACCCTGTTGTGCTAACCCTTTAACCTACTCCAAGATCAATCTAACTCCCCCTTCCTTGAAGCCCTCCATTGTTCTGTCATCTATGTGTGTATCTAATCGTCTCTTCAATATCCCAAAGGTCTCTGCCTCCTCCACCACCACCCCTCACCATCGGAGACATTGAAATATCCCTAATGTAAAGATTAAAGATGTGCTTTACATCGAAACATACAGTGAAGTGCCTCGTTTGTGTCAATGGCCAACACAGTCTGGGGATGTGCTGGGGGCAACCCGCAAGTGTCTTCATGCTTCCAGGACCAACAGAGCGTGGCCACAACTCACTAACCTTCATCCAAATGGCCCAACATGTAAGTACACATACAAAGATAGCACAGCCACACCTCTGACAAAGGGTTCCGGCCTGAAACATCGACCGATCTTTTCCATGAATGCTGCCCGACCTGCTGAGTTCCTCCAGTGTGTTGTGAGTGTTGCTTTGACCCCAGCATCTGCAGATTATTTTGTGTTTACAGCCACACCTCTGCTTCCTTAGGTGTTTGTGGAGATTCAGCACCAACGCTAAAACGTTGACAAACTTCTGTAGAGGTGTGGTGGAGAGTGTATTGACTGGCTGCATCACAGCCTGGGATGGAAACACCAACGACCTTGAACAGTTGAATAGAAAATCTTACAACAAGTAGTGGATTTGGCCCAGTCCATCAGGGTAAAGCCCTCCCCACCATTCAGCACATCTACATGAAACACTGTCACAGGAAAGCAGCATCCATCTTCAGAGATCCCCACCACCCAGGCCATGCTCTCTTCTCACTGCTGTCATCAGGAGCCTCAGGTCCCACACCATCAGCTTCAGGAACAGTTATTACCCCACAACCATCAGGTTCCACACCACCAGGTTCAGGAACAGTTATTACCCCACAACCATCAGGTCCCACACCACCAGGTTCAGGAACAGTTATTACCCCTCAACCATCAGGATCCACACCACCAGGTTCAGGAACAGTTATTACCCCTCAACCATCAGGATCCACACCACCAGGTTCAGGAACAGTTATTACCCCTCAACCATCAGGATCCACACCACCAGGTTCAGGAACAGTTATTACCCCTCAACCATCAGGTCCCACAGCACCAGGTTCCGGAACAGTTATTATCCTACAACCATCAAGTCCCACAGCACCAGGTTCAGGAACAGTTATTACCCCTCAACCATCAGGTCCCACAGCACCAGGTTCCGGAACAGTTATTACCCCTCAACCATCAGGCTCCTGAATGAAAGGGGACAACTTCACTCAACTTGACTTACTCCATCACTGAACTGTTCCCACAACCTATGGACTCACTTCCAAGGACTCTTCATCTCATGTTCGTGATATTTATTGTTTGTGTATTCATTAGTATTATTTCTTCTTTTTGTAGTGACATGGTTTGTTGTCTTTTACACCCTGGTTGAACACCCAAGTTGATGCAGTCTTTCATTAATTCTGTTATGGTTATTATTCTATAGGTTTATTGAGTTCTAGACAACCTGGTGACCCGTTGAGGCACCCTTTGAGTGAAAGGTAGTGCAGTCTGATGTGATGTGCTTTGGAAATTAAAGAAGAAAAACTCAGTTTATTAAAGAAGAAAGACGAGTAGCAAGACAAACATAGCTCCTCCTCGTTTAACGAAGGACACTTTTGATGACAACATTTCCGGTTGGTCTGCCACCCTTCAAGAATACTCTAACATTTTCATTTCTTTTTCCCCGGCTTAAAGGCACAAACAGCTGACCGTGCTGGAATACCGGTTTGGCCTTGCGCCTTATGTATTGTCATAACAAAGCATGAGTGTATCGGGAACTGGCTCCACTGAAGAGGCGCATCTTCCCCTTCTGATAAACTGAGAGTAATCCTTGGGATCATGACAATGTGATTTTTGAACGCACCAGTGTTATCTTTGCTATGATGAGATTGTTGTGCAGTTCTTCCACCATCATTTGTGTTCCATTGCAAAGCCTTGGTGGATCCAAGTTCCTCATTGAAATGATGGAATGCCGTGATCTTGCTTCAGGTTCGGTGCTGTTCGGTATAATGACAGTGACTTCGTTGGCAGTTGTTGTCATTCTGGAGATGCACAGCCCATTCATCCTTCATCTCTTCACCTCTTCTACCATTTTTTCTTCCTCTCTGATCCTGGAGTCATGCGGCCCTGGCCTGATCCGATTCTTGTTCTCTCCTCCGTCTGTGCCTATTGTTGTCATTTTGGAGACGTGCATGCCTCTCCTCCTCTGTCTCTTCTTCTCTCATCTTTGTTGTCCTGACTCTTTGATCCTGGAGTTGTGCGGCCCTGGCCTCATCTGATTCTTGTTCTCTCCCTCTCCTTGTCACTTCCCGATGACATTTGGCATCATCTCTTGACCATAATGTCCCCCTTCTCATTCCACGCGGCATAATTAGGCTGTCCATGTTTTTTTACCCTAATGCTTGATATGAAGCAATAACACCAAAGCCTCCAAGATGCTGTTGTTTCTTGATGATGTGGTTGGCACTCTCCTAAATGGACGTGGTAGCCCTGCCCTTTTGCTGCGGTTGGTATCGCTGCTGTGAGAATCGTCAGGCGCTGCTGAGGCCGGCCATGCGCATGCATTGTGGTGTCGCGTCACGGTTTCCATTAAAGCTGGAATCGGCTTGGGTTGTGGAAAGCAGGGCCTGTTGATTGACAAGTGAGCAATTTCATACAAATATATAACCCTGAACTTTGCATGCATTCTGTAAGTTAGCACATTTTAAGTCAATTTAGACACAAAAAGTGCCTCTGTAATGCACTGTTTGGGCTAATTGGAGGTCACAAACAGACAAACAGAGCATGTGAATTTTAGTGGTATATAGATAGATGCCCAGAATCTCAGGGTTGTATGTGGTGACATAAATGTACTTTGATAATAAGGTCACTTTGAACTTTGAACTTTGGGATGTGGGTGGAAAGCGGAGCACCTGGAAGAAACCTATGTGGTCACAAGGAGAACAGGCAAACTCCTTGCAGACAGCAGGCAGCGGTGGGAGTTGAACCACTGACTGCCAATACTGTAAGAGTACTATGTGAATCACTACACCGCTTTGCTTCCCAGATCTGCCTTTAACACCGCCCCTGTAACATGTACCTAGCACTCTCTGTGTAAAAAAAACCCACCTCTGACATCTCCCCATACTTTCCTCCAATTACTTTAAAATTACACCCCCTGGTATTAACCATTTCCACCCTGGGGAAAGACTCTGGCTATCCACACAATCTATGCCTCCCATCATCTTGTGCACCTCTATCATGTTACCTCTCATCCTCGAATGCTCCAAAGAGAAAAGTCTGAGCTTGCTCAACCTTTCCTCATAACTCTCTAATCCAGGCAGCATCCTTGGGGGTCACTGGACAATAGTGTCAGTCAGGAAGGAAAAGGATTAAGGTCCTGAGCCTTTTTCCAGGGTGTGAGACGGGTTGTCAGTCACAGAGGCTCTGAGCGATTCAACTTCACGCCTGACATCTGTGATCTGAGATTCACCGGCACTTACCGCCCACCCTTAATGACCCCTTGAGAAGGTGCGGTTGCGGGGGGAGCTGCCCCCTTGAATGGCTGAAGTTCGAGTGACGTACGTGCTCTCCAAGGTGCTGTAGAGGAGAGAGTCCCAGGTGCTCTCCAAGGTGCTGTAGAGGAGAGAGTTCCAGGTGCTCTCCAAGGTGCTGTAGAGGAGAGAGTCCCAGGTGCTCTCCGAGGTGCTGTAGAGGAGAGAGTCCCAGGTGCTCTCCGAGGTGCTGTAGAGGAGAGAGTCCCAGGTGCTCTCCAAGGTGCTGTAGAGGAGAGAGTCCCAGGCGCTCTCCAAGGTGCTGTAGAGGAGAGAGCGTTCCAGGCGCTCTCCAAGGTGCTGTAGAGGAGAGAGTCCCAGGTGCTCTCCAAGGTGCTGTAGAGGAGGGAGTCCCAGGGTTTAGACTCAGTGACGGTGAGAAGGTGGGGTGAGCCGTCCCATTGAATCATTTCAGTCCGTGTGGGGAAGGTGCTCTCCAAGGTGCTGTAGGGGAGGAAGTCCCAGGGTTCAGACCCAGTGACAGTGAACAAGTGGTAATATCAGTAATGGATGTTTGGCTCATGACTGTCACCTGTACTGAGATATAGTGAGAAGCTTTTGTCTGGGTGACATCTAGACAGATCAATCTGTACATCGAAGTCGCACAAAGGAAAACAGAGGGCAGAGTAGAGTGCCGCAGTTACAGAGAGAGTCCAGTGCAGGTAGGCGATAAGGTACAAGGGTCACGATGAGATAGATTGGTAGATCAAGAGTTAATTTTTTAGCACCTGAGAAGTCCAGTCACAAGACTGATAACAGCGAGGTAGAATCTGTCGTTGAGCCTGGTGGGATGTGTTTTCAGGCTTTTGTATCTTCTGCCCGATGGGAGAGGGGAGAAAGGAGAATGTCTGGGGTGGGTGGGTGGTTTAGATTATGCTTTACTGAGACAGTGAGAAGTGCAGACAGAGTCCGTGGAGGGGAGGCTGGTTTCTCTGACGTGCTGAGCCGTATCTGCGACTCTCCGTGGTTTCTCGTGGTCACGGGCACAGTGGTTCCCTCAGCTCATCTCGTCCATGTTGAAACATCAATCTGCCTGGATACAATGAGAGGTTTGTATCATAGCTTCTCCACGGCCCTCCCATCCACCTACCTATCCAAGCAAATGTTACAATTGAACTCGCACCCAGCTCTTCCACTGGCAGCTCGCTCTGCACACCCAGCACCCTCTGAGTGAACCTTTCACCTTTCACCCTTACTCCATGACCTCCAGTTGTAGTCTCACCCAGCCTCAGTGGAAAAAGTCTCCTTTGCACTTACTCTAAGTGTGGACAGAGTCCACGGAGGGGAGGATTTCCTGGCCAGTAAGAGGCGATATCAAACCCTCCTCCTGCCTCCAGCACACTCTCCCTCTCATGGGTTTGAACAGCGTATCCTCAAACCCCTATCTGGTGTTCTCCCAAATCCCTCCGCCCTCCCGCCCCTGCTCTCTGGGCAAAGGGGTTTCTCCTGAAGGCGTGTTTGTTCGTCCGATATCAACTGTCCTCATTACTGGCCTCATCTGCAAGGTGGAGACGCCTCTGCTCACCGATCTGTAACCTCTCACAAAATCTTCCTGTCACTGCTCTGCAAAGCGTGCTAATGAAATTTACACGGATGTCGAGAGACTGACTCATTGGGAGAGACTTGGCAGGATGGGACATCATTGCTCGGAGAATCAGGATCAGTATTTAGTTTAATATCACTGACAGAAGTTGTGAAATTTGTTGTTTTGTGGCAGCAGCACCGAACCAGAGATTAAAAAAACTATAAATTACCATAAGAAATATATAAAGTCTCCAGCACACGTACATTGCTAGGGTATCGAAGGCTTTTGCACAGTGCTGTATTTGTCAACGGAGTGCCAGTGTGTAAATCTGGCGGGAGCAAAGCATGTTGGGAATGGCGATGGTGGAGCGCTGTGGGACAGGGGCAGAGGACTGCCAGGGGCGGGGTTGGGGGGTGACGTGGGTGCAGACACACCCAGCCCTGAGACACCAGGCAAGTCATTCAATTCCAAACAATTGGTTTATTGATCATTACAGAATGTCTCTCTGGTGCTTCCTGCTCCCTCCCCTCTCCCTTCCCCTTTTCCCAACCATGATTCCCCTCTCCCTGCCCCCTTCCTACTCTCCGTCCACAATGGAGACCCATGTCAGAATCTGGTTTATCATCACTCGCAAATATCAGGAAATTTGTTTTTGTTTCCAGCAGTACAGTGCAATGCATAAAATTACTACAGCACTGTGCAAAAGTCATAGGCGCCCAAGCTATCTATGTGTGCCAAAGAATTTTGCATAGTACTGTATTTATTCAGACATACATATTTAAATCTGATGGCAGAGGGGAAGAAGCCGTTCCTGAAATTCTGAGTGTGTGTCTTCAGTCCCCTGTACCTCCATCTTGATGGTAGCAATGAGAAGAGGGCATGTCCTGGGTGATGGGGGTGCTTAATGTTGGATGCTGCCTTTTTTGAGATGTTCTCAGTGTTGAGGAGTGCCCATGATGGAGCAGGCTGAGTTTACAGCTTTCTGCAGGTTTTTCCGAGCCTGTATAGGAATTTATAATGTGCACAGAACCATGAGGGACACAGATGGGGTGTAGGGGACTGAGTGGAGATCTTATAGATGTGTGTAGAACCATGAGGGACACAGATGGGGTGTAGGGGACTGAGTGGTGACCTTATAGAGGTGTGTAGAACCATGAGGGACACAGAAAGGGTGAATGCACACACTCTTTTTCTAAGGGTTGGGGAATCAGGAATCAGAGGGCACAGGTTTAACGTGAGAGGGGAGAGATTTAGCAGGAACCTGAGATGCAATTTCTTCTGCACATGGAACGAGCTGCCAGAGGAGGTGGTTGAGGCAGGTACATTAACAGCATTTGGACAGGTATGTGGGTTTTGAGGTCTATGGGCCTACTATTGGCATCTTGGATCAGGATCCTGGACGACAGTGATGAGTTGGGCCGGTGGGTCTATCTCTGTGCTGTGTGGCAATGACTCTAATTTCCGGATTATTATCTCCTTGTCCTCGGATTGATGAGCACACTGGCCCGTTGAAGGGGCCAGGTACTTAGACAGCTCAGTGAGTTTAGCTAGTGGGTATTTGCAAGCCATTATTGCAGATTAGTATGCAGGTTGTCATCTGGTGAGATGGCCTCATGAATTTCTGATCGAATGGGCTCTTTATTTCCTTCTGTTTACGTGGGATCCAATCCCTTCATGCCCAAAGGCTGATGACTGATAACGATGCTCAGACCGAGGCAGAAAGGGTTGTTTCTCCAACAGGGTCCGCAACATTCTGAGAAGGGGCAGAAGAAAATCTTTGTCTTGGAACGGGCTGAAGAGGTACCGGCGAGGGCAGGCCTCGTTTCCCTCACCCGAGGTGGGAAAGGGGGCTGAGGAGGGATCAAGGGGACAAAATGACGAGGAGAGATCGAGGCGATGGAATGACGTGGGGATGGGGAGTGAGGAAATTTCCATGGGCACAGGCAGGGTGGGCAATCAGAATCTCTTTGCGATAGGAAATGTGTCAGGGGCAGGTAAGAGAGGAGGTAGGAGGTTTAAAAGATTAAGGGTTTGCTTTGTCAGTTGCCTGGATATGAGAACATACAGCAAGTTGCGTCGTCTCTGCCTAACCAAATCAGCGCAGATGTGCTGGGGGCAGCCCACAAGCATCGCTACGCTACGCTTCTGGCACCAACCTCCTGTGCCCACAAGTTACCCATCCTCGCCCGTACGTCTTTGGAATGTGGGAGGAAACCAGAGCACCTGGAGTAAACCCGCGTGGCCACGGGGAGGGCCTATTGAACTTGAGCTTAAAGCTGTTGCCTGTATCAGCGATACACCATGAAGCTACTCACCCAGCGACCAGTTGAAATCAGACTGTGCTACCAAAAGAGACTCTGTCCATTGATAGTCCTCAGTTGGATTCTGTTCGTTGTAATGTCCTATTCGTATTCAGTCCGCAGACAGCCACTGGGAACGGGTTTGAGGGGCTCTCGAGGGGGCCTGGGAAGGAGTCCTTCCCCAGAGAGGTTTGGAATCTGGGACTCTGTGTCCTGGAGACAGGGACTCTCACCACACTGAAATACCTTAATCAGTGCATAAATCACCGACGCAGGGCAGGATAGGGACTGACTGCAGGGGAGTCGGGTCATTGTGAATGGGCGAGGGGGCTGTTTCTGTGGTGTGTGCCTCTCTGATTCCTGGAGGGTTGTGTTCGGAGCAGGTCTCCTCTGGACGAGGAGGCGTTGTAGAACAGAGTGATGTAGAGAGCGGGTGTGTGGTTCTCTGAAATTAGTGTCACAGGTAGACAGGGCGGTGAGGAAGGCATTTCGCACGCTGGCCTTCGTCAGTCAGGGCACTGAGCATGGGATGTCATATTGCATTTGTATAAATCGTTGGTAAGCATGCAATTGGAGTATTGTGTTCAGTTTTGGTCGCCCTGCTATAGGAAGATGCCACTGAGTTGGAAAGAATGCAGAGGAGATTTACGTGGATTTTGCCCAAACTCGAGTCTTTTCCTCAGGGTTGGGGAATCAAGATTAGGTCAGATTATGAGGACACGCAGTCCTCTTTTATTGTCATTTAGTAATGCATGCATTAAGAAATGATACAATATTTCTCCGGTGTGATAACACAGAAACACAGGACAGACCAAGACTGAAAAACTGACAAAAACCACATAATTATAACATATAGTTACAACAGTGCAACAATACCGTAACTTGATGAAGAACAGACCATGAGCACAGTAAAAAGGTTCGAAGTCTCTCGAAAGTCCCACATCTCACGCAGACGGGAGAAGGAAGAAAACTCTCCCTGAACGAGAGGGTGCAGGTTTCAGGTGAGAGGGGAGCGATTTAATTGGAACCAGAGAGGCATCTTCTTCACCCGGAGGGTGGTCTGTACATGGAACAAGCTGCCAGAGGAAGTGGTTGAGGCAGGTACATTAACAAAAGACACTGGGACAGGTACAGGGATAGGAAAGTGTCACCGGGTTCGGACATGGCCCATCTGCGGAGTGAGAGACACTGAAGCAGGTCAATAGTTCACAGACTTTAATGCAAACAGAGTTAGAGGGAAAAGAAAACAGTAAACTCTAGGCCGGACAGGGCCGTTAACTAAAACTCTCAAATGGGAAACGAAGCCAACACTGCGGCTGAAATGAATAACCGAACATAAAACGAATACCGCTAGCCTTCAGGGTCGGTTGACTCGACTGTCCAATTTCTCAGGCAAGGCCGAATGCAAGCAGGCAGCGAAATGCTGCTGTGCTTTGCTCAAGTGTTGACAAGCACTATGATGAAAAGAATGGAGTTAAATAGTATCACAATGAAATAATAATTAGCTGGTGTGTGAATATTCATGAGCAGAATTGCTGTATCTACTGTGTTGCTGAATCTGTGGTTGTGTCAGGAAAGGTGTAGGGCAAGTGTTGCCAACCTGGGGTCCACAGACCTCTCAGTTAATCATAGGGGGTCTATGGCATAAGAAAGTCTGATAACCCCTGGTTTAGAGGGATATGGTCCACTGGGACTAACTTGGATGGATGGGAACCTTGGTCAGCACGGACCAGATGGGCCGAAAGTCCTGTATCTCTGCCGTGTGATTCTATGCTCTTACCTCCGGTCCGGGCGTGGTGAGCAGGTGCAGTGGGAACTTGCTGGGATACGGCATCTCCACGGGTAGTTTCCCCTGTTGGTCATGGAAAACAGTTCAAAGTGGTCTAAGTGGTCACAGTTTGCTGTCCTGAGGTGGCGATTAGGGTCGCGCCGGTCAGTTCAAGAACCGAGTGTTTGATGGGAAGTAGCTGGTCCTGAACCCGGTGGTGTGGGACTACAGGCTTCTGTCCCTCCTGCCCGACGGGAGCTGTGAGAAGATGGCATGGCCCGGATGGTGGGGGATCTTTGATGAAGGGATGGTGTGGGACTTCAGGCTTCTGTCCCTCCTGCCCGATGGGAGATGTGAGAAGATGGCATGGACTGGATGGACGGGACCTTTGATGATGGACGTTGCCATGTTGAGGCAGCCCCTCCTGTAGACACAACCGATGGTGGGGAGGGACGTGTCTGTGACGTACTGAACAGAGTCCACTACTCTCCACAGCTTCTCACGTTCCTGTGCATTCGAATTGTCATTCCAGACCACAAAGCAACCAGTCAGAATGCTTACGACAGTAAATCTGTCGAAATTTGTTCCAGTGATCTGTGTGTGAGTGTGTGTGTGTGTGTGTGTGTGTGTGTGTGTGTGTCTGTCTGTCTGTCTGTCTGTCTATGTATGTGTATGAGAGACATAGAGAGAGAGAGGGGAAGGGAAAGATCTGTGTGCATGTATGTATGTGGATGTGTGTGTCTGTGAGACAGGATGTGTGTGTGTGAGAGAGAAAGAGAGAGAGAGCGCGATATGTGTATGAGACAGAGACGTGTGTATGTGTGTGAGTGGGCATTTTCACTCAGAGAGTTGAACTGCACGTGCATGTAACAAGAGCTGTATAACTCATCTCCTTCTACCTTAGGCCACAAACTTATCAATCACCTCTGCTGTGGACCACTTCCACAAAGAAGGGATTTGTATGCTTGACGATGGCTGGCCTGCCCTGTCATTTAGTAAGATCATAGCTGATCTGGCTATGGACTCATCTCCACTGACCTGCCTTTTCCCCATAACCTTAAATTCCCCCACCATGCAAATATCTATCCAACCTTGTCTTAAGTATATTTGCTGAAGTAGCCTCCACTGCTTAACACATGATTTATACATCTTTGGAATACAGGAAAGGACCAGAGTACCCAGTCACAGAGAGAACGTACAAACTCCCCACACACACAGACACACACACACACACACACTCACACTCACACTCACACTCACATACACACACATAGATGCACACACAGAATCACTCACACACACACACACACACACACACACACACACACACACACACACACAATCACTCACACAAACACAGTCTCACACTCACATACAGCATATTTGGAAAATGGTGAAATCATCGGACAAAGTCAACATGGATTTGTGAAAGGAAAATCATGTCTGAAAAATCTTATAGGATTTTTTGAGGATGTAACTAGTAGAGTGAATGGGGGAGAACCAGTGGATGTGGTATATTTGGATTTTCAAAAGGCTTTTGACAAGGTCGCACACAGGAGATTAGTGTGCAAACTTAAAGCACACGGTATTGGGGGTAAGGTATTGATGTGGATAGAGAATTGGTTGGCAGACAGGAAGCAAAGAGTGGGAATAAACGGGACCTTTTCAGAATGGCAGGCAGTGAATAGTGGGGTACTGCAAGGCTCAGTGCTGGGACCCCAGTTGTTTACAATATATATTAATGTCTTAGATGAGGGAATTAAATGCAGCATCTCCAAGTTTGCGGATGACACGAAGCTGGGCGGCAGTGTTAGCTGTGAGGAGGATGCTAAGAGGATGCAGGGTGACTTGGATAGGTTAGGTGAGTGGGCAAATTCATGGCAGATGCAATTTAATGTGGACAAATGTGAGGTTATCCACTTTGGTGGCAAAAACAGGAAAACAGATTATTATCTGAATGGTGGCCGATTAGGAAAAGGGGAGGTGCAACGAGAGCTGGGTGTCATTATACACCAGTCATTGAAAGTGGGCATGCAGGTACAGCAGGCAGTGAAAAAGGCGAATGGTATGCTGGCATTTATAGCAAGAGGATTCGAGTACAGGAGCAGGGAGGTACTACTGCAGTTGTACAAGGCCTTGGTGAGACCACACCTGGAGTACTGCGTGCAGTTTTGGTCCCCTAATCTGAGGAAAGACATCCTTACCATAGAGGGAGTACAAAGAAGGTTCACCAGATTGATTCCTGGGATGGCAGGACTTTCATATGATGAAAGATTGGATCGACTAGGCCTATACTCGTTGGAATTTAGAAGATTGAGGGGGGATCTTATTGAAATGTATAAAATCCTAAAGGGATTGGACAGGCTAGATGCAGGAAGATTGTTCCTGATGTTGGGGAAGTCCAGAACGAGGGGTCGCAGTTTGAGGATAGAGGGGAAGCCTTTTAGGACCAAGATGAGGAAAAACTTCTTCACACAGAGAGTGGTGAATCTGTGGAATTTTCTGCCACAGGAAACAGTTGAGGCCAGTTCATTGGCTATATTTAAGAGGGAGTTAGATATGGCCCTTGTGGCTAAAGGGATCAGGGGGTATGGAGAGAAGGCAGGTACAGGGTTCTGAGTTGGATGATCAGCCATGATCATACTATCATACTGAATGGTGGTGCAGGCTCGAAGGGCTGAATGGCCTACTCCTGCACCTATTTTCTATGTTTCTATGTTTCTATACACACTCACACACACATACTCACTCTCTGTCTCACACACACACACACACAGAGTCACTCACACAGAGTCTCACACACACACAGTCACACACAGAGAGTGTCTCACACACACAGAGTCACACATACACACACACACACACACACACACAGTCTCTCTCTCCACACACACACACACACACACACACACACACAGTCTCTCTCTCCACACACACACACACACACACACACACACACACACACACACACAGTCTCTCTCTCCACACACACACACACAGTCACTCACACAGTCTCTCTCTCCACACACACACACACAGTCACTCACACAGAGTCTCACACACACAGTCACACACACACACACACACACACACACACACACACACAGTCTCTCTCTCCACACACACACACACACACAGTCTCTCTCTCCACACACACACACACACAGTCACTCACACAGAGTCTCACACACACACAGTCACACACACACACACACACACACACACACATACACAGACACACACACACACACACAGTCTCTCTCTCCACACACACACACACACACACACACACACACACACAGTCTCTCTCTCCACACACACACACACACACACAGTCACTCACACAGAGTCTCACACACACACAGTCACACACACACACACACACACACACAGACAGTCTCTCTCTCCACACACACACACACACACACACACACACACAGTCTCTCTCTCCACACACACACAGTCACTCACACAGAGTCTCACACACACACAGTCACACACACACACACACACACACACACACACACACACACACACACACACAGTCTCTCTCTCCACACACACACACACACACACAGACAGTCTCTCTCTATACACACACACACACACACACACACACACAGTCTCTCTCTACACACACACACACACACACACACAGTCTCTCTCCACACACACACACACACACACACACACACACACACACACACAGAGTCACTCACACAGAGTCTCTCTCACACACACACACACACACACACACACACACACACACACACACACACACACCCCAGACGGAGGTCAGGTTTGAAACAGCTTTCTGTGTGTGCCTCGGCAGTGTCTGTGCGATGGGATTGTGTGTAGAGCTGTTAATTATCTGTGAACAGGTCTGTGATGAAGTGACTCCTGGGGTTAACCGAGGAGTTCATCGGAACACGCTTTCCCAAGGGGGATATGGATTTAATTGCAGATTCCTGACTCCCGGAATCACTGACCTCTGGAATGTGCACAAGGGCAAATGAGCTGCTATTGGCACTGTGGTGGTGGGAAAGCTGCCCCAGTATTTCCCTCTTGGCGTGTCCTGTGTCGAGTGAGAGGAGGAGATGGAGGAGAGGGTCTCTCCCCCCATTTCCCTCTCGGTGTGTCCCGTGTGGGGTGAGGGGAGGGGACGCAGAAGGGTGAATCTCCCTCCCTCCCTCTCTGCCTCTCAGTCAGGTGAGGTGAGAGGACAGAGGAGGGCGCGCCTCTCTCTCTCAAACCGATCCACTCTCCTCTGTGATCCTGTCCGTTCCCAGCTGCCTTGCATGGTAACGTCACCCTTGGCCCTCTGTGCCAGGCGTCAGGAGCCTCAGGTTCTGAACCAGTAATCCTGAGGGCGGTTGGTTAATCTTGTTCTTGTGGGTTTGAATCCCACAGAGGCCGCGAGGAATTTAAATTAAAGGATGCGAGCAGACGCTCGAGTCAAGCACTGGTCTCACCCACACTAACCGTGTTTGCTAGAGAGCCACATCTGTGTCACAGAGTCAGGCGATCACAAACAGTGAAGCACCCCTCGGCCTAGCTGCTGTATGTGGATCCAGATTCCCAGCTAACCTGTCACCATTCTCCTGCCCTTGGCCCAGATCCATCAGGGAGGAGGTGCAGAAGCCTGAAGACACACACTCAGTATTTTAGGAACAGCTTCTTCCCCTCTGCCATCACATTTCTGAACAGACAGTAAACCCATGAACACTACCTCACGACCTCATTCCCCTCTGCCATCAGATTTCTGAACAATGAACCCATAAACACATTAAGGACCCCCATCACCCAGGACATGCCCTCTTCTCATTGCTACCATCAGGAAGGAGGTACGGGAACTGAAGACACACCCTCAACAGCTTCTTCCCCTCCACCATCAAATTTCTGAATGGTTTATGAGGGGCATAGAGAGGGTAGACAGACGATATCTTTTTCCCAGGGTTGAAATGAATAATAGAGGGCATATATTGAAGGTGAGAGGGGATATGAGGGAGATGTGAGGGGCAAGTTTTTTACACAAAGAGTGGTGGGTGTGTGGATCGTGCTGCCAGGGTTGGTGGTCAAGGCAAAGACACTCAGGACGTTTAAGATATCTTTGGATAGGCACATGGATGTGAGGAAAATTGAAGAACTGGCCATTGTGTAGACAAGTAATTAGTTTGGTTAGCCATTAGATTACTAATTTATTCCGCAGCTCCTGTGCTGTGCTGTTCCATGTTCCGCCATGGGATGTTATGTTGAAGTTGTTTTAGACGTTGATGAGGCCTCATTTGGAGTATTGCGTGTGGTTTTGATCACCTACCTGCAGGAGAGATGTAAATAAGGTTGAAAGAGTGCAGAGAAAATTTACAAGGATGTTGCCAAGTCTGGAGGACCTGAGTTATAAAGAAAGATTGAATAGGTCAGGACTTTATTCCTTGGAACGTAAAGGATTGAGAGGAGATTTGATAGAGGTATACAAAATCCTGAGGGGTATAGATAGGGTAAATGCAAACAGGCTTTTTCGACTGAGGTTGATTGGGACTACAAGCAGAGGTCATGGGTTAAGGGTGAAAGGTAAAAAGTTTAAGGGGGACAAGGGGGGAACCTTCTTCATTCAGAGGGTGGTGGGAGAGTGGAGCGAGCTACCAGCAGAGGTGGCGCATGCGAGCTCGATTTCAACGTCAAAGAGAAGCTTGGATAGGTACATGGATGGTGGGGGTATGGAGGGGTGTGGTCCTGGTGCAGGTCGATGGGAGTAGGCAGTTTAAATGGTTCAGCATGGACTAGATGGGCCGAAGGGCCTGTTTCTGTGCCGTACTTTTCTATGACTATCACATTTCCAGATAGTCCATGATCCCACTACCTCACTAGTTTTGCTCTCTTATTGTATCTTACTGTAACTGTTTCAGTATCTTGCTCGGTACTGCTGCCACTAAAAAAACTAGTTCGACTACATCTGCCCGTGATAATAAACCTGATTCTGTCCCTCTAAAACTTCCCTTGCACCTGTCGGTGTCCTTAAATGTTGTTAATCTACAGTACTGTTCAAAAGTCCTAGATTTTTTATATGGTTCCTCAGACCCCTGATCTCAAGATCATCGAGACTGTCTGGGATTACCTGGAGAGTCAGAACCAAGACAGCCGAAGTCTGCAGAAGAACGGTGGCAAGTTCTCCAAGATGCTTGGAAGGACCGACCAGCCGGTTTTCTTATAAAACTGGACGATAGTGTACCTGAGAGAATTGGTGCAGTTTCAAAGGCAGAGAGTGGTCACACCAGATAGTGATCTGATTTCATGTTTTTACTGTTTACCACTCTTTTTCTGATATTTAGAAACTTCTCGTTACAATATTTTTGAAAGCATCTTCGCATTATAGAATCCTTTTACCTGCAGCTAAGACCTTTGCACAGTACTGTACTTAGCCCAACCACTTCCTCTGTCAGCTCGTTCCATACACGGACCACCCTGAGGGGGAAGAAGTTGCCCCTCAGGTTCCTGTTAAATCCCTCCCCTCTCACCTTAAACCTGTCCCCTCTGGTTCCTGATTCCCCAACGCTGGGGGAAATCCTGCCTTTGCCCTGTCACGACCGCTAGTCTCCCCTACCCGGCAGAAATACAGAGGCGTGACCGATTGCTCTGAAAGTCACGACAAGGAGGGAATCTGTTCCCCAACTGGCCTGTGACTCCAGGCCAAGTAACTTTGGTTGACTCTGAGGCTGATGGGACACTTTATTGTCGCCAGACAATTGATACTAGAACGTACAATCATCACAGCGATATTTGATTCTGCACTTCCCGCTCCCTGGAGTA
Organism: Mobula birostris; assembly: GCF_030028105.1. NCBI lineage: Eukaryota > Metazoa > Chordata > Chondrichthyes > Myliobatiformes > Myliobatidae > Mobula > Mobula birostris. The sequence continues at coordinate 1,803,711 of NC_092397.1, read as the reverse complement.
CAAATCGATGGTAAATATAATAAACATTTAAATTATAAATCATAAATAGAAAATAGAAAAGGGAAAGTAAGGTAGTGCAAAAAAACCGAGAGGCAGGTCCGGATATTTGGAGGGTACGGCCCAGATCCGGGTCAGGATCCGTTCAGCAGTCTTATCACATTTGGAAAGAAGCTGTTCCCAAATCTGGCCGTACGAGTCTTCAAGCTCCTGAGCCTTCTCCCGGAGGGAAGAGGGATGAAAAGTCTGTTGGCTGGGTGGGTCGTGTCCTTGATTATCCTGGCAGCACTGCTCCGACAGCGTGCGGTGTAAAGTGAGTCCACGGATGGAAGATTGGTTGTGTGATGTGCTGCGCCGTGTTCACGATCTTCTGCAGCTTCTTCCGGTCTTGGACAGGACAACTTCCATACCAGGTTGTGATGCACCCTAGAAGAATGCTTTCTACGGTGCATCTATAAAAATTAGTGAGGGTTTTAGGGGACAGGCCAAATTTCTTTAGTTTTCTCAGGAAGTAAAGGTGCTGGTGGGCCTTCTTGGCAGTGGACTCTGCTTGGTTGGACCAAGTCAGATCATTTGTGATATTGACCCGAGGAACTTAAAGCTTTTGACCTGTTCCACTTGTGCACCACCGATGTAAATTGGGTTGTGCAGTCCACTACTCCTTCGGAAGTCAACTACCAATTCCTTCATCTTGCTGACGTTGAGGCACCATGCCACCAGGTTCTTAATTTCCTCTCTGTACTCAAACTCATCATTACCCGAGATACGGCCTACAATTGTTGTGTCATCAGCAAACTTCTATATTGAGTTTGATGGAAACTTGGCTACACAATCATGGGTGTACAGTGAGTACAGCAGGGGGCTGAGTACACAGCCTTGTGGGGCACCGGTTCTCGGAGTGATTGTAGAGGAGAGCTTGTCCCCTATTTTTACAGCCTGGGTCCTGTCTGTGAGGAAGTTGTTGAAGATCCAGCTGCAGATCTGAGTGCTAAGGCCCAGGTTCCGGAGCTCAGGAATCAGTTTATTTGGAATGATGGTATTAAAGGCAGAGCTGTCGTCAATGTAGTCACCGGGGCAACTTCCACAGACACTCCCCACCTCTGTCACCTAGGAGGACAAGAGCATCAGGATCATCTGCAGGTTCTCCTCCCAGTCACACACCATCCCGACCTGAGAATCAATCGCCGTGTAAAAACTGCTTGTCCTGCACATCTCCATTCAGCCACCCCCTCTCACCTGATATGCATGCCCTCTAGTATTCAACAACCACCCCGCCCCCCAAGAAGTTTTCATTTTTTATTGTTTTACAACATTGGATCACAGTGGATTTAATTTGCCTTTTTGACACTGATCAACTGAAAAAGACTCTTTCGTGTCAAAGTGAAAGCAGATCTCTGCAAAGTGATCTAAATTAATTACAAACATAAAACACAATTCACCCCCTTTAACATGACACAGCAAATCATCACTGGAGCAGCCAATTGTTTTTAGAGGTCACATCATTAGTTAAATGGAAATCACTGTGTGCAGTCAGGGTGTTGCAATTGATTGTAGTAAAAATACATCTGGATCTAGAAGATCCAACTGTTGGTGAGTCAGTATCCTGGCAAAAACTACACCATGAAGACAAAAGAACACTCCAAGCAGCTCTGTGAAAAGGTTATTGAAAAGCACAGGTCAGGAGATGGATACAAGAAAATTTCCAAGTCACTGAATATCCCTCGGAGTGCAGTTAAGTCAATCATCAAGAAATGGAAAGAATATGGTACAGCTGTAAATCTGTCTAGAGCAGGACATCCTCAAAATCTGAGTGACCGTGCAAGAAGGGACGAGTGAGGGAGGCCACTGAGACAACTCTGGAGGAGTTACAAGCTTCAGCGGTTGAGATGGGAGAGACTGCACATACATCAACTGTTGCTGGGTGCTTCACTAGTCACAGCTTTATGGGAGAGAGGCAAAGAGAAATAAAAAATGCACGTGAAATCTCAGCTGGAGTTTGCCAGAAGGCATGTGGGAGACACTGAAGTCAGCTGGAAGAAGGTTCCATGGTCTGATGAAACCAAAATTGAGCTTTTTGGCCCTCAGACTAAACACTATGTTGTCACATCATCAAGAACACACCGTCCCTACCGTGAAGCACGGTGGTGGCTGCATCATGCTGTGGGGATGCTTCACTTCAGCAGGCTCCGGGAGGCTTGTGAAGGTAGAGGGTGAAATGAATGCAGCAAAATACAGGGAAATCCTGGAGGAAAACCTGATGCAGTCTGCAAGAGAACTGCAACTTGGGAGAAGATTTGTTTTCCAGCAAGACAATGACCCCAACCATAAAGCCAAAGCCACACAGAAATGGCTTAAAAACATCTAAGTTAATGTCCTGGAGTGGCCAAGTCAGGGTCAGACCTCAATCTAATTGAGAATTTGTGGCTGGACTTGAAATGGGCTGTTCACTCACAATCCCCGTTCAATCTGATAGAGCTTGAGCAGTTTTGTAAACAAGAATGGAGAAAAATTGCAATGGGCAGATGTACAAAGCTGATAGAGACCTATCCACACAGACTCAAGGCTGTAATTGCTGCCAAAAGTGCATGTACTAAGTACTGACTTGAAGGGGGTGAGTAATTATGCAGTCAATTATTTTGTGATTAATAATTCAAGTGAATGTAGACCAATTTGTAAAAATGTGTTTTCACTTTGACATGAAAGAGTCTTTTCTGTTGATCAGTGTCCAAAAAAAAAACAAATTATGTCCATTGTGATTCAGTGTTAGACCACAAGACCATAAGACATAGGAGCTGAATTAGGCCAATCAGCCCATCGAGTCTGCTCTTCCATACCATCATGGCTAATCCCGGATCTCACTCAACCCCACACACCTGCCTTTTCGCCATATCCTTTGATGCCCTGACCGATCAGGAAGCTGTCAACTTCCACTTTAAATGCACCCACGGACTTGGCCTCCACCAGACCCTTCCACAGATTCACTACACTCTGCAGTCTTCCTTACCTTTGTTCTAAAAGGTCACTCCCCCCCCCCCGTTAATGTTGAGGCTGTGCTCTGTAGTTCTGATTTGCAGTCTTCTAATTCTTTCTAATTAATTTAGATCAGTTCATAGAGATGAGGGTTCCAGTCCTCCAGGACTATCCCTTGAAAGATCATGACCAATGCATCCGTTATCCCTTCAGCAACTTCTCTCAGGACTCTGGGATGTAGTCCATCTGGTCTACAGATGATTATCCACCTTAGGCCTTTGGGTCTGCCTTGCACTTTTTGCTTTGTAATCGCAGTGGCACTTGTTCCAGCTTCTTGACACTCACGGACCTCTGGTACACTGCTGGTGTCTTCCATGGTGAAGACTGATGCGAAGTACCCATTACTTTCAGCTGCCATTTCTTTGTCCCCCATTACTACCTCACCAGCATCATTTTCCAGTGGTCCAATATCAACTCTCACCTCCCTTTTACTCTTTATATAACTGAAAAAACTTTTGGTATCCTGCTTTATATTATTGGCTAGTTTACCCTCACATTTCATCTTTTCCCTTGTAGCTTTTTTAGTTGCCTTTTGTTGAATTTTAAAATCTTCCCAATCATCCAACTTCCCACTCACTTTTGCGACCTTATATGCCCTTTCCTTGGCTTTTATGCAGTCTGTAACTTCTCTTGTCAACAATGATTGCCTAGCCCCGGCACATGAGAACTTTTTTTCTGTGGGATAAATGGCTATCATGAGAGGACGTAGTTTTAAGGTGCTTGGAATCAGGTGCCGAGGAGATGTCAGGGGTGAGTTTTTTAACGCAGAGAGTGGTGAGTGCGTGGAATGGGCTGCCGGCGACGGTGGTGGAGGTGGAAACGATAGGGTCTTTTAAGAGCCTCCTGGATGGCTACATGGAGCTTAGAAAAATAGATGGCTATGGGTAGCCCTAGGTAATTTCTAAGGTACATGTTTAGCACAGCTTTGTGGGCTGGAGGGCCTGTATTGTGCTGTAGGTTTTCTATGTTTCTAAATTACAGTATGAATTCAATCATACTTGCATCACTGTCTCCTAAGGGTTCCTTTGTGTCAACTCATCAATAAGATCAGGATTATCACACAACACCCTATCTAAGACAGCCTTCCCCGAGTAGGCTCAAGCACAAACTGCTCTAAAAAGCCGCCTCGTAGGCACTCAACAAATTCCATCTTTTGACACCAACCTGATTTCCCCAGTCCCCTTGCATATTGGTCCCCCATTACAATTGTGACGTTACCCTTATTACATGCCTTTGTATTTAAATACAGCACATTCAGTTCTGCATTTTTTCCTCTGTCTTTTGTAAAACAATAAAACATGAAAACCTAGTGGGGGGGAGGATCCTTTTTATAGGCACTGTATTTAGACCCGGGGAAAATACCCTCCTTTCTGTCTTCTTCCTTCATTTCCAGTCCTGATGAAGGGTCTCGGCCCAAAACGTTGGCTGTTTATTCCCCTCCAGTGGTGCTGCCGGACCTGTTGAGTTCCTCCAGTGTTTTGTGTGTGTTCCTTTGGCTTTCGAAGATCTGCAAAATCTCTTGTGCAAAAGACTCCGTCTGCCTACTCTATGTACACCTGTCATGATTTTATAGACCTCTGTCAGATCTCCACCGCTCCAGAGAAAAACAACCCAAGTTTGTCCAACTTCTCCCTAAAGCTCATTCTTTGTAATGCAATCAGCGTCCGGTGAATCTCTTCTGCACCCTCTCCAAAGCGCCCACTCCCTTCCTGCAATGCACACAGTGGGAAATCTGTCACTGTCACTGGGTCTAAACCGCGGGGGCTCCCTCCCCAACAGCAGTGTGGGAGCTCCTTCCCCACATGGACTGCAGTGCCTCGAGGGCTGACTCGCCCCTCCCCACCTTCTCACGGGCCAGGTGGTAAATGCTGGGCCTGGCCAGTGACTCCTCCGGTAGTTATCGGGGAATAGTGAGATCTAAGTCTGGTTGTGGGAAGTGGATACAGGAGAAGGTTCTTGACGCTCGTTAGCTGGTCGGTGTTTGGAGTGGAAGGCTTGCTGTTTCTGATGGACACGTGCCGATGGGAGTTCCGGTGTCTGGTTAACCAACCACGGCAGTATGAGTGGTTCTGAACCTCCTGGCCAGTGGGGGGCTTGAGGGTGGCTACAGATGATGCTGGAATCAAGGATTATCTGTAGAACATAGAACAGTACAGGATGGGGACAGGCCCTTCAGCCCATCGAGGGGACAGTACAGCACAGCAACAGGCCCTTTGGCCCGTCGTGGGGACAGGACATTTGGCCTGTCGGGAGACAGTACAGGATGGGGACAGGCCCTTCGGCCCATCGGGAGGCAGTACAGGGTGGGGGACAGGCCGTTTGGCCCGTCGGTGGGACAGTAAGGACGGGGACAGGCCATTCAGCCCATCAGGGGACAGTACAGCACGGGAACAGGCCCCTCAGGCCACAATGTTGAGCTGAACTAATTAAATCAGTAATCGAATGGCCAACCAAACTAATCCCTATTGCCTACACGATGTCCATATCCCTCCACTTTCCTCACACTTGTCTACCTATCCAAACGTCCCTTAAAGTCCCTAATGTTTCTGCTTCCACCAGGATGTTCCAAACAAACAAAAACTTGGCCCTCTCATCTTTGAAATTACCCCCCCTCCTCACCTGAAATGCATACCCCTGGTAAAAGATGGTTGAACAGTGGGGGAAAAGATACCATTGGTCCACTCCATGTACACCTCCTAATCTTTTAAACCTCTCTCCGATTTCCCCTCAGCATCCGACGCTCCAGAGAAAACAACTCGAGTTTATCCAGCCTCTCGTTATAGCACACGCTCTCTAAACCAGGCAGCATCCCAGTGAACCTCTTCTGCACCCTCTCCAAAGCCTCGACATCCTCCCATGTAATGGGGTGTCTGGAACTGCATGCAGTGTTCCAGAGAAAACTGTTCCCCATGTGCTGGGAATTTCCTGTGGTGTATTGTCAGGGTGTGACAAGCAACCATTCTATAGAATAAATACATTTAAAATATATTTTGAGGTTAGAGTACAGATTTCGAATACGATGTGCATAAGTACATAAATCCCAGCATGTGTTTACAATGTAAGTGTATTATAAACAGTGCTTGCAGTGCAGTGACTGGGGTAACGACAGAGGGGAGTGGGGTGGGCTAACTGGAATGGTTGATCAGATTAACTGCTTGGGGAAAGAAATTTTAAGGCGGCGTGAAGTTTTTCTTTTAATGGCCCTATCGGACTTTCCAGAAGGGAGCTTTAGGAAGAGGCAGTTCGCTGCGTGGGTAGTGACCGCGGTGATTTTATCTCCTGCTTGCTTTTTGGTCCTGGACGCGTTCAGTCGGAGGGAGGCTGGACAGCTGCCTTGCAAGAGTTATGGTACGGAGACAGATTGACTGCCCAGCTCTTGGCTCCATTCCTCCCCCTCCTGTCTTCTCCTATCAATTCAATCTCCCCCCTCCCCCTCCCACTTTCAAATCTCTTACTAGCTCTTCCTTCAGTTAGTCCTGACGAAGGGTCTCGGCCTGAAATGTCGACTGTACCTCTTTCTAGAGATGCTGCCTGGCCTGCTGCGTTCACCAGCAAACTTTGATGTGTGTTGCTTGAAATTCCCCAAAGGCTGACCGTAGGCCAGTCACAGACAGATTGACTTACCCAGGAGGCTGACTGTAGGTCAGTCATGGGGAATTGTGCCATGAACCATTAGAACAGTGGTTGGCAGCAAGACATTCAAACAGGCCCCGGGAGGCGCAGCCATTCTCCAACTGACAGACGCTGCGTCCACAGCATCTCTGTGAGAGAGCTGAGTTCCCTGTTGTTACTCAGCCCCTAGCTGGAGCCAGGTCCTGTCAAAGATACTGAGACTGAGTAGATGTGGAGAGGATGTTTCCTCTTACTGGGACCAGAGGATACAGCCTCAGAATACAAGGGCCAGAGGATACAGCCTCAGAATACAAGGGCCAGAGGATACAGCCTCAGAAGATACAGCCTCAGAATACAAGGGCCAGAGGATACAGCCTCAGAATACAAGGGCCAGAGGATACAGCCTCAGAATACAAGGGCATCCCTTCAAAGTTCGAAATAAATTTATTATCAAAGTACATTTATGTCATACAGCCCTGAGATTCATTTTCTTGCAGGCATACTCAGTAAATCCAATAACCACAATAGAATCAATGAAAGGGGAGATGAGGAGGAATTTCTTTAGCCAGAGGGTGGTGAATCTGTGGAATTCATTGCCATAGAGAGCTGTGGAGGCCGAGTCGTTGGGTATATTTAAAGCAGAGGTTGATAGGTTCTTGATTAGACAGGGTGTCAAAGGTTATGGGGGGAAGACAGGAGAATGGGGTTGAGAGGGATAGTAAATCAGCCATGATGGAATGGCAGAGAATACTTGATTGGCTTAATTCTGCTCCCGTATCTTTATGGAGTTGTAAATCCAGCCACCTTTGCCTACTGATGGGGACTCAACCCCCAGTCCTGAATATCCCAGTGAGAAATCCCGTCCCTGGGGTGTGTCTACTGAAGCAGACTCGCCAGCATCTCCAAAGGCTGGAATGGAAATGTTGGTGGACTGAGAGAGCCCCTTTGCCCCACAGTATCCATACTAACCCAGAGAGAGAGAGAGAGATTGTAGCACGGCGTTGCATCCTATCTACAGAGAACATGGAATGCCACAGCACAAGACCAGGCCCTTTGGCCCATCATGAAGTCAAGTTAAACTCAATCCCATCATTCCTGCACATGGTCCATGTCCCATCATTCCCTGCCTACTTCACGAGCCCCTCCATACCCTCAAACCCCACAAGTGTGTGCCACAGTGACTGAACTTTTGCCAACATCCAGCACTCGAGGCTGCACAGTGCTGATCTATAGCAGGATCTTCGGGCCCCACATCCATGGACCCCTCTAAGTTATCACGCAAGTTGGCAGAGTTGTTAAGAAAGTGTTTGCTGGCCTTTGTTAGTTGGGGGATTGAGTTCAAAAGCCATGAGGTAATGTTGCAGATCCATTAAACTCTGGTTAGACCATACTTCAGTATTGTGTTCAGTTCTGGTCACCTCACTATAGGAAGGATGAGGAAGGTTTAGAGAGGGTGCAGAGGAGATGTACCAGGATGCTGCCTGGATTATAGACCCAGACCGGGTAAGGATGGACTGGAGTCACATATAGACCCAGACTTTGTAAAGACGGACTGGAGTCACATACAGACCCAGACCGGGTAAGGACGGACTGGAGTCACATATAGACCCAGACTTTGTAAAGACGGACTGGAGTCACATATAGACCCAGACCGGGTAGGGACAGACTGGAGTCACATATAGACCCAGACTGGGTAAGGACAGACTGGAGTCACGTATAGACCCAGAGTGGGTAAGGATGGACTGGAGTCACGTATAGTCCCAGAGTGGGTAAGGATGGACTGGAGTCACATATAGACCCGGACCGGGTAAGGACGGACTGGAGTCACATAGATACAGACGGGGTAAGGACGGACAGGAGTCTGGAAACAAACTACTTTCCTTCCCCTGTAGGACATCAGTGGACCAGAAAGGGGGTTATCACCAACCTGAGCTGTCATCTGACCGTTACTGAGCCTGGCCTTAATCCAGGTTGATAGAAGCAGTTGAATCTCATTCAGCAGGTACCCGAGTAGGAATTG